>NC_088248.1:49023352-49331566 GCF_036013445.1 Caloenas nicobarica | reverse complement strand
ATGCATATTCTAATTATAATTTATTCAAAGATTTGTGTTGCAAATGCACATCTGGACTTTGTCCCTTCAGCTGCATGGTTACTTGCTCTGCTGTTTATTCCAACTTTATTTTCACATAGCTCTGCACAATGCTTTCAGTTCCTAAGGGAGTTGTTCCTAGCAGATGGTATTTACATGTACACATCGTACTTAGATTTCAGTAGTATTTCCACAACTCTATTTTCAAGTGTCAGAAACAAAGTTTAAACATATCACCCCACACAGTTACATTCGTATTACAGGATTTTTAAGGAAAAGGGGACCATTGAAGTTACTACACATTTTTCAAGTAAGAAAAATACACCATGATTACAAGCTAGAGATAAATTTTCAAATATTTCATATGTAACTCGTGATGACCGTTTCAGGTCTTTTTAGCTTCTACCCCAGAACGTTCTACTTCTTCTGTTCTTGCTAGAAAAGATCCTGCAGTCTAATCAGAATATACCTTCTGTGATCCCAAGACTAAAGAGATCATCAAGCATACGATGTTTCTTTTGAGACTAAACACCTTTCCACATAGCCTGAAAGAATCTCTATGTTTCTAAAGCTTTCAAAAAGTCACAACAGATTAGAAGAATACTAATGAATGCTGTTAGCACATCTTAAAGTTTAGGTTTCTTGCCAGCAAAATTTAAGGTAAACATTTTTTAAAATGGCTATTCTTAGTCCTTCCAAGTATACAGCTACAGCAAAAATGTAACCCTGGAGAAGAAGGAGAGCTTGTTCAGAAGAAGAGGGCAAAAGGCATTTTTGACAATAATTTTTGAGAAGATTCAGCTGTTGGTATTGTTTGATTTTTATTAGTCTTAAATTTTGTTATACACATCCTGCCAAATATTTCTTACATCACTTTCATGTAGCAATTCAGGCATATAAATTTATAGTTACGCTGGATATTAAAAACATGCATACCGAAGTGCAATTTAATGGGTCCCAGATCTTCAGGTCTTAGTAAAACAGAATATTCCAAAATAAAACATTTTTTTAAATCTTATCTTGATGTTACCACTTCTTTTATCCATTCAGCTTCCTTCTCAATTGTCAGTCATACAAGATACAAAAAATAGCCTGTTGCTTTAATTGTATCTGTCAAATTTCAGTTGGGGGACACAATTTTCCAGCAAACTTTTGAATATGTACCTATGAGTGTATTATGATAAGGTATTCAAAGTGTTAACCACTTTAATATAAAGTTATTAAACAGCTTGGAAAGCCACTCAAGAAAATTGGAGGAAAAAAGCTTCCAATAAAAGCCATAAAATCAAGCATCAAACACACTGGGACAGGCTCCAGAAGCACTAAAAAAAAAAAGTGTTATGCTGAGACATTAAAATACCCTCTTATAATGTTAAGACAAGGTTTAACAATCAAACCAAGATGACTTTGTCCTTTTGTCCTTATGCCCAGCCCTACTGTGGCTACTTATCTGCATTTCCATGGAACACCTTAAATCCTCCAGTCTTGTGTGTAATGGAAAACAAAAACGATACCTAGTGCTTAGCCAGCATTCTGCAATCACTGTTCATTGTGTCAGCACACAACGAGCATTTCCAAGACACCCACTGACACCTGACAGATACAATAACTGGAATAAATGTTAGACAGTACCTGACACTCCAGCTCCCAGAAATAGATCCCGACTGCTATAACTCTTGTATGAGTAGTGTTACATTTAATCACTCAGTGGTTGTTTATAAAACTTCCCTTTTTAAAGCATTTATCTATGCCTATTGAAAACAATCACCTTTACAAAAGCTATGGCAGCTTAGCATCTCTCACATATTAGCATTAACAAGGTACAACATGCTCTGATCCTGTTACTCTCTTGACATTGGGTAGACAGGTTTGTTATTTGAATGCCAATGTAGCCATCCTTTGCCAGTCAACTGCCACCAGCTACTTTCAACCAAAATCAGCAATTCTGCAAGTTATAAAAAACAAGTAAGCAAGTAATTACTACTTTCTGGCAAATTCTTTAGAAAAATGCGTATTTGATAAATTCTGAAGGAACAGCTGAATCTGGTTGTCCTTAGCATCTGCCCTACCCCTGCAAGTTTCTTGTTTCTGGCCAACACTGTACACCACCTAGTAAAAGTCAAAGCAGAGGTGTGATTCTTCTTCAGCACTGCACTGAAGTACCATATTTACTAGGCTAGAACATCCTCTTTCATTCAGTCACTTTATTATTTCATTCCATTAGTAGTGCTTTCATGGGAAGACAGAAGCTGCTAATTATACAGATGTAATCACGGCCCACCTACCATCCCATAAGAACTGCACCACCTGCAGTTGCTGCTAACCGAAGACCAATTTTAAATGGGAACGGTTATAAACAAAGACAAAACATAGGTTTTTATTTTCCACCTACACCAGAAACAAGAGAAGCATCTCTTATGAAGAACAGTTTCATTGTCTTTTATCATATCTCTCTAAAGACTAAATAATGAATAACTTATAAAAGGGTTTTTTCCTTCTAACAATGCAACACTTGTTTCTTGCCTCTCTGTTGACATCCTTTTATACTGTTGTGTTCTGCAGAACAATAGAGCCAGTTGTAGAAATGAAATGAGTCATAAACAACACGTGACTTGGGGCATGAAAGGCAGAACTGACCATACCACTTTGTCTTAGCTGCCAAAGGGTGTAACAAAACCATGTTTGTTTACTGCTTGAATTCAAAATGTTGCTGTTGATCTGAACTTTTTCTTTTTAAAATAAGACATTATGTAACATGCAAAGTTGCTCATGACTCATCAGTACTAACTTAGAGTTCAGTTAGGCCTAATGCTCACATGATACAAGACACTGCTCATGTATTGATTAATCATCTCATAAGATGAAGCAGTGTGTAAAGATTAGTACATCCTTGTGAAACCAGGTTGGCTCTTATGGCAACACAGTTTTGTGATTAAAGATACATTAATCTTAAGGTGGAACTGCATTCCTCCTCCTCTCTTAGAACTCTGATCATTACATACCTACATAGGCAGACAAGTAGCTGGAAACCCAGTTTTTATTGTGTTTCTTTTCTTGCTGACCTCCTTACTACTCTTGCAGGAAGTCACTTTGGAAATAAACATTATTCAAATCTTATATTCTTAAAATCCTTCTGAAACTGACTCTAAAAAGATGAGGATGGTACTGTTAAATGATGTACCAAATGCAGATATTCTTTTTTTTCAAAGAATTCTAGCCCAGCACATCTCCAAAGTGGCAAGGCACAGAAAATCCCACACCAAAGCTTTCTCAGAGCAGCTCTGTCAGTCAAGGTTCAGCTGCATTTTAGGTGATGTTTGTACACATATTCCTCCAGCTATAATTAAAAAGAGATAACTGTGTTGAAAAGGTATTCTTGTGAAGTTGTACCAGAAGAGTTCCAGAAATTATCTGTCATCATTGTCATTTTATCATGCTGACAATATAAGAAATCACCATTCTTTCTGACCCCTTGTCCTCAAGTTAAACTTCTGCGTATATAATCTTTCCTCAGCCAAAATACACAATTTTTTGAAGTTATCAAAAGTCTCAAGGCTTAGATTTAACCATGGAATAATGCAAAAAATCTCCTTAATTCAGACATGAATACACAACTGAATGCCTTTCAGCTCAAGCTGCACAAATTGTAACAGTGAGGAGGTGACTAGTTACATGCATACATTTTGCCACCTCCTACTGTTAAATACAGTAGTAGGACACTAAGGACACTAATATGTCACATTTTGCAGGCTGGGTGGTCTAAGGTCATCCAGAGTGAGCTACTGCTCAGCTGGTAAGTACTTACTAAGCTGTGTTAATGCACTTCTGTAAGGCTGTATGACCATATCCAAGCTGTCAAAAAGAACACAGTTCTTTTTGACAGTGATTATTTCAATTTATATTTTTCATATTAACCACCAGGCATGTAGGGTTCTTTTTGTTGTGTTTTTGTTTGTTTTAAGCACAAATAATAAATTTTTGCATTTATTACTACAAACCTTACCCTCAGGAAATTTCACAAGTAAATAAATACCTAGAACAAAGCAGTTGGTAAGTTAAATACATAAATATGCAGAGTCCAAGACATTAACGAAGAGCATTATTTCTACTGAAGTCCGTTTCAACATGAGTTTCAGCAGATACGTGTGCAACATGACTTGATTGTATTAGAAGGAAAAAGGTACTTCCAAGATGCTTCTGTATATTGGTGTTCAGGGAATTTACAGTTGAGATTCATTGAAGAAGAGTCTTAAAAACCATTTCCTTAAAAACCAGCATTTTGATCACTGACTTAAAAAGATTCAAAAGCAAAATAACATAGCTCCATGCAGTTTGGCAAATCACACCAGCTAACATCAGATATTATTCTGGTCAAATGATATTATCCACATTTTATTCCACTAAGATCCAGGAAAGTGAAAAAAATCAGAATAGTCAATATTTCTTGACTGAAAAGAAGTATAGCAATTAATAAAACAGAGGTGGCCAGAAAAAAAAAAATATTATCGGCTATGAAGAAACTAGCAACATAGAAAGTTATGAAGCTCTAGGTTATGATTCTGTAATGAAGGCTCAAGGTTTATATTAAATTACTAGATATAGCATTGAAGTGCGAAAGCTTAAAAACCCCCTGAACTGCCAGGATCTATTAGTCATTCGTTCCCACGGTCCCCCTCCCCGCCCCCCCAAATTTCTCTGCACAGCTCTCCCCTTTAGATGAGATTAGGTTGATTAAACAGGCCAAACTCTAAGTGCCTATTCGTTAACAGGCACTGTCATTTAAGAAATAGATGTCTCACTTTCTCTGGCTAGCAGCAGTCAGGCAGTCACAGGCAGAAAGAAAAGAGAAATGATGCAACTTCAGAAGGGGGACCTATACTTTTGTTTTGGCTGGGAGCAGGGGCAGGATTGTTTCATACCACAGGATGAATAAGTAGCAGCTCCTGACTCTTCACATGGGGGCAGGGGTGGCAAAAAGAAAAGGAACCCCCCTTCCTCCCCTCCCAAACAGATGTACCTGTCCCCACCTTTCTTACGTTTTGCAGACCAAAGTAACTCATTTATTGTTACTTGCATGGAGGCATTTCAAGGGCTGAGCAGACAATGGCGTTAAAGAGCCTCGAACAAGTAAGTAGAACAGCGACATCGAGTGGCAAGACTCCTGCAATACACTTCTGAAAGTCCCTGTTAGAAACTTCTTCAGCAGCCCGTTTTTAAGGCCTATGAAACATTTAATTCTTAACACTAACCTACTAATATTTAAAGCAGGATGCATAAAGTGGAAACACTACTTTGTCTTATTTGTGCTTGAACATTCTATGTTGCATTGAAAAGTATTCTTAATTGAAGGAGAAAAAAAATTAAACAGCCCACGTAACCACAGTTCATACGACAAACAGGCTTAACTAACAGCTTCAAAAAGACCAAGACTAGAAGATAATCAGTTTTTGAAGCATTTATAATGCTTTCTCTTCTGAACACATCATAACATCTCTGAAGAATTAGATAAGCCATGTGCAGTGGTAAAAATATATGTGTAAGCCCCTTGTATGTTCTACCACATCCTCCTTCCCTCTTAGGAAGGTACCAATGAATTGAAGTTTAGGGTATTTTGATTATTCTGTTTAAGTGTCTCTCCATTTCAGTCCTGGAGAAGAGTCATCTTTGAGTGACACTTATCTCACCATTAATAGAACTCTAAAGTTTATGGATGATGTTTCGCACTACTGGAAGCTTGGTCTTAAACCACACACATTGAACTACTTTACAAAGACTGTTCTGTTTTTTAATCAGTTTTGTCTATAAAATGAAATACAGGTTTACTATTTTTAGTCTGGTTTCTTTCTAGGAAATACTCCATAGAGTTAACTGCTTCTATTCTTCTGTCAGATATAATACATAGTCAGTGTTACAAGAGCCATATTTATGGCTTGAAATGTCCTAGAACATTGTAATACTCAGATAATACCCAGGTGGGTGGTTAGTGACAGAAGAAAGATGGCTCATGCTCCCTAGAACTGCAGCATCATACCGTGCTCAAGGAATAGCAATGCATAGGGGACCTCTATTATTTGACAGCACAGGAGATGAAAGGGATTTATTCATTAAGTTCACAGGTCCTGGGCAAGGTACTTTTTGGGTAGTTCACAGCATGCACACAGCTGGATTTTGAGTGCTGAGAAAACCTTATTTGCTAGTGAGGAATCTATTCTCTCTCCAGTATCACCACACTTACCAAAGAAAAACTCTAAAATGTAATTTATGCTTTCTGGAGGGCATGTACACAAGCCTTTTCAAGGAAAGTCCCTCCCCCCCCCCAAGTCTTAAAATATAAAATAACAGTACTTTATTGATGTCTTTCTGTATACAAAATGGGACAAGGGAGAAAAGTTGAAACAGATTAATGAGAATGTGACATTAGCAGACACGACATGTCCTTGTCTTCATGCTGGAAACCTTATTTCATTTTTCAATATATGATGCTGTGCTTTGGCATTTGTCGGTATAATCCAAGATAAATAATTACCTGTAGAGAACCCATATACAACATGAAACAAATAGAATATTCCTGTGTCCCAACCAGCTATAGTGTATGTATGTCTGTATATATGTAAAATACAGAGTTATTTCTTCTCTACAGCACTATTTTATCCTAAGGATCAGAAACCCATTATTGCATAGTTGCCTGTATTTCTCTCATCTCTACAGCTGTCCATGGAAGTGTTAGTTAGTACTTCCTTCTCCTAGCTTACTGCTGAGTAACAAGGGCTCCTAAATCAGAGACAATGACAATATTCATTTAATTTCCTAATTATTCTGTCAAATTAATCAGAAGACAAGCAAGGTGAGGGGAGGAGGGGGAGAAGAATCGTGCTTCTCCTAGGTTTCTGTAGCCCAAGAAACCTGCAGAAGAAAAACCTAAACTAATTCAAGCAAACCAGCCTGCATTATTTTTTTTCCTTTCTGATGCTTAATCCTCATTGTCATATCAACTTGTCATGCTAGGGAGCTGCCAAGCCAAATAGCACAGGCAGGAGGAACAGCACTCTTGTTCAGAAATTTAAATAGTCTCTGAGAATAAAAAGTGTATTGTTACAACTTGTTGCTGTGAGTGAAAGGAATATTTACAGTTTATCAACTCCTGCTTATTTGTCTTCTGCACAAATACTATACATTGCACATAGATTCTTCGGCATTCAAATTAGTGTGTACTTGAAAATGAATATTAGATGTTTATGTTAGTGACGGTATTTTCAAAACAGCATTTAAACAGATCCTTTTGCACAGTATTTCTGATAAAGTATTTAAAAACCTAGAAATTCTAACAAGTTATGATTAATATGGGCTAGATGCGCTCTGTATACAAGAAGTTTGAGCAGTCTAACTAAATGATGTCTTTAAACAAGAGCTGAAGTAACACTGAGGACTTTTGGTACCTTTTGTATAAAAAACTTTTCTGAATAACAAGGTTCCAGGGTAACAGTTCTTCACTAAACTGAACTGGTTTGTTTTTTTCTTGTTTCTTCTCAGGGATTTCGGTGCCTAAAGGTACAATTCTTTCGTCTCCAAACTTTGTATATTTTGTTATTAATAAATCAGCATCACAAGGTCAGTGCACAGGAGAGGACAATCATTTTACACTGACCTTTTGGTCCACTAGTTTTTGAAAAGCAGATACCAAGTATCAGTTGTGCCATATGGGCCAGCTGTTTCCCATCTGTATTCCAATCTGAAGCGTTGCATATGCGTAGCGTAGCAAGACTTGTGAGTACTATGCATACAGTGTTCTATTTTGTCCCAAACTTCATCCTTCTTGAAACTTTTCTCACAGCAGCCTACACAGTGGGAAGCCAGCTGGAAGCAACTAGAATTAAGTTTGACCTCCCAGCCTCTTACAGATTTCCCATGACTTTTCTGCTATACTAAAATTTTCTTCCTTTACACAAACCAGCATCGCTTTTGGACAACTCTCAGCAGTAAAGCACCAAGATGTGGATCACAGACAGTCCTTAATAAAGAGCTGGTAGAAACATATTCAGTATCTCACCTTCATGAAAGGATAACCTCTTACAGTTGAATACCTTTAAACCTTCCAATAGTAGTTGAAACACGTAAAAAAAAAAAAAAGAAGATATCTGCTTTTATAGTAGCATGTCTCAAGTAACTTCCCTTATTTCTACAACAGTCAGAAATAATAGAGAGAGATGGAAAGAGAACAGTTGTAGTTCAGGACTGTGCAATTTTTTAGTATGACAAAATCCAAAGCTCAAGCAGAATTTAGGCCCAAACTACAGGCATGAAGATTCAATTTTGATGAACACAACTCCTTCACAGTAAACTGTTGGATGAAGAGAAGTAAATTTCACACATGGAATATCTTAATTTACCTCTGTTATAGAAGAGCAATATTACTTTGAATTTCATTCATTTACATTTGTTGTTCTCAAAAACTAGAAGAATGATCTTCCAAATAAAAAAATAAACAAACTCACAACACCAAAACCCAAACAAAACCAAACGTCTCCAACAGGTTTTTACAATTTTGCTTTGTTTTTTTCTTTTACTAAGTTGAAAATATAAAGAGAATATAGAGTACAGGGATTGTATAACATGAGCTTATTTCTAGTCTTTTGGGAAATTGTCACACATTTTCGGTGAATTGCTTCCTTCTTACTAGGATTACAGACTTCTAACAGGAGTTGCTTCTGTCTATTCAGATCACTTGTACTCCAGTATTATGGCAGGAATTTATGTTATCAGCTGTTGCTTCTCTCCTCAAGAGCAGCCCTTCTCTTCTGGCTTCACCTCCTTTACAGCTGCCAAAAATCGGGTGCTGCTTTAGCCGAGTACTTACTACTTACTACCTAGTTAAGTGGCAGTTTGAGAGTGAAAGAGAAGGAACCTTGCGTTAGTATTCCTCCCCTCCAGTCCACCACAGCGGGGTATTTACAGTCCCTCAGATTTCTTACAGGTTGATAATTTCACTAGTTTTCAGGAATAAAAATTGACATTCCCTACTATTTGTCAGGCAGTGGAATCGGATGCTGCCTTACCCATAGAGATAACAGTTCAGCTGTAATTTGATCACGTTTTAGCATTGCCCAGAAGATCGATAACTAAAGGGTGCTGTGAGAGGAGGCACCCACAGAGCAGAACTCATCTTATTGCTGATGGTATGGTGAAATGTGTTTAAACGAGCACAACACTCTGAAGGCACAAGACCATAATTTGTGTTCATTATTTCACTATCTCTGCACATTTACAGACTGAATAAGTGTCTCAGCAGCCTTCAATATTATTCTTGAAATATTAAAGAAAAAATAAAATAACACCAAACCACACAACACTTAATTCCAGTATCTTTAACAGCTAGCACGTCTGGATTTGTGGAAAGACATCTTACAATAAGGTACGTCTCATGATAGCCAGACACCACAGAGCCAAGCATTTCCCTTACCAGCCACTCTTCAACAACTCTTTTCCTCCCCTTGAAGCACGTGAAGCCATACCTGTGGATTTTCACATGTAGAAGGTCTGAAGTTTGACACCAGGTCTTCAACCTTGGATTCAGAGCTTAATACTTCATTTTACTCTCCTCAAAAAGACTTTTGTGTAATTTCCTCAGTGTTCAATACAGAGAAAAATCCTGGTTTGTGTTCAAACTCAGAGGTGCCCTCTTGAGCAAGATGTGTTCTCCCATCAGCCCTACAGTTTCTCTGAACTATATCTAGGAAGTACTGTAGCTCAGAAATGCCTCTCTATACAACCTTTTCACTATCACAAACACTACTACCATTCCTTCAAGTTGATATAACTTTACTGTGAATGTCAACAGTTAAAATAAATAAATAACAAAATCTCTCATCTTTCCTCGACACTCCTATCTCTAAGGGACTCAGAGCTTTGCTTACTCCCAAAGCCCTTTTTTTAACGAACACTCATGACTGGGACCTATTTTTAATTAGACCTGGCAGCTCTCCAGGTGCAAGGAGCTCACTAATTGTTTAATTGGTTTGGGGTTTGGTTAACTCTTCCAAGGTCAGGGATGTTTGCATCCTTCTCTCCCAACACTTCATAGCAATTTCTCTTGTGTTGCCTTCAGACAGGAGAGATGCAAATTTCTGTGCAGAGAATATATTTGCAAAATTCCACAGTATAATTTCAGAAACTTAAGATAGAAAATATTAGGAACCAACTATTTTGCAGACTGTAAGAGGGGAACCCCCCCCAGTGGTGTAGTGTTAACTGTGCTGAAAAAGAAAGACCAGTCCATAATCTATATCAATGTGTTCCAGAAGTTCAAGCATGGTTTAAAATTCAAAACAAGCAAATAATAAAAAACTCTTATGAAACAGCAGATAACTAATGTATATTGAAAGTATTTCAAACAACGGAATTTTTCCCAGAGAATATGGTGACATTTTTAAAGATATCATAAGATTACTAATTGCAAGTTATTTACATGAAATAGGTTGCTGTGTTAATATTTGTTTTGCTTTGTCTATTGGGCAACAACTTCTTTATGACCTGTTTTATATTGCATAGTTTTATAGATTTCAGAAGAGCCATTTTGTTTTGCCCTATTCTAAATGTGAGCAGAATCATGCTTTTTTACTCAGTTTTACACGTCTTTTGTTATTTTTTAGTTCTCAACTAACTAGATCAGACATCTATTCTCACGCATGAAAAAGAAAAACATCCGTTCAATGGTTGATTTTCTCATCGGTAATTTAATAAGTACTATAACTGCATCTTTCTTGATATGATAAAGAAAATGGTTGTTTTTTTCTGCTTACTTTTGTATATTTTCTCTATTCATTGCTGAATTTTCAATAGTCCATTATTAATGCAATACTTCTATTAAATTTTGTTACCAGGCCAAGCTAAGTTGTGTGCCCTTATTGTATTATTTCTTTATTGTTAGCAAAACTAATAATTTCCTTAATGATTAATTGCCTCAGAATCAAATTTATTCTTGTAGTTTATGTACAACCTAGAGCCAGTAGAATAAGTAAAATGAAAACATAAGACACCTGCCCATACCCACAGTTAAATAACTGAAAGCATTAATCTCTTCTGTCATTCATCATCATCCACCAGCCTGCCTGGAATATAACAAATAAGACTGCTGCTTCTTTCACTGATTTTTTTTTTTTCCTAACTGCAGCATTTTTCCTCTTCTTGTGTATAGCAAGACCAGGTAAAAGTACTGCTGCACCTAATCCGACCTTGTAGTTCTCGATTGTCTTCAAAGGTACATTCAGAGCTCTGTAACACTTCTCTTCCCCTAGGTTAGTGCGCTACATCTACATTATCACTATCATTCTGGGCTCCACCATCAACAGTGTCAGCTCTGCAGCTTCACATGAACATGAATTTGTGCACTAGAGAGACCTTCCTTGTTCTTGTCAAGCATATTTATTACCTTCTGGCATACTGTTTCAGCAAATGTAGTCTGCAATGACAGGCACCATTAGACCTGTACTTAAACTTTGATGACATAAAGGAATGAAAACCTCAACATATTAATCTTTTCCCCATACTGGCAAAAGCTATGGGACCAAAAAATAATTTAAAAAGGGCTGAGTTATTATCAGTGAAGTCTAGACTTCAGACTAAGGCATCCCGAATTTCTGCATTGTTTTAAGGAAATTTAAAGTAATCTACTCAACCTGGAACTTCCTCATATTTGGATCAGGTGATGGGATTCATCTTGGAATGGGACGTTCTTCAGCAAGCTGTGGGAATATTTTCAGCCAGCTGTCTGCACCAGCAGTTCTGCATCTTGCAGGAAAAAAAAAAATCCCTTTTTCTATTTCTCCTCAGGGAATTCTCAGAATTTCCCTGGATATTTACAACAGATGTTATAAATATTAACAACTCTTACGTCAACTGAAAGAAAAAGAAGGCTACAAATATACATGAGTATCTTAAAATACTGCAAACTGAAGTCATTCATTTTCTTTCATAGAAATACTTTAACAAAATATTCTAGAATTCAATTTGCTGACATTTTTATTTATGAAAGGAAACAAAAACCCCAGTTTTAAGATCTTGTTTATCAGTTCCTAAACATTCCAGATTTCATTTTTCAAAAAACCTGAAGAACCCTGGAATTGTCTTCTAAGTGAACTCAAATACTGTTTCCCCTCTGAAAAATGCACAGTTTGCTTTGCTCCAGTATTTAGGGTGTCATGTTTGGGAAGGGTGAACCACGAAAGCTTGGAGAGAGCAAAAGCTCATCTACCCTTTCCAAGCAATGGCACAACCATTGTAACATGGGTTGGTTTTGTAGCCATTTATCTGTTTTTGCCCTCTATCCGCCGTTACTGCCTTTCTCTGGATGTTTGTTTTCCATTAGCTGCTACTTTTGACTCACATTCTGACAGCCATACTCGTTTGTAGCAAACAGATAAACTGATGTGGAACGTGACATTTATAAAAAAGGGATCCATAACCACTGCATTCTTCAAACTCTCCTACAAAAGTATTTCAGTAATTACAACTCGAGGCTTCTCTGCTTTTCCATTTCTTTTACATTGCAATGTGTACAATGATGTACTTCATTTTTGTGGTTCTATCAGTTGGTGTTCCTTCTGTTGCCTTTATTTGTCAAATTCTTTAGAATTTTGCTCTGCAGAGAGCTTTTTGTTTCCTGCAAGTGCCTGAGGTTTTTACAGTACTGTTTGTTATTCTACTGACTTCGCTTGTTCTTTCAGGCTGTTATATTTAAGACTGATGAGGCATTCATCCTCAGTCAAAAAGCTTTTTAAAAGTACACTGAGTCGTATAGATAAATTAATTACTACAATTAAATGCTTGTATATGTTTAGGAGTGATTGTTGACTTCCCCCCTAAGCACATTGTCTTTAATCAAAGACTGCAGAGGTGAAAATAATCAATTACTCTCTGCCTACTTCTACTAAAAATATCCTCATTTCTCAGATGAGTTAGATGACTGACTACGAGATAATTTACTGTGCGCACAATAGGTAAGCACAGAAGAGCTACAAACTCACACTGGAAGAGGAGGTCTATGGTAATTTCAGATAATGTTTCCTCAGATATAAAAAGAGCTCAAAAACTAAGAAATTCATAGATTTAAAGTTTGTTTACTCCCCTAGATAGCTAGCTGCTTTAATTTTTAGCAAGCAGAGCTATGTCTCTGAATGTGACTACCATCACAATTCACAAGGCACGTCTCTCTGTAACAGGCTTCTAAATACAATCAGAAAATCAGGTTATTTTAATAACAGTCTGAAAAGTAGATTATCTTAGGAGTTACTCTGTGCTGCTGCTAGGTTGTCTGAAACTTGTGTGGTGATTTCTTCTCTAAACTGCAGTCTAGACATGTATTTAGTATGGAAAATACTATCTGCAAAGAATTTCAAGGGAAAAAAAGCATTTATTTTTAGTATAAATTTAACACATAAATCACCCACTAAGTGAAGAACATAGACAGTTAACGGCAGTTCTAATGACCCTGCTAGTGCCATTTTACATGAGTATTTCCCTGTAACCAATCTTTTTTTAAAAAAAAAAAGGTCAGCACTTTTATAAAGAAGGAAACTTTAAATTTTAATACAGGCGTATTTAACAAAAAATAAAACCAACATATCAGGGATGCAATAGAGAACATTTGCTTAAATATTATTACAATTGTAAATTCAGTAAGATAAAATGTGTTGATACATCATCTATCTCTGGCTTAAAGCTGCCTCTGTACCTTCTGAGTGCAAAAAGAATTTACAACTTCTAACTAAGCTAACAACTCTTACTGCCACTTTTATTTTTTTTACTCTTTTCCCCCTTTTTTTTTTTGGTAAGAATTACTTGGCAGTATAATACAACCCTGTTATGTGACATTGCGCTAGGGAGATGTAGTTAATGTATGTCACCTTTGCCTAGAAGAAAAAGATGTATCTCAGGATACATGACAAAAGACTATAGAGGAAGGCTGCTGAAGGGAGCTGATATGGTGTTATAGTACCCTTGGAAGTGAGTCCTAGTAGCATGCTGTGAAGACTGATGACTGAAGTCATGAATATTCTCTTTGGTCCCAGGACTACTGTTTCTGAAGTGAATGTTAAGAAAGAAGATATATGGAGGGAGAGGACAAAAGTGAAAAGAAGGACAAGAAGAACTGAAACTACCGAGTAGAAAAAATGCACTTCTGCATGGCCCGCTCCCCTTGGCAAGAGGAAGAAGGAGCTGGCTCTCAGTAACCTGGCTCATCTGCACTGAGCAGGGAAGGAGTACGAGTCTGGTTTCTGCAGGACAGCCTTGCTTCAGAGCCCACACCTCGACAAGACAGCTATCGTGCTTTCTGCCCAGACTACAGCTGTGCAGTGCCAACGAGGAGACTTCTGCCTGGTGGGTCATTGCCTGCATTGTTGGTTGCAAGATGTGCCGATGACACTCCCAATGTGCTTCCTCTGTTACATATAATAATAAACTCCATCTGCTCAGAGGGTACTACACAGAGTGATGTGCTCATCTGTTCACAAAGTATGTACTAACAGCTTGAGGCTTGTTAGATTTGAACCGAACAGTAGGAGGGGCAATTAGTGTGTTCAAATCTAGGTTTTGCTCCACCATGAGCTGTCTAATGTTCACTTTCCTTAATTCTGAGCTGAACTGTTGTATTCTAACAGTAGCATAAGAATTTTTTTTCTCTCTTTGATTTGAGGAATAATAATTCCACACATAACAAGTAGCAGAGAGGATGCCTTCTATTTCCCCTTAAACATATTTCACAAAGCAGGGCCATGTAATTTCTGTGTGCAAGTCAGTTATGCCTAAATTCATTCATTTAGGCCCCCACAGTTTATATTATTATACCATCCTTAAAAAGTTAAAACACAAACCCAACCTCCCCTGGCTCCTCCAAACCGCCTGAAAGAAACAACGCCAGATCCCCAGCAGGTGGCACCCGACTCTAAAATATGCCGAAATTGGCCCACAGTGTGTATGACTAAAGAGACCCAGAGCACAAGTGATGCAGAAATAAGCAAGCATTGCTTTAAGAAGCAATTTCACAGGCTTACTGTCCTACTTTTAGGTTCTGAATCTTATAACCTCTAGAATTTCTTCATAAAAGAGATGGCAGCTTTCCCTGGTTTTAGGTGACAAAATTGTACTTTTTAATCTATGGCAGTTTAATATTGTTGTATTATCATAACAGCTATCTGAGGAAATAATAACTGGCATTTCCCCTGAAAAGTGCTTATAAGTTCCCCTTATTATTGATCTTGTAGAACATAAATACTGCTTACTTTTTCAAAAGAGCACTAATCAACAAACATTATTTAAATACATATATTTCAAAACCAATCTGTATATAGGTACTTTTGAAATAATTGTTCTAAAGCATGAGCAAGTATCCTTATACAGATACAGAATGAACACTAGTAGCAGATCCGGTCTAAGCAAAGATGCTTTTTGCAGCACATCCTATAGTACAATGGCTAATATCTGGTTTGCTGTTCTTTTTTGGTGGCCAAGATATAGCCACTCTGTCATCAGAAGGGCTGAAATTTGCCTTCATATATGATGCTGATTGCCCAGTTAAGCCTACCAGCTAAAGGGCTGTTATCATGGGCAAGAGATTGCTGGTGGCTGTGGAGAACCATATTTTCCAACCTACTCTGGAAAGACTGCTTCTGGGTCTGGCCAAAAAGTGGTTTTCAACCTTCATTACTTCTTGTCCTTGTCTGTATTCCAACTTCAGCCTGCTAGGCAGGGCACTCGGGGATAGACTGAGTCAAAAGATTGCATATAATAAGAGCCAGTTATGCAAGAGCATGATTTGGGTATAATGATGACTGAAAAACCATATGCTTGAGCAGGCTCTGATTGCAAAATTCTAATTGATTTCTTTAGAAGACTCACTGTTTGCCCTCCAGCTAGAGTGATGTTGGTATATCAGGGTGTGAATGACACTGCTTAGCTAGCAAGGTGCATTGTATTTAGCGCCTGTTATCAGACTCCCTGCAGTGTCTAACTCCGAGTTTAAAGATTGCATATTCATACCCAAATCTTTGGACTTTATGCCCATTCTAGTTCTTCAGCAATATTATTATATAAAACAAAATCAAATCACTTCTCATTTTTCACAGGGGAGGATTTCAGGAGGGGAACACGCCAATCTCAGGTCTGCTAGCAGAATTAGATTTAGAAGTTCGATTCAATTGAATGTAATTAAGTTGATTTAACCCAGAATCAAATCTCAAAGTGGACCAAAGGAAGGAGCAGAAAGACTGTTATGGTTGTGGGTCTCCAGTTTGGTTAGTGTGAATGACTACCAGCTTTGGAGCATTGCAGCCTACGCATCTTTTAGAGAACAGCAACTCAGGCTGTCGGTGGGCAGTACATGTGAACAATCAGAATTTCTGTTTTGAAAGTAAACTTGGGTTTGCTCAGTCTTTGCACTTGCACCAGTGACTTAGGTATCTGACATATTCTGCACCAGACCTTTTCAGTTTGCTTTATTATGGCAACTGAACTAAAAATCTTGCCATCTTTCCTGCAACTCTTAGGACATACAAATCTGACTTCAGAAGATGATTTTGGAGGTGGGGGCTGGGGGGCGGTTGCCTGGTCTCAGATAGGAATGTATGCCACAGACAGCAATTACATTCTGCTTTACTCAATTCACCCTACTTTTGCTTACTCCTACTTAAAATATCAGATCTTAAGGCAGCCCAGTAAGAGCAACACTTAAGGGCAAAGGACAAGGATCCGTGAACTCAGTCCTCTCCTGATAAGGCACCAGGCTTTCTTACCTGAATGCTTAAAGATGACTCAAACAACTTTAAAAAGATAAATCTGAAAAAAATACATGCAAGATTTGTGTTAGAAATTAAAGATTATTTAATATGCAATATTTTTAATGTTGCTTATTTGCCAAGAACTAGTTAAAAATTCCTTTTTTTTTTTTCCTGTGCAGACTACTGCACCTAGGTAGCTGTGAAAATGGAAGAAGCTAACTACGTTTTTTAAACAGTATCATTTAAAATTTTCTCGAATTCTTTGAATGATTTGGTATCCTACAATTTCTCAGCATTAGAGCTCACCTTTAAAACTGAGAAGTATCCAAATATTTTGCTGTTCTTCAACTAATTGAAATTAACTCCCATGAGCTCTGCTAATGAGCTTGCCTTTCTGTACCCCTGAAACTTCACAAAGTGCAGCTTTTCTGTAATATAGTTGAACCATGTGGGGTTTTTCTTTTAACCCTTTGAATAACAAACTGGTTATTTTTCTATGATTTAAGGCACTCAAGCTCTCCAAGTCAGTTTCCTCCTTCAGAAATGTTGTATGAAATGATATAGAAAGGACAGTCATTGATTTAAGTTTTCAAAATCTAGAAAGTATTTTGACATATAAAACATCACATTGCAATTAGGTGTTGATTTTTCAAATGTTATCTTGGGTTCCATTCTGTTTCCTATAAGAAAAAAAAAATCCTCATTATTGCAGATGCTACCTTTTGGTAAATTGACTTTGAAAACAATGATCAATGCAGAAACTAATTTTCCAATTTGCTGAGAGGTCAGAACTCCCAGGAAGTCATTTGAACTCTATGTGTTTGGCAGGAAACAGATTCATAACAACTGATAACAGTTATATTTGACAAATAAAGAGTGTGAGGGAAAAATGTGCTTGGAAGATAGAGGAATAGGACAGAAGTATTAGGATGACAGCAAGAGTGTCTAACTAAAATGTCAGAACTTCTGAGGAATTATGTAAGGAAAGTCTGTATGATTGTTGAAACTACAAACTGAGTTGTAAAGTAAATATTTGATTATCTGTTTTTAAAAAATCATTACAGAAGCATAGTAGGTTTTCTTGTGTACTTAAAAAACAAACAAACAAAAACCTCCCACAAACTTAAAAGCTGCACTAGTCTAAGAGAAAAGACAAAGGAGAAATGCATTTCAGTGGACTGTCTTTGCCTGTATCTTTTGATTAATTCAATATAGAATCATTCACGTGATTCAAGTTTTTCTTAAAGTTAACAGTCAGGCAACTCCACCTGAAGTCAACCAGAGATTCTGAGGTTTGTGAGTAGGCACTGGCATTCAAGACAATATTCTTTTTCAAATGTAATGACTATGTACAAATAGGATTCCTCTAGACAGACCTGAATTAGGAATCTGAATTAGTTTGTCATATAGTTGCAAAGATATTGGGAGAAAAATTTTAAAAATTTGAAGAAAATAATTTATCTTTTATTTACTTTGCATTTCACAAACCCATGCATGCATAGCTATCTGCTTCAGTACACAGACGTACTTGTGCAAACACAGTAATGTTGAACAGACTGTAACAACATCAATTAATTTATTCTTTCCAATTGTGCAGGTGCATTGTGTTATTTAGTTTAATTTTCTTTTTTTGCTACTCTCTTTTTTTTTTTTTTTCCCCTCAAATTTAAGTGCCTTCAAAATCATTAATGCTTTGGAGCTGATCCTATTTCCCCATTATGCCATTGACATTGGCAAAGAAAAACTTTATTAATATAAAAAAAAATTTAAAAGTGAAATGATATTCAGGTGAAAAACAATACAGAGTTATGAAATTGAAGGCAGAAGAATAGAACTCTAAGGATTAGTTCTTCTGCTTGAATAAAATAGTTTCTAAATCAATGTTAGGTAACATCATGCATTCATTTTTTTTTTTAAATATGTAGCGTATATCAATGGACACATTCCTTAAAATACTGGTCATGATATTAGTATTTCCAAATTAAGAAACTTACACCTGGAAAAGGCAACACAGAGGCAGAAATAGGAGGCTGGGTGTGGCAAGAGGCTACTTTTTGAGATGGCAATGCAGGCTTAGATGGCTGTGAAGAGTTTCTCTGTAATTCAAAACTTCCATGTTCGGGGTCTAGATGTTATAATAGCCACCAGAAGAGAGCTATGCCCCAAGAAACCTTCCTGCAGAGCTGCAGCCTCTGGAGCTAAACCTGTTTGGCTGGTGTAACTTCTCATCTCTACAAGAGCTAGCAAAAGTTTTACAAAATACTGCATTAACTTCAGAGGTTTTCCAGTTTATTAAGAAATCATCCTGAATCAGTTATATGTACTGAATTTAATAATAAACTGATTCCTACCTGAGATCACGTAACCATCATCTCTGAATTTCTCTTGCATTCTTCCTCTCATAGCAAGGCCCCAAATGGCTCTTCCAGTTCCCAGTTGTGCTACACTGATGATCACTAATTAACCCGTAGCTTTTATTAAGGACACATCTAAATCACTAAGTGCACTCCGGTACAGAAAATAGTGAACTAGTGTTGATAAAACTCATATGTGTCCAAAGTCTTGTCTGTGCATTGTACAATGAATAAAACACTAGCTTAGATTTTAAAACTACAGTGATTGTGTTCACACAGGACCATTGTTAAATCCTCTCATCTGGCTCTAAACAAAATTTTGGGTTCTAGTACTAAGGTGCTTGGTATAAGCTGTGGGGAACTTGCTTTCATTTTGCAGCATGGCCAGAGGTTTATATTTTGCGAAGTTCCACGCTTGTACAGTGACAAGTAGGTTATTAATATTATTTGTGTATGCTTATTGAATTTCAAAAGTCCATTTTCATTCTGGTATTTTTGAAATTTCATTATTTCCACTAAAATATTTTAAAATGCATTTCTGCTTTTTTAATGGAAAAGGACTTCAACTGCAGAATTCTTGGAAAATGATGTTGTAATAGTGCTATTTTCCATTTATCATTTATATGCATAAACCGATCCCTACTTTTATTATGTTTAACTAAAGTGTTACTTATGAAGGTAACATATAGATTTGGTTCATAACAAACACATTATTTCCCCAAACAAGCCCTTACCCTTTTTTTTTTAATAGAGAATTATGTTGTTCTTATTAATTTTAATACTAGCTTTTCTGTTTGGAGGAGTTCCTTGGTTTTACAAAACAATAGGGATTAAATCAGAAAGAAGTCTACTCATTCAAAAATCCCTAAAGGAAATTATTTGCCTGTGCTTTTCTAGGTGTATTTGTTCTATATTCCTATGACTAGAGTGACCACAAAAAAATTTTTGTAAACATATCTGAATAATTTTGTTCCAAATTCCACCTTAATTTTCCCCATCTCTCCCATTCCTATTCACAAGAAAAATGAGGAAGAGTAGAATGGAGTCATACAGAGAGCTTCGTAATGTGCTAGAAAATCATGCACAAACTACCTGGATGCATTCCCAGATACAAATCTTGCAGTCTTAGTTTTTAAGTGAAATAATCTCTTCTCCAGTACAGTATATTAGGAAAGACATCAGAGAACCTATTTAAATGAGAAGTTGTTATTACTAGGAAGAAGTAATGCTGATAAAAAGTAAATAAGTCAAAACTGCAATAGAAGGAAAACTCTGCAGGTTTCAAAACATTCAAGGGCATTTAAAGCAAACTAACAAACAAAAAGCAAACAAACAAAAACAATGAACAAATCACCAAACAACATAACTGTTATTTTCTGCATTTCATGGGTTCTGATCTGAAGGGCAAATATGAAAGAAATGCAGGCAAAGTTGCTATCGCAGTATTTCTACCTTAACAAGAACAAAAGATGATAGAGATATTAAGATGTTTTGTTTCCACTCAGGCTCTTTTCAGTATTTCTCTCATCTAGCAAAATACTTACATTGATATTTTAAAATAGAAACATTAGAACAACAGGGAGGGATCTCTCAAGAACATCAAGTCCAGACTCATTCTTTGGTGAATGATAAAACACTTCTTAAAAAACACATTGCTTAAAAGCACCACTGAAGGGAATCTCACATCAGAGGAGGACTGTTACAGTTGGAAAGCTTTCCTTACAAATCTGAATAGTTACTTAGTATATGTTTTCCTTACTTTAAAAGAAGCCTTTTGTTCCCCTTGTAATTACCACTCAGGACCAAGGAGAACAAGCATCATATCATTTTTCAGTATTGGAAGTCAATGCAATCATTTTGCATATCAGAATTCTTGTAACCTCATGTCCTTTCTTAGGATTCTCTTTTATATTAAAAAGAGAATCGAAAGAATTTCTCTTGGTACTGAATGTGATCTTTGCCATTTTTACACAATTTGTTCACTTTGTCAAGATCATTTTGATTTCTTATTCTGTCCTCCAAAGAGCTTGCAAATATTCCTAGCTTGGTATCATTATTACATTTTATAAGTGTACTCTCCATTCTGTGATCCAGGTTGTTAACGCTAATCTTCTGAACATGTCATGTGGAATAGTGTCAAAAGCCTTATTGATGTCAAGGTATAACATAACCTCAGAGTCCTTTTTCTCTGCTAGGTCAGATGCCTTGTCAAAGACAGAAATTAGAGTAGTTTGAGATGATTTGTTCCTGATAGATCCACACTACTTTTTAAATGTCTCACTATTTCCTAGATACTTAAAAATGAGTTGTTTTATGATCTTATGTAGTGTTCTTCCAAAATAAAGCTGGGCTGGCTGGAACAGATTTGTCCAGAACATCCTTTTCTCACTTCTGTTGTTCTTTAGAGGAAGCTGCTGTGTTTACCCGCCCCTTCTCCTTTTTCCTGTACTGCTAGGGGTAAATGTCTTATACACCGCACGGCTAAACCGTTCTATTTTCCCTGGTAATATCAGATTAATCCATTAGGCCTTCTGAAGTAAAGTATCCCTAATTAAATTAAATATTATCCAATCTCTTTTTTCCTTTTTCTGATCCACACTTGTTTTGACACTTTCTGTTTTGAAAATCTATCATTTGAATAATTAATCATTTTTATGAAGAAAAGGAAAAGACATTGACTATTTCACTCTTCTCTATTTCATAAATCCATCATTTACACTTCTGCCTGCCTAAGTACAGGACTGACGCAATTCTTTTCTTTCTCTTCCAATATAGTTATGTACACTTGTTTGTGGAAACACAGGTAAAATTTCTTGTTTCTTTCTGTTTTTTGCTAATGATAAGTCATCTTGCAGCTACACCTTTCTGACTTTACTCTCTGCATTTTTTGTTCTATTTCTGTTGCTGTGTTCCCTACTTGGGGGTCATTGAAGGCATTATAACATAGATGTGTTTGTCTATGTATAAATTTTTCCTGCATGTTGTGCATTTTGACATTTCATATCTAATATTTCCTTTAGAATCCATCAGGGTCCTGAGTCTGTTGAACTAGTTTTTGAAGTCTGATATTCTCATAATTCTTCTCTTTCTGTAAAACTTATTTCTTAACAATTCACACAGACTACTTACTAACTTCAAATTCTCACATTCTTCTTTAATATACATTAAAATAAAATTTCTGATTCCTTTCCAATGTGCCAGGAATATTTCAAGAATTTTTGCACTGCTCTGTTCTATCATCCTGTATAAATTTCAGAACAAATATTATCACCATGTGAATCCCTCCAGAAGTTTTAGTTGCTTTCAAATTCTGTAATCTACATTCGCTTTATAACTGGAGGCCTACAGTAAATCCTGACTATATTATCCTTCTTTCTTTGATTCTTTCACAGACACAATGGAATTTTCTTCCACTTATTCATTTCCCCAAATTCCAGTCCAGACTTTAATTGTACAATGTGAATGGATTTACATTAAAAAAAAAAGAACCAGAATGTAGATTCCACTAATGCAGCCACATTGCTCATCAGAAAAAAGTTTATAAAGGATTATGCCTTTCTTATTCTAGGCTTTGTGAAGAGGCTAGATGATACAGTGAAATGATACAAGGAGGAGTTAAAGTCAGACATGATAAAGCAGGGAAGAGCTGAAAGAAAATGCCAATCTCTACAAAGCAGAAGAAAAGGAGGAAAAAAAGAATCCAGATTAGAGACTTAACATCAAAGATCTGGGATTTCTTAAATCATGTGATTATGAAAATATAAATTAAGCTACAAATATTATGCTATTTTGTTTTACTACATTTTGGTTATAATGATGGACATAATTACTACATTACAGATTTCTCAGTCTCTTTGGAATACCAAAATTGCTTGCACCAAATAATTATGCCTTTTTATGAGTTTTAAGAAGATTAAGGAATTTGAAAGTGGAAAGAAAAACCCACAGAAAAGAACAACAACAAATAGAATCTATTTTGGGCAATACTACCCCAGTCTTTCAATTTAGCTCATAAAATGTGTGCATGTGTTTTGCCTGTGATTTCCAGTAGAGATTTTTAAAGTGGTCCCATGGTGCTGTAAGTAATAAAACCCATGTTTTTATATTAGAAAACAGCATGGGACTTCTGTGTTTTAGTTCTACACTGGACCAGGCGGATTATTTACCTTTTCTGAGTGACCTTTATCTATCTGCCAAGTTACAGCTGTGTGGTTGTAATAATTCCCACAAGAGTTTTCCTCTCCAAAAGCTGTTAGCCATGCAGGAGCACAAACTTAACAGTACCTTTTGGGAATAGCTATAGAAAAGCTCTCCTACATGCCTTGTTAGAGTGGAGCATGAATTTGACATGAAGTGTACACTGGGTAGTCCATAACTTCTTATTTAGGGAGTCATAGGTGGACAGTTTATACTTCTTTATACTTCTTTCCCTCCTATTTCTGCATTTGGTGTTGACAACTAAGAGGTGTATACCACATGCTCCATGGGTTCCTGTTCACTCCAGTTATTGTTGTCGTGTAGTTTTTTGTTTGGTTGGTTTGTTTTTTGTTGTTATTGTTTGGCTGTTGTTTTTTGTTTGTTTGTTTTTTCTTTCCTATCCACATGTTCTCACTTTTCTTATGGTCTCTTCGGTGGGTGCTTCCCTAACAAAGATTAGCCACACTGCATCATGAGTGAAGTTGTGATTTTCTGAAAAAGCACCTTCAGAAAAGAACTTCAGTGTGGCAGTACGTCCTTTTCTCGTACTGATTTCCACAGCCTAGGGCTAAATATCACACACCTGTTATACAATACCTAAAGATGTTCAGGGCATCAGAATCATCTTCACACTGCTTAAATAACTGCTTAAAGCAACTCAAATAAAGAATAAAGTTTGAGCATCTTAGAACTTTACTTTTGTGAAGACAACAACTTGGATTTTGTCCTGAGGCTTTCAAGCTCAGTTATTGAAACACAGAAAAAAGCAGTCACTTGTCTCTTTCTAGTTATTATGTTGGAGACACTAAACTTCACTTTATTTAAAGAATGAAAATATTCATGAAATTTGTAGATGATCTATATTTGAAGCTATTGAAAAGCTTTTCTACACTATTATAATAGGAGCATTATTATATCTTTATGAAATGTGGAAATCACTCATAACTGTCATGCATTATTTTTAGGGACCTTCAAGCAGAACACTTTCTTCAATTCTTTTTTTTCTACAATACTCTCACTCTTCTGTAGGCCAAGACAAAATGTGTTGTTGAGAGAATGTCTACATTCACACTAGCATATAATTTAGCACAACTGGAGAAGATCCCTTGATTGGAACAGCTGGGGTTGGAAACCCTGCAGCCGAGTTGTATGTTGTTTAGGGACTTGACTTGGGATTAGCTTTAGTTGGTTTCTACCAACCAAATGTCCTCCCCATACACATGGTATGTGTATGTATATACATGTATATACACATGTATATGTGTATGTATGTATATACACATGGTACACAAAAGGTACCGCATGAAGTGTTGAACTAGTGACTGGTGCGAAGCTGATCAGTCACTAGTTCAACACTTCATGTGGTACCTTTTGGTGCATGACTGTTGTGGGGCTAAGATCTGCTTTCCTCAGAAAGGAGCCTAACTAGTGGGTACCAAAACCACTGGCAATACAGCTGGTGTGCAATAACTGAGGATGCCAAACCTGAACTGAAAAAAAACCCCAACAACAAAAAAAACCCCCAACCAACCAAACAAACAAAACAAAAAAACCCGCCCCAAACCAACAAAAACCACGGATGCAAAACAGGGCTCAAAAAAAAGATAGCATCAAAATACAGTGACAAGGAACACTACTGCCTTACACAAATCAGAATCCCTGTATGAGGTCTGAAAATATTGTCATTATCTTTTGTCTTCCTCAGAGGCACAGCAAAAAGAATAAACATAATCATATTGATCTGACATCGTATTATTAACTACCTGCAACAAACAATGTTTGCTTTATATTTAATGTTATTGGTTATTTCCTACCAGAGCCCTAATTGTAGACAACTTTATCAGGTTTTTTTCCTGATTTTGCAATCAGGTAGAGATATTTACTTGTTTGAAAGATTAAGCCAGAAGAACAGGTGTACAAAGATAGATTCTAAGAAAAGGTGAGGGAAATGCATAGGAGGACGGTGATCTTAATACTCACAGGCAGCCTTGGAGTCTGGCAGTGGATTGTAAAGAACATTAAGCAGCGAGCTTTTGACAGGCTGTCTTAATGTACTGATCTAGTCTTACCAGACATGGGAACATTTCAGTAAACCACATGATTAATGCTAGGAGAAAATTGTCTTCTCAGTCACTCTTACACAGTCACTGCATTTTGTAGAATTACAGGACATTCAAATGACATAGCTTTCTATCTAATCTGTAGCTGATGAAGACAAAATTCCCAAGGCTTCTACAGATACACTACTCATCTAAGCTGGCAAAGCCAACTCGCTATGCTTGTGAATGCACTATCGAAATCTCTGACAAAGATTTTCATTTTATTGGGAGTTCAGTTATGTGACTTTGATGAGGAATCTGTACTAGATATTATAACTATAGCCATTAGAGGGAGCTGATTTACAACACATTTAGAGTATATGAATGCATTAATATGAATAAAATATTTAGGAGTAACATAAACTACCATCTTTACAGCCTTTTGTAAGATTATTAACTATCTTTGATCAAAGGTGTTAATGTTACTGTTAGAATTACGATTATAATTAGTGTTAAAACTGTTGAAATTTCTTTATCTCAAAACCAGAGATTATTTTGGAAAACACACAAAATCACCACAAGTGAAAGAACTGATGAGATCAAGCAAGTCCTTAAAGGCACAGCAAATGTGAGTTTCTAGATAAAAGGAGATGAATAACAAAAGCTGAGACAGACCAAACCATGTTTCATACTAATGAAAAACGAAAGACTGATACTCAGCGGCAGCCATGTCTGCCTTCAAATTTGAAACAGTTTTACCAAAAGAGGATGGTAAGTTTAATATGCCTAGTCTGATTCCCTGTCTATCATGGTAAATTTAAACAATTAAATGAAGAGATTAAGGATATTATTGTCTAAGTGTTTGAAAAAGAAAATATAAATATACAGGAATTGTTGATTTCTGTATATGACAATTAATTAAAAAACATTGGAAATTAAAATGCCAGATTCTGTTTACAACAGTCACTTTTCAAAAATAGAAATCACAGACTAGCCAAGTTAATGGTGAGATCTCACAAATACCATTGAGGGGTTTTTGTTTTATTCGTTGAATAAAAATGTATGGAGTTATTGTTACTGAGGTCCATTAAGAACTATGTTCTATTCCTTAGCATATTCTTCATTGAACTCTAAGATATTGAACTAAAAAAAAGGGAAGTCCATTATGCCACTTCTGAAATTGATATTTATTTTCTTTTATCTAGATTTTATTTGTGTATATTTTTATATATATGTATGCTTATTTGTAAAATACACCTGGGTATGATCCTTTGCAACCTGCTCGGGGTAAAGCTGCTTTAGCAGGGGGGTTGGACTAGGTGATCTCTAGAGGTTCCTTCCAACCCTAACCATTCTATTTATTTATAAATAGTATATAATTTATATGTACACTATATAAATATATAAATATTTATGTTAATTATATAAAATATTTAATATATATTTATAGTGTTTATTTAAGGGTGCATGTATATGTATTTACACACATACTGTATATACTCCTGGCAGAAGAAATGCAAAGGAAACACTACTTGTAGGGCTGGGCTGGGAAGTTGTGTTCCTCTCTGTTGCATCTGTTTACAAATGATTTGAAGATTTTCAGGCTTAAAATAGAGAAAACAAAAATAGAGGGAAAAATGTACATGAAAAGGAAAAGGCTAAAACAAGGCTTGAGAATGGTAAACAAAGTGTAATAGAAAGTAAAATATGCAAACATTTACACAAAAAAATGAGGCATTTCAAACTATATATTTCAAAGGCAACAAACTGATCAAGAAGCAGATTGAAAGAAGAGGTTGATACTTCTTGATTCCATCATGATGAACTTAATGAAACACCTAGCTGTGGTATTGAAAAGAATTATTCTTATAGCAGGAGATACCAATGTAGCAAATTTTGAGAGACTGAACTGAACAGGAACTTTGAAAATGAGAACCCTGCAAACAGGGTGATAGGGAAAGGCAAGCAAAGAAGGAGATGGAGAACTGTTGGGAGCCTTTGCCTGTGTGAGATAGTGAAACTGTAGCGGTGAATGGCAGAAATAGGTAGTGAGGGCCAAATATAGGAGGAAGTAATGCTGGGAAAACAGCTGAATTTTGATATTCTGCCCAAAGATCAAAGTATGTGGAAAATAACTGAATAGGCAATAAATATATAATAAATATGTAATTCCTTCTACCCATCATTTGACTTGACATTAATGTTCCATGGCAGATAAAGTATACAAATAAATATTAAAATATATTTCATACAATAGAGTTTATATATAAAATCCACTAATATAAATATATATGTAAACTGATATGTAATATATTAATGTGCAAATGTATTAGTTTGTGATAAATTTTAAATTAGTAAGTGTAATGATATCCAAATCATAAATATATAAACATACATTTATATAAGCATGATGAATTAGGATTTACTGTAGCTTTAACATCTGATTCCACAAGCCTTTTGCATAGTCAGAAAAAGGAACTTTAGGAAGATTATGATGTTTTTCCATTTTCTATTTATATAATGTTTACAGTACATCTACTCTTGGTGCTAAATTATTCATTTAAGGTTCATGAAAAGGTTCCTGGCTGTAGAGTAATTTAACACCTTTTAACTGTTCACCAACAGAAACCTGGCAGTGTGCACCCAGCTGGATATTACTGTCTCTGAAGGGTTTTCATGTTCATAACATCATTTATGGAGCACTCACACTCTCCACATCTACATAACCCAGTGCACCCAAGGTTTTAGAATCTCTTTCGCATTCCAGAGTAATAACCACAGAAGCCTCCAGATGCTGCAGCAGCAGATTCGTTCATTATGACAACCAGCTGGAAACTTTTTTTTTTTTTTTTGAGGTTGAGGGGACAAAGATACTTTGCCATCTGTTCCCTTTCTGCTTGGATCGAAATGCTGAACTACTCAGGTTTGTGGGACGAGGATGAGGGAACCTCCAGACAGCCAGTATCTACTTCTCTAAATGGGTGTGAGATTCTCAAGACGAGATCAGGATCTGGCTTCCAGATCCTTCCTCCCTGGCAGCCAGCAGTCACTTTTCCAACACAGAGACTTCACTGAGAGCACAGCTGAGATAGGGTCCATCTGGATACTGAAGGGACAGGAAAGAAAGGCAAGACAAGGAGACAAAAGTGTATGATGGAGAATAGGAAACTCTTTAGATATCTGCTGTGGATAGGAAAATATACTAGAAGGCAAAATAATGAGGTACAAGGAGCTATGGTGAACAGAAAAAATCCTTAAAGTATATAAAAGTAACCAAAACAACAACAAAAAATACTATGTAATGTAATTTATTAATACCAAACCAAAACCTGATTCTCAATTAGTATGTGAAACTAATTGAGAGGCTTTTGTCTAGTCTTCTTGAGCTCATTCAGTATTATGCGCATTGAATGAATATGAATGGGTAACTGGAGGGCAAAACTCACCTTTTCTGGACCTGTCGTATCTACAAGTTGTAAAGATAATTTAGAAGTTTCTCTCTACCTTGAAAAACCACATAACTGCAAAATTTTTCAGAAGAATTTCCCTAAGAATAGTCTAATATTTTTAAACAACCCTGTACCACCTCCAGTTTCAGTGAGAAGTTATTTGCATTTCTGACTAAAGAAAAAAAGGGTTAGCAAGTTTTATTCTTCAGGCATCCATGATCAGATTTGTAAATTTAAACTGGGATAGTGTGGGAGGAAAGCTTAATATGGCCCAGATAGTATATGTTCACCTCACTTAAGAAATTTCTGTTACTTTAAAATCAATAGAAACAATAACTAACTCATTTAAATATCTTGTGCAACTTAGCATGGCAGGCACAGGGAGGTTAAGAGACATGAAGAAGTTAACAGGTAGTGGCAGAAAAACACACAAGAATAAGGACGCAGTCATTTCTACATGTAGCCTAGTATCATGTCACCAACAGTGGCTAGTTGCAAATGCCTAAAAATAAATAAAAGTAGGACTAGCACACAAACAACCTCCTTCCCTTTTATACTATAACTACTTAATTTCTTAGAAGACATTGGAAAAAGACCATCTCAAGAGCCTGTCTTTTTAAGGTAATTTTTACTCTTTTGCCTGGCGTGGATGGTAAGGCCTTAAGTTTTGTAGGTCTTCAGGTCTCCCTTGAAACTCTTATATTTGTGCCTTTCATACCATCTTTTGATTTTTAATTACCAAAAAAGACTTTCAAATGAGATGCTACAAACCCCTTATAGTAACTTTGTTATTTCATCCATCAATTCATTTACTAGATCAATCGCATATGTTCCTGGTGATTTCTAATTGTTCATTGTGTCAATAAGTTCCATAATCTGTTCTACAGTCAATTCAATTTTAGATAAATCCTTCAAAAAGTCCCTACTAAAAATAGGTTTCAACACTGGAATTTTGCTAGGTTTTGCTGCTATGAGCAAATTACAAAAGTAGAGAGTAAGAGAAATTTAAACAGTCACATGGAATGTTATCAGGTAATTTAGTTTCATCTAGTTGTGAAGGTCACTCTGTAGTTATAACATGAAAAGGCAGATCAAATGAAGCTGTGCTCATCTCAATATAAAGTAAAATTAATCAGCTTAAGCCAAGGTTCAGTGGTCCTTGGCTCCTGAGGGCAATGAAAATTCTCAAAAAATACTTTTACATCAGGACGTAAATTTCAACACTTTAGCCAAAATTTTACTATCATCATTTATTTTCTACTTCTTTTTCCAATTCTATTTCAACTTTATATGCATGTTTTACAACAACATGCAGTTATCTTTACCTTACTGCATGTCTCTACTTCAGCGAACAAGATGGACATAACACTGAGGTTTGTTGCATAGCGCTTGTCCTCTGTCTCCATCTCAAAATGTTTTCTTTCAGAAGTGCCATTTGTCTTTGGTTGAACTCCCTTGGATGACACCTTACTGCTGACCCTGTGGATTCATCTTTGAGGTTGTGATGTATTTCAAACACTCTCAGAACCTAGGTATTGTAAATTTACTCTTGTCAGCTCTATTTTCAATTCCTTTAAAGAAAAAAAAAAAAAACTAGCACGTTTCTCAGGACATGGCATTTCTTTCAAAGTCACACAGAATATCTTTTAGCTCTGCTCTGTCCGTACTGTCTTCTTTTTGATTCAGTGTCTTATTCCTCCCTTCCCACTATTCTGGTTAGAAAGACAATAGCTCTCTCTTTGATGAGGTCAGGCTATGGCCATCCATTTCTTCATGACTTGCTTCTGTTGATGAAAATCTTTGAAGCTAAAGGTTTCTGTTCAGGGGAATCTCCCATTTTCTGCCAGTCTCTGTGCTCACAGCCCTCTCCTGCCTCCAAACAGTGACAGCTGGTAGTGTCTCTGACGTCTCCTCACATCTGGTTTTGACTAAGATCCCACCCCAGCTACTGCTTCTGCTCTTAGGCCATGAGGGTTTTTTTTTGTGGTTTTTTGTTTGTTTATTTTTATTTTGTTCTCACATATAGGAGAACTGTTAGGTGGTAATTCAGGCAGGAGCAGGAAAAGACTGCAGGATGCGGTGGGACTGAGGCTTGTATTAAAGACTTGGAAATTAAGTGAAAATACAAGCACTTGTTGGAGTACCATGAGACAGTACATTAACTTCAACGTGGGGGTTTTTTTTCCCTTCCCCCATCAGAATTCTTTTTCTCATGTCTTAACCATTTTTAATAAATTAACTGTTATAAATTTTTCAATCTTTATACATTTTTATCTTGACTTACAACCTAGAACATAATTATCTTTTCTATAGAAGACATGAGAACCTATGAAAACCTGCTGAGAGAAAATCTAGAATTCTGATTCAATCTATGTACTTCTTAATTTTTTTTCCTGTTTAATACTACATATACTTAAATAGCCTGATTCTTTGACTGAACTTTACACTGACTGCTTCCTTTTATTTGAGAAGGCAGGGGGGAGGGTCTCTGTTTTGTAATTTTTTACCTATCTGCAACCAGCCAAGTGAAAGAACTAGACAGAAATTAAAAATGAAAATTAGAAATATTTTAAGAATGGTTTTACCTGCCCAAGCTGAGGTTTCCACATACAGTAAAGGGGAATACTTTGACCTCAAGATCTATCCTCGTAGAGTAGAAAAAGGTATATATAGTTTAGAATTTAGAAAAAAAATGAAGGAAACAGTTTTAAGAGGCAGCAAGATATAGAATTTAGGTGTTATGAAATAGAATTGGCTCTTAAATAAGGTCCATGGCTCAAAGACAATTGTTTAAAGAGAGGAATGCGTTTAACATCTGAAGAGGACTGAAAGGAGAACTACTTACAGCGCATCACTTCAGAGGAAGAAAGAACAGCCTAACTTAATTACTGTCTGGCTTCTGTTTCTAAGGAACAATAAGAACAAATTGTTGAATCTGAATCTAGCGAAATTCAGGGATGTTTCCCCCTCCCTCTCCCCCCCAGGAAAAGGTAGGAATGCTTTTACTATTAGAACAAACTTCCAACAAATTTTGATTTTTCATCTCTTCAGCTTGGCTGTTCTTCTGAAAGATCATTTTGGTCAAGTACAAACAAATTCTTGGGCTCTAAAATATTTTGTGAAATTTAAACAGCCTGAGATAAACAAATCCAGACTGGTTGATCTAACGAATATTTTCAGTCTTAATCTCTCTGCACCTGTGATTGCAAAATTGGAACTAGACTGTGGCAGGAGAGAGGGAAAACGTAAAACAGTCTGCCTTCCTCCTTAGATGGCCTTGAAGCTCAACCATGGGGAAAATCCTGCTGGCTCCCTTTAGGCACTGGACTTGTGTAAGAATGTAGTCAGGGCATGGTCATGGACACATCATGAAAAAGAAGTAATTTGGCGCAGGGGAGGTTATCGAAAGTCTTGCCCACAACTCCCCTTCTCGGTTACATAGCACCTGATCTGCTTCCCACCTCCTGGCATTGGATTCCAAGTTTTGGGGCTGACATTTTGCTTTCTCATATAATGGCTTTGTTTCCCTGATGAATTTTAAGACTGCTTATACTTCAAGCAAGGCTTCATTACTTTAATGACATTGTACTGCACTGTCTTTCCTTTTCCAAGTCAGTTCTGCTTGACAAGTCAAATGAGATAAAATAAGCTTTCCTTTCCCTACTTTCCAGCAGATCAATTTCTCTCCCTTTTCCTTCCTCATCTTCCTGCACATGGGATTATACCTCTTTTGGCACAGAGTTGTGTGACACATGACAGAGAGCATGTGAAACCTGCGACCACCCAGACACTCATCTGGTTGCAGTAGAAGTAAGTAAGCTAGTTTAAGCTGCAAGGAATTAGGTGGAATCCAGCACTACTGCTTTACATAATAAAACTTACAAATATGAATTTAAAATTGCCTATCAGCACAAAAGTAAGTCTCAGGAGCTACTCCATTCACAGTGGAAATCAAAAAGCATATTAACTCAGCTGTATTCTATAAAATCTAAAGTAAGTGCTCTAATACAAACCAGGGTAACAGCCTCTCACACTGAGTGTATTTGAAGCAAAACCAGAAATAATGCATGGAGTCCATGTCTCTAATATGTGAGACAAGGTTCTTTGATAACACCAACACAAAGTTTGAGTCATGACTTCTACTTCGTATCCTGTTTTATCATGTTGAACCACTTTTGCTGTTACTAAAAACCTTTTGAACTGATTCTTAGTTTTGGTGTCTCCTGTTTCATACAGAAAACCTCTTTGTAGTAACATTCAAAAGCCATTGCCAGAAGTTTTAGAAGAAATTTAGCAAGCATAAGAGTTCTGGGTCTTCATTGTCATTTAAGACACGAGGTTTGTTTTTCATATGACTAAGTGAAACATAATAATTTTTAGTTTAAAATGTATTCCTTTTCTTTGTATGTTGATTTTACCAAATATTTAGTGTAGCATAGATTCTAGATCTAGGGATTTTTTCCCAGTCCATCACCTCTTCCAACTCCCTCTGCAAAAAAGACTTTCAAAGAAATTCTTGGAGACTTCCTACATACCACTTTTACATACCATAGAATCTATTTCCATATTGATAATTTAATCCCCCTAGAAAAATGTTTGCTGCCTGCATCTGTGGTTAGACAGTCTGGAACTCTTTATCAAATATAATTTTTAAAATGCCTATGTTTCTCAATAGTTACACTTAATATCAAACATTATTTTATCTTGGACTATGCCCAGTATGCTACAAGTTTACTGAAGAGTTTCTCTTTGAATTAAAATCAGACTGTCTTATACACTTATACATATAAGAGAAGAAAGAATGGTACGGAAATAAAAGAATGAAAGGAAGATTCCATACAACAAGATTTCTCCGACCTCGGTCCTTTTGCATGTTCCAGGAAATTCCATCCCTCAGTACAAATGAGACCCATCTCATAGTGCAGGACAGAAAAATGTAAAGCTTCCACAGAAATCTTCGTTAAACTTCTTGAAAGGCATTCCCAAATGTAGCACAGAAGTTGTCATAGATGTTCTGTGGGAACACAAAAGCCTATTATGATGTGATTATTCATGTAACCTTGCAAGCATGCACTTTTTGGTACACAGCAATATGTAACTGCATTTTTAATACTTTGTTCTGAATATTGTCATGCAACATTTCCAGTCTTTATAAAGGGGAAATGATTCTATAAACTAAAGCATCTCTACCACACAGAGAATCCACTGTAGAGAATAAATCATTATATAGACTTCATTACTCCATGCACAAATGTAGTCTGCTTCCAAATTTTTGGTTTGCTTTGCAGATAGGTGTGTATGTGTCTTGTGTATTTCTGTGGCTGTTACAATGTGGGTATCTTGGTTGTAAGGTGTTCATCTTATTCAAAACATCCGATTTAGTTGTCAAATGGTATGTTATCTATTTGAAAAATTAATATAACTTGAAAGGAATAGGAACATTCTTACCTGTCTTATTTCATATCAATGGTCATATAGCACTTCACCTGAGTCTGGGAGTTGGATGAAGCACCATCAGTAATAAACCATTGGTTGATGCAGTTCTTCAAAAAGACAGCAAGTGTTGATCAATACTTAAAGATTCTTATTCCCTCTTATTAGTCTTTTCAGATATTTGAGGCCATTGTCAAGTTACCTCTTGGTTTCATGTTAAGATTTAAGGTTTGATTTGTAATTTGACTTGATTTCGCTTCCATACAATTTCAGGATCTGTGTTTCCATTTTGGACTGACTAACAAGAGCCTTGCAGATGATACAGACAGGCTGAAGCGATGACTTGTTATCTCTTTAGAAGACTGAACTCCTAGTTTCCAAAATCTCAAAATAAGAGGCTTCCAGCAGTTTGGTTTTAAACAGGTAGATACCACCGCTGTGAAATACAACTTTAAATCACTGTAATTTTTCTTGTAGCCTCGGTTTGTCAGATCTGCTGATAAATTTCTGTTACATTTCCTTTGGGACTCCTGCACTGTAAGTACAATATTTGCAGAAGCATTAAAGGCTGCTGATCTGACTAAGGAATATTCACCTTTGCAGATTTTCTTGATAGAACCACAATTTTAGCCCTGTGTGAACTCCTGTTGTTTCAGATGTATGTCAGCATTTTTAAGAGACCAAATAAGTCCAAAACTGTGCACCATATCTGTGTGGGACCTCTCAGAGAAGGGCTTTTCTCTCGCAAGACATCTCCTTACTCACGTAGGCACACTTTCTCCCTAGATCACATTTTATGTCCTACCACAAGATCACATCTTCTTATTTGAGCATTGTCTTTAAGCTATTCTTTCACAGGCTATTTCTCACAAAAAATGGGTGCCAAGTGTGGTGTTTCCCCACTTTGGCTCTCCATTCAAGGGAACTGCTGTCCAATGTTTAAAATTATGTATGAGCTTTAAATGTACTACATTCTTTCTATTTTGTTTTATTGCCCAAATACAGAGAAGTTATTATAATTTCTGTACGGATGTTCCCACACTAGAAAAATAATTGTCACAATTTGCAAATAAAGAAGAATCTCTCCCAAACTTAAACTTTACTTTAGCATTTCTGTATACCAATGGATTTCTTTTTAAAAGATACAAGAATGAAATATCATCATTATCTCTGCTTTTTTTCCAGATCTTTAAGGAACAAGTTAAGTAAGATTTAAGCTAACAGTAAAAATACTTCACAAGATTTACACCTCATTGTAACTATATGCACTGGTATTAATATTTGTCTTTAATGCAGTCCAACAACTTGAAATTCCACACCTCTAAAAATGGGTGCAATATCCATTCTTGCTGCAGATCCAAAGCTAAGCTTTATATTTAAAAATACCAGATCTTACTAGCTTTTTATTTATTGATATTACTCCTATAGCATGGAAATCATAATGTTACTTTCAGCTCTGTATCTCTTTTTAGGACAAGACAGAAAAGCCATCTAAAGTTTTCAGTTTATATAGATATGAAATGAGAAAAGGAATTAGAAAGTCCTTTTTTGTATAAAATATGCAGTTTATTTTGGTATTCTGTGACTGAGATTATAGTAACTTGAACGTGTTTTTCCGATTTATATGCAAATGACTCAAATTTATGTTCTAAAGCCTTGACAATAGTATGTCATTTAAACTTACCCATGAGATATACCATTGTCATTATACTGTTATTACGTAATATATTTTATGCAGCAGTCTGAATACTGAAAGGTAAGATGACCTCCATTAAAAATGTATTATTGATTCTTGACCTATTTTTGATTGTAACAAAACAGTTTTCCTATCCTTATTTAAATTTTTAATGTCACATTCCTTCTGTAAAAAACTCCTTTCCCCTTAAAGCCAAGATCTTGGCAACAGAGACATGAAAGATCTACCCCAGCTAGAAAAACTTCAGAATATTTCAGTCTGATTTATCTAAAACCAGCAGCTACTCCTGTCCCCAGAATTCTTTGAAAGCTTATTGTACTCGCTTTTTGAGGTTTTTGAAATTATTTTTCTCTTTTGTGTGGGAAACGTTACTATGCTTTTCCTTCCTTCTGCATATACCTTTTGTGTTTGGTGCACAGGTCATTCTCTTCTACTGAATATTGCTTTCTATTGCAAACCTACACCACCACACCTCACAAACTAATTAGTTACATTGCTTCAATCAGTCTATAGCATAGCTCTTCACTTTACTGACAGAAAAGTCGGTGTGCTGTATCCCCTATCATTATCTGCCAATGTTCTGCATGTTGTCATTGACTTACTTGGGAGAAAAGTTTTTGTAGAAGTACAACTGTGTGCAAGTGGGTGTGCACATGCACATGAACATGTAGGAGGCTCTTTTGTCCATAAACCAAGGTTTACTTAAAGAAAAAGTTTAAGAAAAATCTCTCAGATAAAATGTTAAAATGTTCTGTACATCTAAAAATATTCAGTATTTTTCTTGGAGCTGCAGCTATTATATTCAAACTCAGATGATGGTACAATGCTAGATTTGATCTACTTTCAGTTCCAGACAGTTTTATTAAAATACAGTAACTTCTTTCCAACAAAGGAAAAACAAAAATATAGTACTGTTGATTTTATGTGAATATTCTTAATTTGCAACAGCCTAATTAAGACTGTTAGAATTTTTAAAATGTTTTTACACACATTTTTCACTTGACCATGTAATGTAAATAAGTGTGTTAAATTGTCTTCATAAGCTAGCAAGGCATAGTTCAAGTTGTCATAGCCAATTAAACAGAATGAAAGGATATTTCCATTTTCATTCCATGTTGGGCAACGGTTGTTCATCTCCTTTAAAAAGCAACTGAGTCTTTCAACTTACCCATCCCTGTTCATGTTCCTAGATCAAGACAATATTCCAGTTTCCTGTCTCCACTGATATATTCTCACTTTATTTTTTTGCTTTGTTTTGTTTAAATAACCTCACTCAAAATAACACATCTGTTAGTAAGATTCAGTTTCCTGGGTAACTTTGACTTGATCTTAAAGGATTCCTTTTATTCTCTTTTTAAAAATCAGGTAACAAAATAAAGCATCCTAATTTCATTTTAGTGTGCCCCCTATATAGTCATCAAGCCTACTGCAAAGTGGATGTAATAAATTGCTTCTCATTTTGGACAATGAACAAGGCAGAGTAAAGCTGTTCTTTCTTCTTGGGAATATATACAAGAAAAAAAAAATTCACACCAGCTTAGAGGTTAGCCTACAGGTTTGCCATCAGACAGACCTGCCCTTGCTCCATCTTCCCTTCCAGCTGGCTGGGCACCCACCAGCTCCAATCCAAACCCAGTGCGCTCCCGGCAGAGAGGATGGCATTAGCACAGGCACTGCCTTCAGATCTGTGCTGGCATTTGTCCATCTACAATGAAGTCCAGGAGGAGCAAGCGCATGTTAGTCTCCAAAGACCATGCAGATACACTGTGAGCTGCGAGAAGATGTAAGTCTCTGCAAAGGGCCATACTCCCAGTCTGGAAGAGAATGAGAAATTTGAAGGAGAGGAATTCTGAGGACAACAGTGCTCACTCAAGTCTGAGTACCTATCATCTGCCTTTGCTTATGCATGGATGCATGTACATATTTTGCAATGGAATATGGAGTTTTGAAAGCAGCTTATCCTGTCCCTCTGGAATATGAAACACTTAAATATTGTGCTTGTTTTATTGTCAAGCTGTCAGGCGTGATGTTTGGAAGTACCTACTGCAACCTATATTGTTGCACTTCACTAGTTAAGATGCATCCCCGAGGGGACCACCAAAGTGTACTTACAAGTGTTACAAATAATGGTATTTAGTAGATTTCATCAAGAACCTCTTTAAAAGCAACATCACAGCATCTGTTAAAAAGCTTTCTGGGAATATCTAATACTTACAAGACTATTTTGCTATCTTATTTTACTTGTATTATACCTGTGCAACCCCATTGCTTTTATTTTCAATTAAGTTGTAACTGTATAAAATCCAGGAAAGACAGAAATGAAATCTATCCCACAGTATTCATGCAGGACAGACCTTGTTATTCACTCAACACATTGACTGGTGTATTCTGTCATCAGTTATTACTAATTAAAACAAATAATGTGAATGCATATTATTTCCTTGCCAAAACACTAGTGTCTTTAATAAAATTACACAGATAGTTGTCTCATTCCAATAAACGTGCTTTGTTTATTTTATAATACTCATTAAGAAGAAAAAAAAATCCACAAAAATATACTAAAGTGAAAAAAGAAAAGTCACAACAAAATTCTGTTTCACAACAGACTGAAATAAGATGAAGACTTTATGATCAGTTTACCATGTGACATATTTGCTGGAATACAAAAGCTGAATGGATGTAATGGTTATCTGTCTAAATGGTTCGCTCCCTACATCAGTTTCAGATACAGATAGATGTATGACTCTTACACGTACTTATTCTTGAAGTGGAATATAATCATAATGTTATGAATTATAAGCACCTGCAATAGTAAAAAAGCCATTCTAATAGCACCTTAAAACTAGAGGGCATGTATACCCAGTCCTGGCCTTTGTCCATTTGAAGCTCATTAAGTCGAATCCTTCTATTTAAAGAGATGACTTGTGGTATTATTGATAATAAAGTCACGGGCTCTGACAGTATGAAGAGGTGAGCATATTGTGTGACATTTATACTAGAGAACTGAAAATAAAAAAAGAAACAGCCCCACAGAAGCTACTTTCACAGTTGTTTAGCATAACAACTGTGTAGTACAGTCCACTGTTGCCAAGCTACCTGTAGATGAGGTAGTCTGTAAAACTTGAAGCAATATAGATATATCAGCTCTGTGCTTTACCTACAACTTAGCTTTGCTTTTCATAATTTTTCCTGTATGGCTAATTAGCCCCCATCCTTTTACCTCCAAAGTAAGCCAGTGTGGTTCTCTGTGAGGTCACAGCAGCACAGATCTCCTGGGAAGGAATACCAGTTGTGTTACCTTGTCCTATCTACCTGCAGTTTTAAGAAGGCTTTACACCGTCAGAGAGACTTTATGCTCAGCCTCTATTTATGCCTTGTTTACAGTAAATTCTTTGCAATTACTCACCATAAAGAGGAACCTTAGGCAGTGAAGGCAAACATCGATAAGTTAGAAAACATCAATATTATGAGATCCATGTCCACCACAGTTTTGTCTTATTGCATGTCTGTTCTCTGCACTGGAATAAAATGAAACCATGTAGAAATAATCCTAACTCACAAATAACTTTCTGGCAACCTCTCACAGTCTCTCAAACTGTTACACAATTCATTATTATTTTGATTATTTTTTTTTTATTTAGGGTTTTTTTTTTGAGAGGAGAAATCAGAGTTATATCAAGAAAGCTGTTTATTTTTTACAATCGAAATTTCTGAAGAAATAATTTTTTGACTTAGGATCACGTATTTGTTTCTTCATTAAAAGTAAGCACATATGGCCATGAAAGCAATACTCAATTTACTGTTATCTCTTATAATGGAGCAGTTTAGCCAGTGAATGAAATCACAGAGCCAACCAATGGATTAGCACATTCAATTTAAACCATTTATCAAACCCTAGAATTATTTTTGTTTTTCATCTTTTCTTCCAATTCATATCCTCTTAATATTTACTAGGTATTTAGTAGAGGCTGAAATTAAAGATGATTACTTACAGCATAATTTCTGGTCTGGTAATGTCTACTTTACTGCTACTAACAGATTACTGCATTATTTGGTTTTGAATACATTCTCTGTAATCTCTTATCTGTTTTAAGATTGTTTCTTATTCAGCCCGACCCTGAATACAGTAAAGTGGCAAAATATAAAATGAAGTGAAAAAGCTAGTGGAAGGAAGGGGAATATACAAGGAAGAAAGTAAATAAGCATTTTTTTCTTCTCTTCCTTCCTTCCAAAAAAAAAAAGCTGCACTGTAATTTACAGCATCCATAAATGATTCTTCTGTACTTACTCACATCTCATCACAGATCATTTAAATAATCTATAACCAAGGTCAGTTTTAACATGTAGCAAAACAATTTAAGGCTTTTAGTCATCAAATGTTTATTTGCTGCTTTAAAAGAAATTGTATGCTGCACCCTGGAAAAACAGTTTCAATTTTTTTTACTTCAAGCTGTCCTCGTTTTACTTAGCAAAGTGGTATGACTTTAGTGGCACTTCAGAAGGTTGAAACAAAAGGAAACCTGGAACACTTAACCTAGTGATACTTTAACTTTGGTCTTACTCTAATTACAGGTATCATTATTTTTAGTGGCATAAAAAGGTAATTAAGCTTATTTCTGAGATAACTGCAACACCACACTGGATAAAGGACTCAGGAGAAAGAGAGAAACTGCAGGAACAATACCGCTTATAAAATGAGATATAAGGTAAAGAGATTTTGGCATCTGCCCTCTGGAAACGAGGTCTCTTTGGTGAGCACTCTCCCCCCATGGCATAAAGCTAAATGACAACTTATTCAGTGAGAAAACACTGAACCTGCCAGGTTCGTGAATTATTCTTCTCTCCAAGAGCTGAGAACCTGGAGTGGGTGGCGTGGAGGTATTTCCTGCCCTGAGTACAGGAACCACCGCTCTTACCCCATGCTAGGAGGAAGCAGAAACAGCACATCGCTGATATTAATATTGGACAACAGGAAACATCAGCCATGCAATACTCATTAGAGTCATCCAGTTATCTGTGGGATTTACAGTGGTTTTATGAGAGGCTCAGAGGAGCTTTATATTCAGTATTAGTACATAAAGCTTTCAGATATTTTATATGTTTGAAACATATGAAACATATAGTTGTTTTTGTGATAAAAGAAAAGAATGGAAGTACCATTGCAGAAAGCAAGGTCTTCCCCATTCGCAGAATGTGGTTTGTGGTGGTTTTTTGGTTGGTTGGTTGGTTTGGGTTTTTTTGTGTGTGGTTTTTTGTTTTTTGTTTTTTGATTGATTGTTTTGGTTTTTTGTTTTGGTTTGGTTTGGTTTTTTAATAAAGAATTCAAATCTCACTGTATTTTAAAAATGGACCGAATCATTTTTAGAAAGAGGCAGTAAATTACTGAAATTGGGCTGTTTCTCCATTTCTGTATGCCCTTGTAGATACAACAATGTTCAGTAACCTCAAAACCAAACATTAGGTATCTACTTCACTACAAAGAAGATCTGGAAAGGTCTGACAAGTTATCCAGTACATAAGCAATGAAGCAACAGGTATAAAGCCAGCTGCTCAAAAGTAAAAAATTCTCACATATAGCACTTGTAGTTGCCTTAGGTACTGTATGAAAGTGTTTATTTTAACATTACCTACTTTGAAAACCAGAACACAACTTCATTTTCACCATCTTCCTTTTTGGTATTGTTTTATATTATTACCCTTCAAATCTCAAGGCAATCTACACGTAAAGAATTATATTCTTGACATGCAATTACTGAGCTATAACTAACAAAATAAGTTGGTTCTCTCACTCTTGTAAAAATAATACGGAACAACAATCAGTGCTTCCTAATGATTAAAAAAAAAAAAAAAAATCCATTACTGTATTCTGTCATTTCCAGATAGAACAAGTGCTACATTTTAGAAACTGAAGGTATTTGATATTTTATACACCATGTTATCAGCTTTAATCAGTGGTTGAAGGTAAGTGGTAAAATATTGCTATTGCTACCTTAACACAACCAAGCTGATGAATATTGTATAAATGTGGACATGAATTGACTCTCCTTAAGAAAAAAAGAAAACCTACATTTGATTTCACTATGAATTTGCGTGAGTAGCACTTGATACATATATTTTAGTTCAGCAGGGACTACCAGTGTATAAAGTACATTAAACTGCAGAAAAAAATACATATATATATGTATAATTATATATAATACCTGATGTCCATCTGTGAGAAAGATTAATTCATGCTAGAACTATACAGAGAAGGATTAGTTATACAATACTGGAAGTTAAACAAGTAGGGCCGAAACAGTGTTTCTTTAACCTAGTAAAACTCAAAATAGGAGTAATATTCATGCTTAGCTGATGCATGAGCACAAAAGCAGATGAAAATATAATAAAAATGAATAAAAAACACTGTAAAATGGAAAAGCGAGTCACTTTCTGATGCAACTATTCAACAGAAGTAATGAGAATTGCCACTTGAGAATGGGCTGAACATCAATTACTGGGTGGTGAACAACTGCATTGTCCATCGCTCATTTTGTATATTCCTTTATCATTACTATTATTGGTTTTGCTTCCTTTGCTGTCCTATTAAACTGTTTTTAACTCAAATCAGGAGGTTTACTTTTTTTTTTTCCCCCCCGTTAGCCCTCACATCTCACTGGGGAGGAGAGGGGCAAGGGGTGCATAGTGCTTAGCTTGCAGCTGGGGTTAGACCACTACGAACACCTACTTACTAAGTGGCTTTAAGTATATGAATAATACATATCTTCTGATTTTCAGGATAATAAACCAAAGTTTAAACCAGCAAATTTCTTTTAGTCTGCATATATCACTACGCAAATCCATGGGTTTCCTCTAAAAGTTAGGATCTTAATCTCTCCTCAGAGAGATTTTAAATTGATAAGCTGTTTTTCTAGGCACACAGTAGATTAAACTAATTTCTAGAGCCAGTTTTAAGATGTAAAGAAAACTATCTGCCATTGAAATTTTTCAGGAGGGAAAGATGCCTAACCCTTAGACGTCAAATAGTGCTCTCATTAATCTTGAGCATTACTGACAAGATATTTTCTTTCCACTTTGATTGTAGTTTTCAGATAAATATTCTCAGGTTCTTTCTGCAGTATTTAAACAGATGGCTCTTCATGGCTACAATCACTTGGTTCCATCACAAAAGATATAAAATTCAATTATTATTATTATAATTGCCTAGCTACACCAGTTTTGCATAAAATTTAAGAGTATCAGCACGAATTTTGTAAGGTGAGAAACACAAGTAAAATACAAAGCATTATTGTTGGAAGAGTAAATACAAGATTGGAGGTGGTTTGTTAGGGGTAGGTACTCAACGATCTAAAGAAGGAACAAGCCATAATGTAATTGATAACTTCTAACAAAAAGGTTTGAACACCAAATCAGTGACATGCTGTCAGTGACAACATAATATTCGAGAATCATTATGATCACAGGGAAAGAATAAAATGTATAGAGAACACTGGATTGCTTTGAATAACAAAGAAATAGGAATAAGCTAAAATTCAATAACTTTGAAATAATGTGTTTAAGAAAAAATGTGCAAAGGAATTCTGCCAGCAGACACTGTCTCATCTGCTGAAAATGGCAAAGGAGAAAGAGATATGTATATTATTTCTGTGAGTCAATTTGAGCTCTGACATTTATTTGGTCTTTGGCTTTGGTTTCACCACAAAGCAACTGTGTACAGGCAAAGAACAGTTTCTGTGTTGTGACAGCAAAGTATAAAGGAACATTTGTTACCTACAGAAAGGTTTTGATTATTAGTTCTGTTTCAGAGGTGATACAGTCCCAGTAATTTTTCTGTAGTACTAACTGAAGACTGCTGTGTCAGTCTTCTGTACTGTGTGAATTCTGAAATTATGATTTACAGCTTTCAAATTTCTTGAGATTGTTCATCAAGAAAAATGTATGTGGTTCTGCAGTATATTTAATACCACTGAGAGACTTCATATTTGTTTTTTCTCTAAGAAGTTATGTATACTTCCTTTTCAAAATAATTTGTCTGTATTTTCTAGCTATTTTTTGCAAATTTGACATACATGCATAAAAATCTTTTGGATTAGTAGTGTGATCAGAAACATGGGGCTGGAAGGTAATTCTCAGCTTATTAGCAATAACGTTTTTAATATGATGCAAAAAGTGTTAGAACTCAATTTAAAAACTATTCGATTTCTTTGGTGTCATTAATCATATTCAGGTCTGTTCAACCAATTGTTCTGTTGTGATCATTTCAATGGTTTTGTTTCCAATCTATTTCTAACCTTTTTGACAAGACTGATATTGCCAAGGCAAAAAAAAAAAAAAAAAAAGTAGTAAAAAAAATTTCTTATCCTTACAGCTGGTTTAAGATTAAAACCTAAAGCTAAGATCAACATTTTCTAGCATTATCCTCGAGCATATGTGGGAAACCTGGCAGAATTTAGAATCCAGGCAAGGATTCAGACAAGGAATGACACTTTGTGAGTTCTAATGATTTCACAGTAATGTATCAATTTATTGCATAGTGCCTGTTATCTTTAGGCTTGTTTTGCAGTATCTATAGAATATTCTTATGACTGCTGGAGTTAAGAGATCTTCTGGAATGCAGAGAAAAAAAATGAATGCATTAAAGCATCATGTCCTAAGGCATTACTTTAGTGCGTACGTGAGACATGTCATATGATGTCTACCAAGCAGAAGTTTTCAACTAAATCATCGTAGTGTAGTTGCATTTAATGTTTTCATTAACAGAAGGTTTTTTGAATAACTTTATGCGTATTGACTACACAACTCTTTAGCTTTCTGAATGTTTAGGAAAATATTATTTCTTTAAAACATTAAAACTAAATATAGACCATCCAAGAGAAAACCATTAAGTTTTAAGTATTGGAAAAAACAAATTAGAATTATGGTAGGACTGAACTACCCAAGACAGTCAGCCCAAATTAGGCCTTTACCTTTTTAGTAATAAAAACAACAGGAGCTTCATGTCTATGTATTGTTACCCAGAAAGATGATGTTACAACTGTGTTTAGAACCAAAGAACTTTGTATTTGAAGAACAACTTGTATTTGAAGAATTGAAATAATGGGACACATCACCAGCAGTAGATTCATTAGTCCTCCCCCTCTACCCTTAAACCCTGAACACAAAAACTTTATTGTTCTCAGTGTGATGTTCCATTTTCCATTTAGATTAAGTCACTTTGCGATAAATTTACAAATATTCTGGAACATGCATATAAAAAGCATCCAGAACTACTATCTCTTGAGTAAAACATCAAATATCTACAATAATTAATCTCTCCTCTCTCATCAGGAATGTGGAAACTTGATTTTTTTTTTTTTTTGCGGGGGGAGGGATGGGGAGTGGAGGGTTGGGGAAAAAAGAGAGATATGGAGAGATCTTAATGTTTAAAATATAGAACTTTGGCTGTAAGTGAAGCTTTATGTCCCAAAATCTAGTATAATATGCAAATCCTGGAAGAAAGAAATAAATTGTTAATCTCAGTAGCCACAAAACAAGGTGTTTTGTGTATATAGAGCTTTGCTGTAGGAGGAGAAGATGGTATATAAAATGCAATTCCTACCTCATATTATTTTTTATTAAATTGTAAAAATTCGTGTGTCTATCTTGGAGAATGAAAAGTTTGATTGCTGTATACCAAATTATTGTAATGAGCTTCTCATGTTTGCATAAATCAGTTAACTATGAGTTCTATGATATGCTAAAAATGAATAATCTTCCATTATTTTACTTGAAACATTTATCTATTGCCATATATATCCCCCTTTTTTTGTGTGTGTGTACAGACACATACTTTTTTACATTGATTTAAGTTACAGAAAGATCCATTTCAGAACTTGGCAATTATAGATGTAGACTGTTCTTTGCAATACTTACATATTTTCAAATACAAATAATTCTGAGCAATAAATGGCTCCAAGGCTATGACAGATTCTGATGTAAATCAAGGTGCAAGATGAAAGTCATAAACCAAGTGAAATATTGAGTTGTCTGAGCTTTTTGCTGTTAGGATGTTAATAACTTTTCATCTTTAGTGCCTTTTTGCTTGAAATATTTATCTTCCTGTTTTGACTTGGTAATGTTTGCAGCCTTTAAGGGGTTTTTTTAAATTATATGTTATCAATGTGGAGAAGGGATTGTTCCTCTGACGGCAAAGACACAGAAAGTGAACTATGAACATAGTTAAGACTTCACGAAGCCTACTGACACTGAGAAGTAAAATTTAACTTGGTAGTATTTTATCCCTTTGCATTCAAGAGGAAAATACATCCAAAAACTGGTAGCATCATAATTCACATAATATGGTCTGCTTAATGAAATGACTTGACCTAAACCAGCTAGAGTACTAATGAAGTTAGAAATAATTATCTGCAAAGTTTGTATACTAATTGAACTCATGGTTTGAAAGTGTGGGAGCTGAATTAGTCTGGTTTCAAGTCGAGGTAGTAGAAAACATGGAATAGTAATCATAATGACACAGGTATTGCAGGTTAGGACTGCTGGCTGTGAGAGCAAGAATGGTGAATTTTCATTGTGTGTTACTTATCTGAGGAAATAAGTATTAATATGAAGTCAAAAGTGCAGAGGTGAAGCACTCAGGTAAAGCCAGAGTTTCTGCTGTGAATGGAGTTACTCCGATGGAACAATAAAGAAAGATAAGTGTATCTTAGTCAATCAAAGAGAATCTTTGAGACACAGGAGTCAGGTGAGAAAGACATAATTGGCTAAGGCAAAATAGGTGCATACAATAAAGCGTACAATTTCAGGTAGAAGAACTATGTGATGTGAATTTAGAAAAAGATAAACCCCACATTTTTTGAATAGATGATCTGTCTTAGAATAGAAGGCTAAAAGATACTTATTTTGGTTACCCTAGTAAGATTAAGGTCACGAAGGAAGAAGACAATCTAAAGATATGTATTCTTTAAAAATATAGCATCAAGCACTAGAGTATGGGAAGTACTATTTAAATTCAGATATAACATAGAAAAAAATATGTTTTGGCAAAGACTACACATGGAAAGAAGATATTAGCTGTCACAAAGCAGTCAGGAAACTTCTAAGACAGTTTACAATATTATAAATTCTGTCAAACACCTGAACTGTACAGAGCTAAGAGTAATTATTTTCGTTAAGTGCTATCATAATATCGTCTTAACAGGATAGAAAACAAGATATGACTATTCAATGGGTCTCTTCTGAGTCTTAAGAAATTCTTGGACCACTAAGCTTACCTCTTCTGTTTGACAACCACATGACATAACTCTGCTCATGTGTTTATGCAGATCTGTGTTGAAATTAGGAATAAAGCCGGAAGAAACATGTAGAACCTCCTGTATCATTACTGGGTTTAGATTTAGTTCAAGGTTATGCTGATGACATTCACATAGGCAAATCTTCAGGGAAGAGGCAGCTCATACTGAGCATGTTGCAGACATCATGGCTTGGGAATTAAAAGTGGATCTCCTGAGACCTTCTTTTGCTGGTTTATACCCTGCCTTTATCAACAGTTAAAGGCATAAGAGCTGCTTTACAATAAAAAAATGCAGACTAGTAGACAAGAGCTAAGGCTTAGTAACAATGGCAACTACTCTGACGTTCAGAACTGGAATATTTATGCCTCACAATGGGGAGTATGAGGAATATTTATACCTCACAGTAGAGAAAGTAATACTAAAGTGGTAGCCACAGGTCACAAAAGTGACTGTCAGATCGTTTGGTGTGTGTGTTTGTTTTTGCAGGTACACACAGCTTTCTATGACTTCAGCTTACATTTTAGCAGATCTGCCTATAATTCATGAGCTGCTAGTTAGACCACTTGTCAGACCTCTGGCTGGATTATAGTAACCTTTTATTCTCTTTTTTACATGGTTATTAATTACTTTTCTAATATCTTATGTTTAATTCTTTGAAATCAATTCAGAAGAATGCAGCAGGAAATCAACAAGTTGCAGTTTTATTGTTAGTCAAGTGTCTCTTCAAATAGTTTTCTCCCCAAGGGATTTTCAGTGTCTGCAAATTTCAAAGGGACTTGACGATTCTGCAGCAATTTATAAAACTTCTCTCAGGAAAATATAAACAATTGACCTAATTATGCTTCTCAGAAATCCAGATGGAATTATTTTAGTTGACTTTAATTTTTTTTTTTTTCCAAACTACATTCAACAGCAACAACTACAGAAGAGAATCTGACAGATTTTAGGAAAGACAGTGCTGAACTTCTGCAACACCACTCTCCTCTGGGGTTGATATCCCCAGACATATCACAGCTCCATCAGGCACTGCAAATACTTGGAGATCTTCAGAGCATTGAATTGTCACAAAGAAAGTGCTTATGGACACCTATTTAATCATATAACTTCCTAATCAGCAAAGTATTTCCTATACCAATTTGTAGTCTTAAATCAGGGTATTTATTGGTTTTCAAAAAGTTTTCACATCATTCACCAGACCAGTAGTCTAAACACAAAACACCTATCATGATTGTCATGCATGATCTCCCCTTCATGAATTCTCTTCACCTGTGGAGGTTCTGTTAATACACACAATCTGCTAGAGGAAGAGATTCATCCTCAAGAGAGAAAGCAACGACTCTTCCTTTTGCTTTGTTTCTCCCTGTCTGTAAGTATGGCAATGAATGACATTGACTTGATTGATCAACTATATTAAAATAAATAACATCTCAGAACTTGACCAAAGACTTGGCTGCTAATGAACCTGAAAAGTTGCTAAGGCTAGCACATGGTCAACAGAGATATTCAAGTGTTATTCACTGCTATTTTGAAAGTTTCAGTACACTAATGTATGGATGAGTCAACTGATTCAAATTGTTATGCATAATACCATAGTTCTTGCCTAGCCCACTTTGAAGATATTGATTTGGGGAAAATCATAGTTCTATGACCCATGCTGTATTTTTTTATTAATTCTTAATGATAATGTATTTTGAATTACAATACAACAATTTGTTGACAAAAACATTATTTTCTTCACACTGGCCCATTAACTTTTTTCTGTTACCATCCCATTTATATCCACGTACTGATCACTGCCCAAGTATTTTTGCTGACAGCATGTACTTTCACAAATACAACAAATATATTGTAATAATCTGGAATTAATATTAGTGCTGTCAATCAGTTATATTTGTGAATTTCTGCAGTGAAATTAAATTTAAAAGTGTGTTGTATACAGATAAAAAGTATGCAAGTGAGGATTACTACCATTTTTCATCACAAGACTCATAGAAGCCCTCTGGAAGATGGGATTTTGATAGTTTTTGATTCAAAAATACTGATAGACCAAGAAATTTTTCATAAATCATGTTATGCATCTAAATATCAGTATTTCAAAAAACTTATTCACTGAAATAGACATTAAACACCAGTGAACTTCTAGATAACAGGTTTCCTACAAAACCAACGTGCAATGAGTAGCCTATGTCACATTAAATGATCTAGCTTCTTCAAAGTGTCCATACTTCCTGTGTAATCATACAAGAGGGCTTAAAGGCACTAGAACTATGAATAGTCTGGTTGTAATAATTTTAAATGTCTATTCTCTCCCCTTTATGAGCTTGATGAAGGACTGATGATCCAAATGCAGCATTAATTTAAATAGGATGGAGGGAATGGTGAAGCGAACTCTAGAAAGTTAATAGGTTTTTACATGCTTTACTGAGAATAGAAGTTGAAGGTAAGAGGAATAAACAAAGGGCACACCTCCTCATAAAACCTGAGCTGTCAGAAGTAAAAGAGAAAGCTACATTTTTCTGCTAGGTTAATTTAATCTTCTAATCTGCAAATTTGATATTGGTCAGCAACACAATTATTAATGTTCCTATTTTGAATGAAGCATGTTTTTTACTAGGATTGTACATCTGACATAGGATCCAGGTTAGAATGCAGGATAGCAAAAGGGAGCTGATCAGAAATAAGATGGAGAAAAATAATGGTATCCTATAGAGATCCAGTTATGAGAGAGTTTATGGACACAGGTTCTAGTAGCATATATGGCCAAATGATGGAATACACTCAGAAAGGCTGTGCACAGTGCAGATGAAGTTTCTTCCAAACATCTATGTGACATATCAGAAAGATACATAACACAACAGATATTCCTCAAAATAAACCCACATCACTGCAAATAGAACCCGCAAAGAAACCTGTCCCCTTTATAATTTTTTTTTTTTTTTTTATTCAGGTGGAGGGGGGTGGGAGTGTTTTCTTTACCTTTTAATAGGAATACGTGAAAGGGACTGTCTCACATCCAGTAAAAGCCTGCATTTTAATACCAGTGAAGACAATGAATATCCCTGTTGGTATAATGATTCTATAGCAAACCACCTCTCCTGTAAGTAACATTTCACCCACTCTCAAAATCTGCCTTTGCACACAATTTCATTTCATATTTGTTTTTTTGGTAACATTTAAAAAAATGCATTCAAACTATATATAGAAATTTCATGTGGATAAAAATCATTATATTGGACTTAGTAGAGATCCCAGTTATACCTGATTAGTAACTTGACTGTATCTTGTCAGACAAACTTCACTGGAGTGTTATTTGTTGATGTATCCTATAACTGAGCTTCAGTGATATTTATTTTACAATATTTATGACTTTCACAATATTTATGACACAAAAAGCTTGGAAAAATTTTCATAGCTCAAATAATCAACAAAATAACATTCTTTTAAGAAAATAATTTGCAGCTGTATTTTTCTTTTTTACGCTTTGAAGTTTAAAAGATGTCACAAGAACAATGACATATGAATATAAATTACAGCCAAAAGATATTTTTCAGTTTTAAGCAGATATTACCAGGATGAGCAAAAATGTATTACTGATTGTGAACATATCTAAAGCATGAAATTTCTTGTATATATAGTTTATAGGTCAACCTGCTATAAGAACCCTGATAGCAAGAAATGAAGAGATAAGTAGTTCTAATTCAAGAAACTGAAATATTTTCTTGTCACTGTACTATGAATTTACAATACTAAAACATGCATCACACAGTGTTTATATTAACATGGAAGTCAGAAATAATTTCAGTTGCATGGAAGTTCTCATGCTCAGTCTCATGTTCTTGTTCACTCACTTACTGCTTGTGCTGTTTATCAATACATGCTAATACAACCAAAGCTGATTTAGTTTCCGAAAGGTAAATTTAAAAAATTAAGTGTTTGTGTTTTGAATTCTCAAAGTACTAACATGAATATTGGCTAACGTCACAATTTACTTCAAACTAGAAGCTTTATGGAGAAGTTCTATGTAATTGCCTGGATGTTTTTAGTTTGGATCTCCTTAAATAAACCTTTCATATTTTCTCCTGAAGACTGCAATATTTCAGACTTTCAAAGATTACTTTTTAACCTCTCTTCAACAAAAATAGTCCTTCTACCAGTATACCAAACACCTCAGGCTTCGTTCTGACTAAATATCTATTGGATTCTGTTAAGTAATTTGACAGGTAAACCAGGCAACCAGAAGTAATAAGCTACAGAAGAAAGAGCTCAGCTCATCTGTGTGAGAAACCTAGGTCTGTCCTGGGGAAGGAGACTGGGGCAGAGAGCAAGGTCGGGTGAAACTAATAGCAAAAAACTGAGAGCAACGGAATATAAAGCAGCAAAAACATCATCACATTAAAATCATCAGACCAACCAGTAGTCTAAATTCACTCAGAGCTCAATGTGGTGGAGCTGATTTAGCTGCTTGACAATTCCTTCTTACTGTGGGGCTAGTGTAACAGCATTATTTTTTCTTTTCACCAGTTTGTGCCAACTGGTAAACATAATGAAAAGAGAAAACCAGACATAAACTGTAGAATTGTTTCCTGTTCTTTTGCCAAAACACAAAAGAAAGCTGCCCTTTTCAAACAGCAGAGGGTACAGACCAGTGAGAGACCAAGCACCACCCAGGAGCTGCCAAGTATTTTCAGCCAATGCTGCAAGCTGCTCAGTACCTTGTAGGCAAGGACAGCGAATGGTAACTGTATGTAAAGTGTAGAAATGATGCTATACTTCCCGACTTTCCTCCTCTGTCCCATTCTGTCTCTAAAATAACGGCCTATGCATTCAATAACTGAGTGAAAAAAACCTGCAACATTTTCAACATTTATGAAGAATGGGAAAGAACTTGTGCCACCTGGGTAAGTAAAATAGACATACTTCAAAGCCACCCACTAAGAGTATGTGCTACGAGGATGGTAATATGGCAGATCACATACTGAGCAGCATACAGTATTTAATATTTCAATGAAAATCTTAAAACAAAGATGAAGAGCAATCTGTAGAACACATACAGCAGTTATTTCCCTTTGCAAAAATGTCAGAAATCTACCCCATTTTATCTAGCATTATCTGCTAAGGATTAACATTTATATGACAATCTTAACTGTCTACTGCGGTATGTATAGCTCAGCAGTGTCCACAAATAGGTAGGGAACAGAATCAGGTTCAGATAATTAAAATTTTCTCGAAAGCTTAAAAAAATAAATCTAAAAATAAAGAGAAAAGGATTAAAAAAACCCCACCATTAACAACAAAATATTTGCTAAGGAACGTATTACCTTTCAAGCTACTAGAAGATGTAATAGTTTTACTAGCTTTCAAAATAAAAACCAAAACCAAAAAAAACAACAAAAAACACAACCAAACCCCCACAACACTACCAAAAACCTACAATCCCAAAACCCAAACTAAAACCACCACATTCTTAATAACAACGAAAGGAATGGAAGTTCTTGTAATAAAAAAAGCAGTAATTAAAGATTTCAGTTGGATAACTTCAGAATTGTGGGACTTAACACTACATCACTGTCTGAAGAAGTCATGCTAAGCAGAAAGAAATGAATAATTATAAGAAACTTGATGGCAAGCTCTAGGTAAATCACAGGATCTAAAAGAACATAATAATTTTCTACCTCCTATGTATTATTGTGATGGAACCTACTTATGTACCTGAAAGCATATTTTTTTTCTGTCTCTAGTATGTGCACCCGTAATTACTTCACTTTCACAGATTTAAAAACAGAGGTGGTGTTTAACGATGACAGTATATTCTTTAATTTTCTGAAGAAACACATTTTATATATTTACTGCTATATCTGAAACAAATATTTAATGATATTTTTAAAAAAATATTTGAAAATAATAATTCTCATGTTTTAGAACTATTTTTCAGATCCCCGTGGAGCAACATTCCTCAATCTGAAAGGTCACAGCTACAAATAACTCAAGACTGTCAACATGTAGAGCATCATGCTGGTAAAAGAAATAAAATGATTTATGGAGTTATACTTTGCACAACAAACCTTCGTCAGGCTGCCATCTATGTAACTTCAAACACTTGTTTGTAGAACATCATTTTACTTTGACTGTATTGTGAAATTACCTTTAAGTGTCCATTATGAACTTTCCAGTTATTGAAAAAAATAAATCAAGTTTGGGGCATCTTTGATCAAGGCAGTCTTCCATATTGGTTATCCATGTATTTTACTATCAGTTCAACACTAAAATGCCATGAAAAAATGTGCTAGTGTTTTAGTAACTGATATAGGTATACGTATAATAGTTGCTATTAATATTAATAGTTGCTAGATGCTATAAAATGTTTATAAGTGAAATTTTGTTTCTAGTCATCCTCAGAGAGAGGCTGGCAAAAATAAAAAACCTGGCTATAAACAATGCCAATAAATCAAGAATTCTTACTATTTTTTCCACCTTACGCATTAGCATAACACAGATGTTTTTGGTTTCTCAGCTTCTAATACTTGTCCTCCCGACTCTCTTTACTTCTAAGCTTGAATGTAGGTTTTTCTATAAAAGGAAATTTAGGTTTTTCTATAAAAGAAAATTTTAATAACAGAATTTGATATTTGTTACTAAAATGTCCATTCTCTTTCCACATGAGTTCTGCTTAACAAGATAATATACAACTCTAATGTGGCTTTTTCCTGATGTTCATTGTAAAATATGTATTTTTAGTATTGCTTCCCTTCCCAAAGACAGAATTTATTCTGAAGTTTTCCACTGAGTGTGATGTAGGTTTTTACCAAAAAATCACACTACAAATTGTGGTATGTTATCATTAAAACAACTACTCAACATCACAAAGTCAGAATGAATAGGTGTTTTCAAGATTTAGACTTAAATGAAATGCAAAACTCCATTCTCTGAAAGCCATATGAAACTTTTTCAATTTTCAACACTTTGTCAGTACTCATTGAGCAGTAACAAAGTCAAACTTCAGTGTAGGTGATCTAGTTTTAATGTTCTAGGCACCAGTTCAGTCCTGCTGTAAGTAGATGCAATTTTGTTAAAGTTAATGAATTTCTACTTGTGTTGATAATAACTACAGTGACATTTGTTATGCCGAGATCTAATTGTTTTTGTTGGAGTACAATTTTACTACATCTTAAAAAGTGACATTATTAAGTCTCTCAGACAAGATAATTGGAAATCGATTAGAAAGTCCTTCGAATTATGCTCCTCATAATGTATTTGTTTGGTTTTTAATTTTATAGCAATTAACATTTATGGTATGAAATGTTTTGCAGAATTTTAGATTAATTGAACTCTCAAATCTATATTATTGACAAGCAGTCTTCCTAAGTGTAATTAACTTCAAGATAATATAGATTCAAAACTGTTTATTTTGCTTAATATTATTTGATTTAATTGTTTAAAAGAAAACTAATTTTTTATTACTGCGTTAGATGTCTATGCAAAAAAGGAAAGTATTTCATATTCCGCAATTATTTTCTTTTAATAAGTTAAAACCAATGATTTATTAAAAAACCCTACAAACGAACAAATGACAACAAAAAAAACAGACACCACAGAAACCTTGCCTAGTATTTCATTCAAACTTACTTCAGTCTCAACATTTATTTTTTAAAGCTGCAATTGAATAGTAATGTGCGTTTTTGCTCATTCCTTAGGGACATGGAAAGAGGATATGTGAGGAAAGATAACTATTGATCAGCAATTGTGACTATGAAAGTTGGAGTTGTTCAAGAGCGTGAATTCAATCTGGGCTGGGGGCACAGATCTGGAACATCCACATAGAACTGGGGTGACAGGCAAAATATCTGTTACCATAAGCATCTAACTAGGATCAGACTGCTCACTGGATCCTGGAGGCCAGCAAGAGTACAGAAACACCATAACAGAAATGGAGAGCAAGTGTCTGTTGTCCTACTTCTATGTCCAAAAAGTGTGTGTTTTTTTAAAATCAGTCGTGACTGGATAAAGAGATAAATGCATTATTCCAATTTGGATGATCATATCAAATATATTTGTCAAAATAAGGCATGATATAAAAGATGAGGGTCTGAATTTCTCTTCACACTGATACAAATATGCTACTCACCAAGGCATAGGTAATAGATATAAGTAGCTGTTTTGCTTGAATGGAGGAGCTGTTTCTAGGCTAATCAAATATTAGGCAGGTTTTGTTTGCTATCAGATGTTAATGCCTGATAAAACCTGCAGCTCTAAAAGACAGTAATTTTTGACACGAGAACTGTCAGAGGCATTTGCCAAGTAAGGTGCTGATAAGGTGGGACAGTGTGAAAAAACTTCCATCTAAATGGAATCCCTCCAGGACTCCAAGAAATGGATTTGCTACAAACACTAGGGAGTTTTAGCAGGAGTGGATTCTGCCTTATGACAATAACTGGAGATGAGGCACATTCAGACATCAGAAGCTCTGATGACACGAATGATCCAAATGTCCACAGCAAGTCAGATGAATATAGAGCAAGACGTACTTTGGATCTGATCTTGGGGAAAAGTAGGTAAGCACCATTTTATTTTTTTAAAAAAACTTCTTTGAAGAATTGTAGCTGGGATGTTTCACTCTGCTATTGCAAAAATTGAAGACAATATATATTCTTAACCTGACTTGACCCAAGCACAATTTCACACTGAGTAGCAACAAGACTTCCCTTATCCAAAAATAAGGCAGAACCTTGTTAAAGTGCCCAGGAGTTTCAGCAGCCTCAGCAGAAGTTTTGCATTCCTAGCTTGTGAGCTTGTCCCAAAAGGATTTGCAGAGAGAAAAATTTTATTTTGGCGGCTTGAAATAGCTAGAAACACTCTGACATGCATAGGGCAATCAAAAGCATGTCTGAACTTTGACACCCTTGAGGGACTTTTGACACATAAAACCAAAAAATACTGCAAAGAAGTAGAAGACCAATAGATCTTGTGATGTTTTGTTGACTCAAAAGTTCTTTTTCCCTCACCAGATGTTGTTTGATTAATGCATAACAGCAAGAGACATTTCCCATTATAGAACAGCTGGGGAACATTGCTAGGAATTAAAGAAGGGCAAATTCAGACTAAATGATGCTGGCCTTTTAGACTGGAGACTGCACCACGGTTGTCTGTTTTGTTGGCTTCACAAACAGTTGTTTCAACCTCTGTTAAGATAGGTCCTTCACTTAATTTTTGTGTGAAAGTACGTATCAAACACACACGACTAGAATTTTTTTTCTCTGGAATAGTTCCAGCTTATAAGATGAATAAATTGACAGGAATGTTCTTCAGAAAATAAATTGACAGCACTATTTTTCTTGAGGTAGGTAAACAGCTGTATTACCAACTGCTGAGTAAGCTGTATGTTTTGGACAATTCTGGTGAGTCATGCTGAATGGTTGTCTCATGCCTTGCTGAGACAAAAGGAGACTTATTACCACTTGCCATCTTTACCTGTATGGAAAATGGGTTCTAAGAGTGGAGGAAATAAAATTCAACGTTTATTTACTTCTGTGCATCCTGGTGTCAAAGCTGATATCTTCCAGCTTCCAATCAAGTGCAGAATGGGAACAAAAGCTCTGCAGTAACTTTTTGATGCCAAATTCTCAAGAGAGATGACATTTCATGGTAGAATTTATAATTATTTTTAAATCATTTATGCTTTACATTAAAAATCTCAGTTTCTCGGCACTTCTTTTGAACATCTTTTATCACAAATATTGTCAGTTACGGTAAGGAATTAAGTTGTAGCATCTAGCATGATTTTGCTGAATATGCTGTAGGCTATAAGGCTTTATAAGGCTATAACTTACTTCAGAGTATTCTTTCCAGTGCAGTTAATGATTAACCAGACCATTAGCAACAGAGCTAGAATATCGTTAAAAGAGAAGGTATAGAAAGGAACCACCAATTTACTAAGTATTAACTGTAAATTTCCTTACCATTTATTCCTCTTATTTTTAAATTGTTATAACTTGATCACATTTCTAAGTAAAAAAATAATGTAGTGAAATTTGGTATATGTATGTATATTTTGCTTTGTCTTTCTAATATTTCTTTTTCTGATAGAAACTAGTTAAGTTCATGGAATGCATAGCATCAAAATATAATCTTACACTCTACAGCTTGGTCAACCAGATACTAGTATGTTCTGCAGGAGCTATAAAAAAACATGCTATAAAGTATGGTTTGAGTCCCACAGATGAAATTGAATTGCATTACTCTGAAAATTGCTGGTACTCACAATGCATATTTGAGAAACGGCAATCATTTTAGCAATTTTAAAGATATGATCGTTCCTTTTTTATTTGATTAAACAACTACTGAGATTTTAACATCATACTACAGAGCTTATGTAGCTTTATCAGAAATGAAAGTCATTATTATACTGTAGATAAAGATTTAATGTACTAATCTGAATTAAATACGTAAAGCATATTATGAGCATTTCATGGAACTTCTGTTTAGCTGAGATGTTTAATGGTAAGCGTTTCAGAAATTGAACTCATTTTGGCATGAGAATACTCTAAGCTTAAGAAGACATTAACAGTTACTGAAATTCACACAGAAGAGGGCTTTTATGTTACTATATTTGTCCTTCTTTCCCCATTAGTCTTTTGTGCATTTGAGTGGATGAATGCATCACTTATGAAGTATTTCTGCCAATCCACTAGTAGTATATCCACAATTTTCTCCAATACGTACATTTTTAATATGGACAGAATGATCTTACAACATGAACTCAGATAAAATGTTCATTTACAATGTCTTATACAACTCTTCATATCTTTGAGGAATCACGCACTCGACTTATTGATGAAAATAATGGATTTTTGGTGCCTTTGTCTTGTCACATACTACAACAAATGTATTCATTTGAGACACATTTTAAGAAGAAAATCAAGACCATTTCCAGTTAAGGTACACAATTTCGACGCACCTGACTTTTCTGCTTTCCTTCTCCAGAAATCAAGCTTTTCCTGACAAGTTTCTTGCAATAGATAGTAATTTTTGGCTGGTGAAAAAAACATAATAATTTTCAAGTTTTCAGAATGCTTTTATCCCAGTGCAAGATGATACCAAGGCCTAAGGTAAACTCACTGACACAAAAATGTCTGCCTGGATGTTATAACCAGTTCTAACTGCAGTAGGTATTACAGGGAGTTTTTTCATAGGAAACAAATAGGTCCAAAAGGTACATTTTAGCTTTGAAGAAGTGCAGTAGTTTATTTTTCAATTAAGACTCTCTAATGAAAAAGTAACACTAATAATACAAAAACTAACTGGTTTAGCAAGAAAAAAGGAAATCAGAAGTGATGCAGATTTATCTTAAAAAGCAATAGTTTGCTGTAAGTTCTAGCAGACAACAAACCTGATTTATATTTTTTGGTAACTCCCTCTGAGTTGGTACCAGTTTAAAAGAAAGGTTTATGCTGCTTCTCATAGCAAGTACATCTCTCTTTATAAAATCTCTCTTCAGGGAGGAGACAATGAAATTTAGTAACAAATGGGAAGCTACAAGGTCTCTTGCTTTTCTTCAGCTACTGCATGACCATTTTGAATATCATCTTGTTCATTTACTACAACTATTAAAGTTGGATTGGCTAAGCATAATCATTTTACTTTCTGGAATTTAAAAATTCTGGAGGATGCTAATATCTTTACTTTTTCTCCTGATACCTTTTAAAAAAGATTTTCTAAATCTAAATGGTTTGTTTTCATTCCAATAGAGACACTTGAACTGCTCAATAAAAAAATCAGCTTTTTTTAATCTCTAAGTAGACAGTGTCTTACTACCTGTGTCACTAATGACTGTAGAATTAAATAATCAAGTTGCAAACAGACCTGCAATATTCTGATATAAAGATAAATTTTGTGTTATTTAAAATAATAAGCTGAATATAAATAAGAAGCAGAATATTTTTATTCCCCACATTTATACTTATAACTTGATGTGATGTTAAAAAAAACCAAACAACAACACAACAAAAACCCAAACAAATCCATCAACGATGGAGTTGTGGGCTACGCTACTGAGCCCAGCATGAAATTAAGGGTCTTGTCTTCTACAGCTGAGCTCCCCTGTGGTTAGATCACTTCTTATCCAGTAGCACCCAACTAATACATTTGAAAACAACGTTTCTTTACTATTTGTCTGTAAATTTACGGCTCTATGCTGCCAGAGTCTGGAAGTAAGAGTAATAGTTGGAGATCAGTTATAGTCAAAAGAGCACGTCTGGCTTTTACCTGAGCGAAAGCCAGCAGTAAACTAGTGATATGGAACATTTCAAGCTCCCAAGAAAACCAGCAGTTTCACAGTTTCTTAGGGCTATTCTGTGGTAGATACAGATTAAAATTAGTTAGTCTCATATTTACCTGATTGTAGATGAACATGAATTACTCTTCCTGCCAGGCATTTGTTATCGCACTTGCAATTTTATGCACAAAGCCTGGCCAGCAGGATGGCCTGGTGTCAGCAAAATGTAATTAAGAGAAAGCTCAAAAGCCAGTATCTGCTAATGTGTTTTAAAGTTTAAAGCACACTTTAAATATTCCTCACAATCTCTGAGTAATACCTTATCTTACCAGGTACACAATCACTTGTTTACAGTTTTATCAAATGTATACTAACACTTATCATGTTACCACAACTAAGTTATTATTGCAAAGTTAACTTGGCATGTGACTTACTAATCAGAAAGCCTAATTTAACAGAGGTACTGTATCTTTGCTTTCCAGCCTAGTCAACAAATTAGATTACTACAGCTTTTCCATACAATGAGCCTTTCAGTTCACTTACTCTAAGCAGGTGATATAGATGTTAATTGAAAAGTTCTGTAGATTAGTAGATAAGGCTTTAAATTGGAGTTCAACGTACCTAGATTAAATTCCATTTGCTTTCAGCAGACAATTTAATCTTTCCTCATAACCTTTCAAATTTTCATTCAAGATGTCCTTGCAAATCACACCAAATTTCAGTGGGGGGCTTTAAACCATGTACACCAAGGTGTTTGTTTGCTGTATGACCTTTGTAAAGCTCCATTCTTGTAAAGGTTCCTTCATAGAAAAAGGAAAATGAACTTTTGTGTTTCAGTTACCTGTTTCAGGACAGAAGTAGATATCTGCAGTGGGATTGTAGCTCAGCGAAATTAAGCATGAATACAGCAAGAAAGAGCTAGCGTCTCCTAAATATGAGAAATACTCTTCTTAATTTTTGCCCTCCCTTTTTGCCAGCTTTTGCTGGAAAAGGACAAGCAATTGTTCCCTTTGCCAGCCTGATTTACAAAAAGAGACTAAATGTGTCAGCTATTTCCTGGAAATTGGAAGCTCTTGGGCCCCAAGCTGGGCCAGCTGTAGCAAATTTAAGGAGTCATGAGAGCACAAAAGCAGGAACTGCTGCTGTAAATGGTGGAGATAAGGAATTCAAGTTTCAGGTACTGAAGTTACAGGTCTGTGGGATTGTGCTGTATAAGAAAATGCATCTTCACTATTTCAGAACTATTTTTGTTTTCTCCAGTAATGAATTTGTCCCAGACTGCCTCAGTGCACCTGAGCTTTGGGAAACTATAAGCCATGTTCATTTTTTTGTGTATGTTGATAAATTGCTGTTTACACCTCCTACCTCTGTATGACCTGACTCATCATGTTGCGTGCCTACCTCAGTGTCGGTGACACTTTATAAGCAAGACAATTTCCCAACAGCGTCATTGCATAATAACAGATCAGTTTTCCAACTTAATTGCAACTTATGCTACATGAGCAATTCAACTTTGTGCTGTGCCTCCATTTCAAACTTTAGCAGAATATAACATACGGTCAGACTTTTTTAATTTTAATCTTCCAGTGTTTGTAAGTCAAATACACAAAGTTTGTCTTTGAAAATATGAAACTACCTTTTTCTTTTTCACCTTGCACTGATCAGGATGACCTCACCCCAAATTCTTCAGCTGCTACATTTTTAAAATAACCTGTGAATTATAAAAAGGACTTTCTGATTAATATTCTCATTCTTTCGTAAAGTTTGTTCAGACTCATTGTAAATCACATCTAAGCTGTGTCAACCCTTTATTTCCTTACAACCCTCAGTATAAAATGGATTTTTTTATTTTCTTTTACTTTGCAAGAAGCTTTCAGTCTGAATGACACCTTATTCTAGTCTCTGACCTGAGGCAAGAAAGCCTTTTTTGTAGTTCTCAGAAGCCTGACATTTAATCCTTTCATTGCCTGGTTTCCACTGACAAGCTGCTAAATGCACACAGCTGTGCCCTGACCAAATAAAGCTACTGTGCCTGTAATGACACTAAGTCATATAGCAGGTCAGATACCATTCTGAATTTTAGTCATGAAATGACAGTGATAAATTATTGGCTACTCAAAAATGTATATCACTGGGATCCGCAAAGGTAATCCTGACATCAAATGGTATTATTATCAATGTTCTCCTTTTGGAAGCTTGCCTGAAAAACATGAACCGATAAAAAAATCCTTCATGTAATTACTAGAGTGCACTGATGGGTGAGCATTTGCTAATTTATATTTACATCTTGGATTCATGTATTTCTCAAGTCATACATCTTGAGAAAACACATTCAAAATTTTTCAGAAAATAACTTCGAGCAGTCATGTAAAACAAAATTACATATTTTTGTTGTTTTATAGCTTGTGCATAATATTATCCATATTTGAATTTATTTCTGTAACAGATCAGAGTGCAAGCCATTGAATAATCCATTGCAGTTAATATCTACTTGACATTACAGAGCTGAAATGTTTATTTATGCCCTGAATCTGCATAACACAATCTGTAATATCTCATGGTGCCAGTAATCAGAAACTTGGTTTGAAGAATCCAAACTTCTGGTAGTCTCCAGATGTATGTGAAGGTGGTTCTAAATAGTTGGATATATATATACAAGATGCATTGCAATGGCATGCAGAGACATTACCCGCATACTTCTTAAAGCACTGGCAAGGAGTTGTACCCTGACGTGCGGGGACTGCCTGTGGAGTACCACACTGGAGAAGTTATTTTTCTTTTGGGTCCACAGCTGGCAAATGACCAGCTGTCTTGTATATTGTTCTGGACAGGGACTAGCATCAGACTCCTATGTAGCATTTTTTCCATCTTGATCACTGCCTGCCCTAATTCATAGATGTTGTAATACCTGGGTGAGAAGTTGAAATTAAGTCAAAAATAAGGAAAATTATTATAAAAATTAAAAACCACCCATAACTTCTATTAAGGCAGCATATTTTTGTTAATTAGATGCACAGGACTATGCAAGTATTTTTTTTCCTAGGCTACCTACTGCTTTCTCAGACAATTTCTGACCACAATTTAAGAGTTAGCATGGACCAGGGTGATACTTCTCAACAAGCTGTGTTGGAGGGTGACAGAGATGGGTAGGATGGATGTGACAAAACAGTGCCAGCTTGTTTCTGGTCTAGTAAAATGTTCCTGGCATGCACTAGCTCAGTGCAACAGTCATTTTCTTGTCAGGCTTTTCTGTTTGCATTAATGGAAATACATAGCACAACTGCTCTGGAGCATATGGCTCTTCTAGCTGGCTTCTACGTGCGCGTTAAGGTATTGGCTATAAACATAACCCTGTGCACAGCTGGTAGCATGAGGTGTTCAGAGACTGCATCTATTCATACAAGTTACGAAAGCTGAGATCAGCTGAGGTCTTGTCTGCAGCGTCAGAGTTAACATATGTAATAACCATGTGATTTCATTCAGCCCTGTTCCTCAGATCTGTAGTAGATGAAAAGTATAGACTTTTTTGTCTTTCGTCTTTTTCTGAAGGCTTTGAGTTCATTAGTTAGAATTGTTCAATTGCTTTGATAGCTATTTTAAGAAAATAAAAGTTCTTCCACAGGAAACAGCATTCATAATAGTGTGGTTTAAATTTACTTGCTGCCACCTTCATCCCATTTAGCCAATGTGACTCAGCATTCTGCTGAGAGATGTTCTAACACTTTAACAGAAAATTCCCATGGATATCTCCCATTTAAGTACCAAAAATTATCTCATGTGTGCTCACAAACTCACAGGTCATGGTAATATAGTTGTAGCAATTCATAAATCTAAAGGATTTTAATGTGTACATAATCTGCATTCTAGGACAAAACATTGACAACAGGAGACTTTTAAGATGAGATAATGTAATGTTATCTCTCATGTTCCCTCATAGTTAAATCTCAACAGAAAAGACCTACAATTAGATAATCTCTTAATCAATATAAAGGCAATTATACAGGATCAGCTTAATAAGAAAAGCAGAGAGTAAGTGCAAAGTTGATCTTATTTTTAGAATGGAAAATAAAGAGTTCTACAAAATAGTCTGTTGTAATTAGTTGGAAGTGGTAATATCAAAATCCTGTAGGAGAGCTTCTGTAGATACCTTTTTACGCACTGTTTCTGTAATCAAATTTACACATTGTAGTTCTTAATTGCAACAGAAGAGTTACTTTAGTTCTATTTTGTAACTAAACCACGAATCTCTAATTCTGTCAACACTATAAAATAGCTTTAAAGAAGCTTGAGTTTGGTAATGTGATAAGCAGATGAAGCAAAGATACAAAACACCATTTAAAGTGACACAAATATTTTTATGTGGGACTTATCCCAAAATGGTTTGTTTACTGTGATTGTCACAGTTTGGCAAGGATATCCAGTGCATCCAAAAGAAAAACACAAGTAGGCATCCACAAACAACAGTTATATAGTTCAGCGAGCTGACATCCTACATTAGCGCTTTCCAGGGTCTGAGAGACGCTATACTTGCTTGGTTTGTTGATGGTTTACTATCTGTTGCTGAAAGTCATGTTCTGTTTAAAAAGGATGTTTCTGAACAGTGGAGGAGAAAGTTTCCTGCTTGCAGGCTTGACTGCAACAAAGCAGGAAAAGAGGGAGAGTCCATGCCTAAAGGTTGGAGAAAGCCTCTTTTTAAAAGCTGGCCAGAGGTGGAAGGATGAGTGCAAGGCAGGGGGTGGCTGTGAGTAAGAAGGCAGCTTACTGATGGTGGAGAACAGATCCCTAACCCTGCAACAGCAGGGAAGAAGCTTTCCTGAGGACCCAGAGGGAATGAAACAGGAGTTGACATCCAGGAACACACTGAAACCTCCAGGGCGCACTGGACACAGGGAAGACTCGTTTACAAACCACTTAGAATTGCTTTTAGCAAATCTGTTTTTTTCTTCTCTGCTTTCAGAGCTACTTTATTTTTGTTTGTTTTCTAGTAAAGCCTAACTTGAAAAGCTGGGAAGTCTTGCATGTGCTCACTTTTAAAGAAGATGGTGCAGTCTCTTCAAAGCTCTGACCAACATAAGGGTTTGTCAGACAGGCAACAAAGATTAAACATCAACTTAGTGTCTAAAACTCAGTTAGATGCTCTCAGTGACCATTAGAAAACATGTTAATTAAAATTTTTATTTCAACAGCATCAGGAGGTTCTTTGAGATATGTTTCTCCTATTTGATCGATATTAAGAAGCCACTAACCTTGTGATCACTTCACAGAAAAAGGTGTCCTGAATCTCTGTTCAGTCACTGTAGCTTAAATTGAGATTAACTCTCTACTCTCATAAACTGGACATTTGTAGGAAAACTAGTGCTATTAGTAGTGCTGTCATTAACATGCCTGCCCTGGCTTTATAGTACTTTCTTTACAATGCTACCAAGTCTAGCCGTCTTAATGAGTAACAGATTCATTCTAAAAACGATCAGAAAAAGATAAAGCTATCATGTGAAAATGTCAAGGAACAAGTATTTTGATTAGGGTACTAACCGGAAGTTTAATAAAAGTTGGTCTGCGATACAGGCTGTAGCTGTTCTCCAGAATGGCCGTGCTGCACATTCCAGCCCTGTCCTACAGCAATCTGAGATGCTGAGCAGAGACACTGTGATTTCCAAACCTGACATTGAATAAATAACTCTGTCCATCACAGAAATTGTCTCAGTCTGATTCAAGTCTACTCTATGAGTATCAAAGGCCTTCTAATATCCTTTAAAAAAAACCCAAAACAAAACACCAGAGATTTTTATCACTTAGACTAAATAAAATCTTTGAGTAACCATTTCCAAAATATATAAAAACATATTTTCATTTATCTAAGTCAGGGAAATTAAAAAAAAAAAAAAAAAGCCTAAAGAAACAAAAAAAAACCTACCAAAAAGAAAAAAAAGCTTGAAGAGTTAATACCCCCGTATGCTTGTTTAGTGACAATCTCTCTAAAGAACAAAGCATTCACTATTTTTTATTTCCTTATCTTCTTTTTTCTTTTCTCTTTTTTTTTTTTTTTTTTTTTTTTTTTTTAACACAGCTAATCTCACAGGTTAAGGAGTGAAGGATATTTTTTCTCATTTCTGTGACAGACAGCTAGCCTAATCAGTCAGGTTATAGCAGAGGTGACTAAAATGGAACACAAATTAATAGGGTGAATCTGCACTCTTGCAAAAACCACTGAAGCTTAAATTCATGACTGTACTGAGGAAATAATAGAGAAGCAGCACATCTCTGAAAAATAGCAGCTGTGAGGACAATAGTCATGGCCACTCTTGTTATGTTTATGTGCTGGATTTCTTCACAGTGAGTTCTGAAGAACTTCAGACCAAATACGATAATTTTTCTACCCATCTTTATGATACAGTGATGAGTGGCACAGGAAAGAGAACTATGCAGTGCTAAAACAGGGCTGCATAGCATCAGAAAGAATGGAAAATAAGTAACTGAAGCTCACCAGAGAAATTTTAAGTTAAAATGTGATCAAGACAGGTGGGCTCACACTTCTACTCCAGCAAAAAAATGTATATTTATATCTCTTCTTAAAATAATCACAGTAAAATCTCTGTCTTCCTACATTCATGATAGTGTAGTGGAGCTTTCCTGACAAGCTGAACTATATCTACCACATCAGCAATGTGACTTCTTTAGGCAACATGGATTCTTTCTTGCAGGGCTGGTATCTGACCTTGTTACCTAAGCGCAATGTAACCATAGCACACCTGTGGTAGCTGAGGCACCAGCTAATTCATCATCAGTTGGAAAGAGAAACCGGCTATAGTGGAACAAGCCAAAATATCAACATTTATTTTACTGTGGACCAGGGACTGATACATGAGTGCCAGGAATACAAAAAAGATCTGTTTTCTAAATGTATATGGCATGCATACACTTAAATAATGTTTTTGTGTAAAAATCAGCACATCGTACTTGGCTGTATTTGTAATTTATGGAAGAAAAAGAAAAAGAAACTTCTGAAAGGAGAATATCACTGCAATACAAAATTAATTTGCACAATCCATATGGGATTCCAAAAATATTTTATGCAAATGTATAGTCAAAATTCTTTCACTCTGCCACAAACAGCTCTATGTTCATGCTGCTCTTTGTAGCGCAGTACCTCTGAACTACTGAAAACCTTACAGCTTTGAAAAGAACATTTCATTCTCCTGACAGATTTTGATTATCGCACATTTCTTTCCCATTTTGAAGGTCTGGATTCTTCCTCTTTATTTCTTACTCTGACTGGCTGTTTCATTTACTTTTCCTGAAAAGCAGTTTCATTAGCATGGGGGAGGAACTGTGAAGCAATAAGATGATTTCCAGCCTGTGTTCAGAATGAGTCCCACTTGTGTCTTTGAAAGACTAAACATGCTATTAGCAACTAGTTGTCCCAGAACAGAAACCTGCATCATTAGTGACTCACTAAAATAAAAGATTACAGACTGTCAGTGCTGCTGGGGTGCCTTCCAACTTTCTTAGCTGAGATGCAATGCACATTATAACTGATACAGGTCTAGCCGCAGAATGCTGTGCTTTTGGGCCTTGCTGGTGCACCTTGTACAATATAGTCCTTGGTTTGGTCAGAGCTGCATCACCATCTGCCACTTGTCAGGTGCACTCAAATTTCATTGATTAATCAAGGGAAATATAATTTAAAATCTATTATCACAGCTTTCAACAACTTCAGCAACCCATCCACCATTTTTCACAGAGAAGCAAGAGTGCTGGGAAGTGAAGTGTGAAAACTTTTTTCCAAGAAGATGCTGTCTCCTGGCACAGCTTTTTAGAATCTCTCTGCTCAGAAAAAAAGACAGTTTTAAAAAACTCCATTTGAAGCATGTCTTCCTTCCCCACCCCCATCAGGTCTTAGAAATGCCTGCCTCAATTCACTCATCACAAAATATCTATACATTTATATAATTTAACTCATAGAGTATGTAGTCTCACAGTGGAGAAGTTACTGTATAAAATGAATTTCCATAGTATAAATAGTATTACTTCTGGATGAAAAATGTCATTATTACAGGTAGAATTAGTGACAACTTTGAATTTCTGCAGTTATATGTGGTCTAAGATTTCTGTTTTATTCAGAATCTCATGGACTTTTTTTCCTGTCTCATGTCTATAGAACTGTAACATCTTCTGCAGAATCTTAAAGCTTTTATCCAGTTTTCATATTTGTACTCATTTCTAACCTGACACCTTGAACTGTCTTTCGAGATCCAATGGGGTCCCACAGAACCATTCACTGATGAGTAAAAAGCCAAACTTGGATGTGACCTTTATGCCTCTTCTCCATTTTCCAGCTTGTTAGCAGATTGTTCTCGTGCAGTTTGATTCCAGACAGAAGGTATTGCTGTAGATCTTTGTGCTTTACTTTTCTCCCCATGTGGTACCATTTCTCTATTATTTCTTTTCTTTTTGAAGAAAAAGAAATTCAACTCTAACAATACATAGGATGTGAAGAACTTGCCTGGAAATCTGTGTGTGAATTGCACATTTTATGGAAACACTTTCAGAAATGATATTGCAAGATAACACAGAATGAAAAAGAGAAAAAGCAAGATTTCCTGAACAGGTAAACCAGCACTGATTTCTATATCGGTTTTAGGTATAAAAATTTTCTATTCCTAGAAAAAGACTGAGACTTTTTCTTTTTAATAAGTATACTTTAGTAAAGACAAGCCTAGGATTTTTTGTTTAATCTAGGTTTAGCTAAAAATGAAAATGAAGCCACAATGGATTTCATGATTGAGGAAAAAGGTAATATACCTATGAATTGCAGCTATTCCCAGGTGGTACATACAGAGTTGAGTAGCAGAGGTTTTTTTCCTCTCTTTGTCTTAAATTGAAAAGTTCCAAGAATCAGCAGCTAAAAATCTCAGCTCCTTATATGACTATACTGTGCAGGTAACTTTGCCCTGAAGAGATCTGTGATATGGTCATAGCTCATATATTGCCTACTGGGGGGTTTTTTAAATTATTTTTTATTTTCCCTCTCCCACGGAGGTAAAAGTCAACCCTGAAGGAGACAGTTGGACTGGAACAAAAGTCACTCGTGCTCTAAAAACCAAGATCTGTAGTTCAAAACCCCATTGTAATTCTTTCTGGGTTTTTTTTTTTAGGCTTTGCAATTTCTTTGACCTCATAGGCTACAAAGAAAGAATTTGTGGAATCAGGTTTACTTCTTCTTGTCTCAAATTTCAAATCCAACGGCCTGAAAAATACCCATGGATTAGAAATCTGCCCCCAAAATAGAGCTTATTTCATCATAGGAACACTATCCTAACCTGATTCTAGCTGCAGGCAACAATAGGGAGATTTTGTGAATTATTTCAAACTTGAAGTTACTTTTGAACTTGGTTCAGCTGATAGAGAATGTTTTAGGAAACATTTGGGATTTTTCATTTCAAATCCAGTTCTGCTTTTCTCTGTACCCAGATATCTCCAAAACCCCAAATCTCATTTTTAATTAAATATCTCTACATAGAAGTCATCGTTATCTAAAAAGAATTGTCATCTCATTGGTGGTTTAGAAGGATGAAAATCTGGCAAAGTAGGTAGGTAAATATATAGACAGGACAAAATAAAAACCCAACATACACACATATGGCTTTTTTTAAATGCTAAAAGTTGTGGGGTTTTTGTTTGTGTTTTTGGTTTGTTTGTTTGGGGTTTTTTGGGGTTTTTTTATTGGTTTGTTTGGTTTTGTTTCTGTTAGATAAATCTCCTTTATCACTGATCTGTTCCAAGTAAATCACAGCTGTTAGTTTTCAGTACTTTACAGCATTTTTATATAAAATATTTCATTCAAAACACGTATAAAATATCCATAGACAAAGCCACACAAACGTAGAAATATGTAAAGTTTTTTAAAAGATGTATCTTAAAAAAATTTGAAGATACCATATACTTGTGGAATTTGTAACATTTGACTTTGTCATTCCACTTTTTTTTTTTAAGAATATCAAAAATAAATATTTCTTAATAGGAGCTAATTTCTTTAACTTTCATATCTAGGCATTTAAAGTCTGATAAAATACATCGGGAAAACAATTCAGTAACCCATCACCGAGATATATTCTTCCCAACTTTCAAGCCAGTAAACTATATTTTACTTTTTACTAGTTAAATTAGGGGATCACATTTGGTTCTGGAGTTTTGCCAGGTTCCATGTGTACTCATAGATGTCTTCTAACTGTCAAGCAAATCACAGAATCACAGAATGTTAGGGATTGGAAGGGACCTCGAAAGATCATCTAGTCCAATCCCCCTGCCAGAGCAGGAACACCTAGGTGAGGTTACACAGGAAGGTGTCCAGGCGGGTTTTGAATGTCTCCAGAGAAGCAGAATCCACAACCTCCCTGGGCAGCCTGTTCCAGTGTTCCGTCACCCTCACTGTCAAGAAGTTTCTTCTCAAATTTAAGTGGAACCTCTTGTGTTCCGTCTTGAACCCATTACCCCTTGTCTTACTGTTGGTTGTCACCGAGAAGAGCCTGGCTCCATCCTCGTGACACCCACCCTTTATATATTTATAAACATTGATGAGGTCACCCCTCAGTCTCCTTTTCTCCAAGCTAAAGGGCCCCAGCTCCCTCAGCCTTTCCTCATAAGGGAGATGCTCCACTCCCTTAATCATCTTTGTGGCCCTGCGCTGGACTCTCTCCAGCAGTTCCCTGTCCTTCTTGAACTGAGGGGCCCAGAACTGGACACAATATTCCAGATGAGGTCTCACCAGGGCAGAGTAGAGGGGAAGGAGAACCTCTCTCGACCTACTAACCACCCCCCTTCTAATACACCCCAGGATGCCATTGGCCTTCTTGGCCACAAGGGCACAGTGCTGGCTCATGGTCATCCTGCTGTCCACCAGGACCCCCAGGTCCCCTTCCCCTACACTGCTCTCTAATAGGTCATTCCCCAACCTATACTGGAACCTGGGGTTGTTCCTGCCCAGATGCAAGACTCTACACTTGCCCTTGTTATATTTCATTAAATTTTTCCCCGCCCAACTCTCTAGCCTGTCCAGATCTCGCTGGATGGCAGCACAGCCCTCTGGCGTGTCAGCCACTCCTCCCAGCTTGGTGTCGTCAGCAAACTTGCTGATAGTACACTCAATTCCCTCATCCAAGTCGTTGATGAATATATTGAATAGTATTGGTCCCAGAACTGACCCTTGAGGCACTCCACTAGATACAGGCCTCCAACCAGACCCTGCCCCATTGACCACGACTCTCTGGCTTCTCTCCTTCAGCCAGTTTGCGGTCCACCTCACTACCCGATCATCCAGTCCACACTTCCTCAGTTTTGCTGTGAGGATGCTGTGCGAGATGGTGTCAAATGCTTTACTGAAGTCAAGGTAGACCACATCAACTGCTCTGCCATCGTCAGTCCACCTTGTTACGTCTTCATAAAAGGCTATGAGGTTGGTCAAATACGACTTCCCCTTGGTGAAGCCATGTTGACTGCCCCTGATGACCCTCTTATCCTTGATATGTCTTAAGATGGCACCAAGGATAAGGTGTTCCATCACTTTCCCAGGGATGGAGGTGAGGCTGACCGGTCTATAGTTGCCCGGGTCCTCCTTCTTGCCCTTTTTGAAGACCAGAGTGACATTTGCTTTCCTCCAGTCCTCAGGCACCTCTCCCGTTTCCCAAGACTTGGCAAGAGGTTCAATGCCATAGCAAAAAGATCAACTTATTTGGCCAAGAAGGAAAGGAAACCGAGCAGTAGAAAAAGAAATCAAATATTTAATAAATTCCCTGAGTACCCTCCCATATAGTTCAAGCTCCCGTAAAGCACAGATCGTTATTTACAGAAACTCCACTGCTGCAAAATCCTCTAGGGAGAATGGAAACTATCCAAGCTCCCTCAAGTTGTCTTGTCCTTTAATTTTGCTGCTGTACACTGGCTGAAAAGTCTTTATGTAACCATTTTGCCCTCTTATATGTCTCTGGATGCCACTGTTGTTTTTTGTTTGTTTGGGGTTTTTTTGCTTGGTTTGGTTTTGGTTTTGGTTTTTTATTAAAATTGTCCAGATGATTTTATGAAGAGTGCATTGCCCCCTTTAATATGTGGTTTTCATAAAACTTCATAGATCCCAGAGTTTTATCCAGCATCACTGTGTGTTCTTACCTTGAAAGCTTCCTAGATCCTGTCCATTTTGATAGTACTCCAAGAAATCTTGTCTATAATTTTGCTTTTGTTCTAAATTTCCATAAAGAGATCATTTCAGACTAAATTTCAGACTGCAGGTGAAAAGCTGTAAGGAACACTGACAGTATTCACTTTAAGCATTATAAATACATGTATTAAGAGCTTGTGTTTGCTCTCTAGTTAGTGAAGAAAAGCTAGCTCCTAATTCAGGTTTTCATAATCACTTTCTTCGCAGTAACGAACAGAACTCATTAAAAAAAATAATTAAAACTACTCACAATCGAAAATAGGAAAAAAGCCAAGGAAAAAATGAAGGACTGAAGCAACACAGTCAGTATGCTGAGAGGAAAGCTTAAAAGTACTTTCTTTCTTTCAGGAAATTTTATAGGCAATATAATAGAGATTAGTCAGATTTTTAGCTTCAAATTATGACAAGAGTGAACATTGCAAGCTGGAGCCAAAGTAACTAAAAGTAAATAAATAAATAGCTTTTAAAGTGACATAATCCTTAAAAGAAAAATACCTAAGATTATGGTAACTTTTTTTTTTTAATCACTAGAACTTTTAAAATCAAGATTAAACGTAGTTTTAAAAATGGTGTTTATTGCACAAAGCACAAAGATAACCATAATGGCCAGTTTTAACACCTAGTTCTATTCACAGATGCAAGATTTCACTCTGAAAACACTTGTTTTGGCTGAATTATTTTTTGTCTACATTAAAATAAAAAATGAACAGTAATAGAGTGAGATGACAGAAACCGAAACAAAAGGTTTCTATTTAATCACTTTCAAACTAACTCACCAACTTTCACATAACTTTAATAGTCTTAAAGCAAGTTCATTTGTTTTTTTTTCTTTGCTCATTTATTTGCAGCTAGGCTGCCTTTTTTAGTGGCATAAACCTCAGAGGAGATCACTCACCGGCCTTTCCTGTCAAATTACATTGCAGAGACAACAGTAGCCAATAAAATGTGGTGTTTCATGCTATACTTTCAGTTCCCAAAAAATATGGTCAGTGGAGTATGTCCTGTAATTCAAAATATTTTAGACAATGAAATACTTAAATCCTATAGAAAGAGGTTAAAAAGGTGAACTTAATGTGATCGTGGTCAGTTAGATTGTTTATAAAATAAGCAAGAATATTTCAAGACTAGATTTTACTAATAACTGAGTGGAAAGAAGCTGAGAATTCACAAGTAAACCTGGCAGGCTTTCATCAGAAAAATACAGGTGCTGTTTTCAATCCCATGGCTTGTGAAATCACTGGGGAAGTTCCTCTTGTCGATCGACTACTACTCCAATGAAATCATTCATGCTACCGCATACAAACTAGCTTTGACCATCCTAGATAAGATACAGTGTTTGATTTTAGATTTCTAACTGGTGCCCAGACAATTCTGATGGTCTGGGACAGAACACCTTATCTATGCTGTCCCCAAGTACTGTTCCACTCCAGGATTTCTGTGTCCCAAGCCTTGTGTTACTTGCTGCCTAGTATATACAGTTCCTTCATCCGTTTAGTATATGATAAATTAAGACTCTCTATATAAAATCCATCCTAGATCAGTGCAATTGTCTTATGCGTTAGCTCAGTTTCTCCCTCAGACATTGGTCAGAACTACATACAATTGTGTAAGTACAGTAATATGGTCAAGTTATTGCTTTTTGAACTTCTAAAATATGACCAAGGGCCTTCATAAGCAGTCAAAACTGGCACTGCAGTTCTGCATCTGGTGCACCTCTTTAAACTTATTCCAAGTCTCACCACTTGTAACAACACATATTTCTATGGAAAGAAGTTAGTCTCCCAGATTTAAACCATGAAACTGCTGATATTAATGGAAACTCATTCTGAAATTTACTCAGGATAGGGTTGGGTTTTTGCATGCATACGCTGTGAATCAACAGATACTTGCATCCTGAACCCAGGCATGTTAATTGGTCAACCACAAAACTTTTGTTTAGTTAGTTTGTTGTTCTCTTTTTGAAGAACAAAAGCATATAAAACCCTGTAAATTTGTGCAACGTACATCCTCAGTTTTATGCTGCAAGATGCTTCAATGGATCTTCCTAAAACTTTGCTTTGCAGGAAAAATTCGGTCAGCCCTATAAATAAGTAATTACCAGAGTATATGGAATGAATTTTAAAAAGTGTAATAAAAACAATGGTTTTGGAAATAGTAGAAATTAGAATATGTCTATCTACAAGTACACACAGGTCAAGAGACTGGAAATTCCTAGGGAAAATTGCAATCCCTGCAGATGACATCTACATACATTAGCCAAAATAGCAACCGAAAACCATTGTGAGATCAACTTTAAACAGATCTATTAGTGCACATACTCAGGTACACTAATAGCTTCACTATTTAGAATACTCTCATATAGCGTGTCTGATTAGGGTCAGAACTAGAGTCTGTGGGTATGGTAACTTGATCTAAAGTAGAACTAGAAGCTCAGACTCGCCATATTCAAACAATGCTAATGATATTTATAAAACATGTTGCATTTATTTAAAAGAAAATATTACTATTGACAATTTGCTATATAATGTTGCAAATCTAATTTAACAATAAGTAGTTTGTGGTATTTGCACAGCTACAAGTAGGCTAATTTTCAAATACTTAACTGTATAATTTAATTCTATGGAGATTCTTTTTTTTTTTAATAATTATATTATAATCTCTGAACTAACAGCTGAGTACTAAGGAGGCTGATCAGTCATATTAATGGAAGTGTGCAGTAGCAGAAAATTAGAAGAAAATTTGTTAGGTAGTGTATTTGAAAGACTCTATCCTTAAGCTAGTGTAATCAAACACACTGCAGCACAAAGAAATTCAAAGTTGAATTCACTCACCCATGCTGTCTTCAGAGCGTCCTGTGGGTTTCAAAAGTAACAGGTTTGACAGGCTCAGCCACTTCCATTTCTAGGACTTAAATTTGAGATTTCAGAGTAGACTTCCCATACTACATGCATATACCCTAAATTGTCTACTAATATTTTCATTTTGTCCTGGATTTTGAAACAATGAGAAAGCCCACAATCAATAATTCTCATGCATATTATTTCATGAGAATATAGACAATTCATCAAGGTAATGAACTACAGCTTGTATTAAATCTTATCTTCAGAACTGTTCTCTTTCCTGGTTTGTGGAGAAGCATGCTAGACACAAGTGAGCAAATAGAGGAATGATACATTATCATTTAAAAATGACTGGCAAACTTTACTAAGCTGAAAATCTAAAAGATCAAAACATTCTGGGAGTCCTTCCAACTTATTTGCCAACAGCAGTGAGAAGAAAGAATCAGAAAGTATAAGTCTGGGACAGAAAAATACAATTAACTCCAATTATCTGGGAGTCCAGTTGGGGAAGAACTCATCTGCCTGTGATTGTTCATTAGAGGGTAGTTAAGTGGATTCAAACTAGCAGAATGCTCACTTTTTGAAAGAGCTTCAGCAAGGGACTCCACATCTTTGTAGTTTAACTATATAGGAATTAGTAAATAGTTGTTAGCTGATTTTTCAATCTGTTTTTCCTATGTAGTACATCACAGCTTAAACTCCATCTTCCTATGAGTATGATTTGCAATATACAACATGGATTAGAATTAGATAATAAAGAATACAAGTGAAATGTAATACTAATCACACCACATACATATATGTATTACTTCTATGTTTGAAAAACGGTTTTGATTTATTATCAAATGCTGAAAAACCTTACAGAGTTTTTCTCAAAATACCTGCCAATGGCAAGACATATACAACAGTAGTATTACAGCCATAGTAACTGCAGTAGAATTTGATACAAAATCTATAAAGGTTGCTAGATTGGGAGCTATACAGTGTAATAACTCTAATTCAGTGAGAAAATATGCATTAGATGTTGCAGCTTATAAAGATAAAGAATAACCTTGACAGAATTAAAAATAGACAGGAAAAAGGTTACATGTGAAATGAAAGGTTTTCTAAGTATTAGAGCAGAGAAGTCAGAGCCATGGCGTCCTAGTTAATGGCAGACTTCTACTAAGCAGAAAGAAAATTAAAGATTATGCTATTGTGAGGTGCTAGGTGAGAAGAGAATGCAAAATAACTTTCTAATTATGAGAAAGATGTTCCAGGATAGAAAGCTGATGTTAAAAGTGAACAGAAACTCTCAGCAGCTTAGCTAATATGAAAATAAATAATAAGAATAACTTGTAAAATTGTTTGGGTTGGAAGAGACCTTTAAAGACCGCCTAGCCCAACTCCAAATAAGAAAGTTGCATTTCTAAAGAATAGGAATGTATGTAGATGAATAAAAGAGAGAGTTCACAGCAAAAGCTCTGAGTGACATCTAAAGGAAAAAAAAAAAAAAAGTATTTCCATGCCAACAAGAAGGAATGACTACATATAAACAAAGGTGGTAAAATATTTAAAAGATTTTTTTAATTGTAATCTATGTATAGAACATGAACAGAAGATTCATAGTCATTTGACATTATTTTATAAAACAGACATTTGAAAATAATTCATATAATCAGTTTAGAAACAACCAAGTTATGTTATTTACCATGCAACATTAAAAAAAAAATAAAGCTTCTGTATAGTATGTCTTTGGATTGCTCAAAAGTGACAATAAAAACAACGTTGGCAGTGGAAGTGTTTTATGAGAGGCTTTCTCTGTACAGTTTTGTAAAGACGGGCACTTCGTTTGAAAGGGACCTGGCTTTCAGAAACATCAGTTAGTTTATTTCTATCCAGCTGACTCATCCAGCCTCCTGGTAATAACACTACTCTTGAGCAAGACTTATGGGACAGTGCTGAACTAAACCTGTGCCAGCGCAGGTTACACCAAACAGCTGCCACATGTCTACTGCCCACATAGATCCAAGAGAAGGGAGCTGCGGGGAGGGCAAGCAGGAGAAGCTGCGGAGGAAGACAGCGATGTCCAGTTGGAAATGACAGGAAAATAGAGTTGTCATCTCCTGCCTGCTCCATTCAAACAGCTGTGGGGAATGCCTGACAGGGAAGAGTCCCTACCCCTTGAATGGTAGGAAGATTAACGGTCTCTGCTAGAGGCTGTTACAAGAATATAGACTCGCATTTAATGGCAAGAGAGATTAGAAGAGAAACCTATTGAATAAAATCTGAAATAACAAGTACATAGACAGTGTGGTCAAAAGCAAACAATATACTTGACCTCCTCAGACAGCATGGGAAAATGCTGTTAGCACCACATAATGCAGGTTATATTCCCTACTAGTGAATGACAAGTAGGGATAGGTGATTGATATTAAGTTCATACGGACAGGATACCTATACAAACCTGAGGATTTGAAGTTTTATTGTTAACTTTGGGAGGAAAAAAGTCAGTTAAAAATATAAATTACCTAAACTGACAATATTTTTAGGCTCAGCACCATGGAAAACTTTTTACTTAATGGATACTGACATTTCATAATTTATTAGAAGCGTTGTTTATGAAGGCTATGTATCCTGCCTTTAAAAGGAAAATAGTTTTGAATACACATATTTTAGCCTAGAAAATATTGACATGTCTTACCTTAGTATGTTTGAAATATGAAAAATGATTAAGGCAGAGAAATATGCCAAAACTTACACTTTTTTTGGAAAACTGCCTATAATGATAATGTGGTGTTATTTTCATGTTTGAATGAAAACCATCAAATCCATTCTTATGTTAAACAGCAGACCTAATGGGAGACTATTCATCTGATCCTGAAATGTTTTTGAAGTACAGAGGGAGAAGTGGGGCAAATTAAATTCCATGGCTTCCTAAAGAAATAATAAGTCAAAGAAACAATCATTATTTCCAAGTAGTTTAGGTGTTTCTGCTCTACTGGAACTGGTGCAATTAATCAAATCCAAAATTAGGAAAGGAAAACTTTTAGCAAAGGCTACATGTTGTGAATTTAATGTAGAGCTGGATTAGGTATGTGTAAAACCTGCAATGTTCTGGCAGGCTTATGGGACATCAGAGACAAAGCAAAGAGAAGGAAAAAAAGCTAAGATTAAGGAGCTATACCAGATTTCAGAGCTGAACATATTGTGGAATTTTGGAGGCAAAAGAGATAAGTTTGTTATGTGCTTTGGGAAAATAACCTGAATGGGTAAACTATGGTTGCCACAGTAACCATTGGTATGCAAGGGATTCCACAGAAAACATTTGTTGAAAAAGTCTAATGAATTTGGACATGACTACAAGAGATGGTCCAGGCTTACTTTTCCAGGAGAAGAATTAAATTTGACATTTTTTATTGGTGCAAAATAATTGGGACTAAGATAAAGGTGTCTTTTAAGCCCATTTAACATTTTATCATCTTACTTTTTGTCAGGCTTTTGCATGTGAATAGCAACAGGGACTTTCACAGAGTTTTCTACCTAAAAAAATTTCTATGAAAAAAAATAATCTCTAGCTGAAGGATAACAGGGCAAGGAGAAGATCTTCAAAAAAATGAAAGCACTGAAGAAGGACAGAAAGCTCCTGTGATTAAAGTGAACTGGATTTTAATACCTGCGAATGAACCTGGCTGTAGATTACCATTCCCTGAAGACTACAAAAAGCTCCGTCAACAGTCAGACCAGTCAAAGCAGCATGTTGTATGGCTGGGAAAATTCCCATTTCCTTTTGAGCAGACTTTAAGTTATCTTTTTTCTATATTTTAGAACAGAAAATCTGACACATGCTTGATGTATCATGATGATGAGCACATTACCTGTTCTCTAGTAAGGCAACATGCAATAAGGTCTCGCTCCCCCAGCCCAGAAAAATTAATCCATACTATGTGCAGTAGCTAACTGGAAGGATTCTAGAGCCAGAAATGACTGCTTGTGAGGAACATCATGCAGAACAGTCTCCCAGTACACAGCATGCTATAGGTTTTACTAATACCTGATAGAACAGAGAATGTAAGAAAAAATGGTAACATTATGAACAGCCATGAGGGAGCAATATATATTTTGTTGATTATGGGTTGGAATTTAACTCCTAAAAAAAGAAAGTTACCATCGCAAGAGCAGGGATACATGGCTGTGCCTGAAGGTGAGAAGGAAAAGACTTAACTCCACTTGTCAGATCATGCAAACATTAGGAATCAGAGAGACAGAGGAAGAGGAGGAAATGAATGAGTTCTTCCTAAGGATATGTCATCAGCTCTGCCACTGACTGAAACAGCACCAGGGGGCTCTTCTGTGTCTCCTGCACTAATATTAGTGTAAAGATTCTTATTCAAGCTATTATCTACTCATATCCTCAATCAGCATTAGGGGCTTTGACAAGCATGGTTAGTTTAGCAACACTCAGACACACTCTAACTCATATGTCTGTGCTGTAATCTAGGGGAATATGTTATTTCTCTGTAATGCCAACGTTCCACTACTTGCTCTAACACATTCAATTTTTAAACAAATTCATCCTGCTTATATAGCAATTACAAGATCAGAATGTTTAAATGTTTCACATGGTAAATATCACATGCAGACGATCTACTCCAGAAATAGCAGTACTGCAACTCATTATCAAATAATTTCAGGTATTTAGAGTGCATGTTGGTGTAAGGATGCGTGTTCATCTTCCCAAATCTACTGCTGAGGCATAGGAAAAAAGAAGTAAAATCAGGAATTTCAGTGCTAGCAAGAAGCTGCAAACTCTTGGTAGCTTTTAGCTGAAGCAAAGTAGAGATGAGTGCACAATCCCTGAGAGGTAACTGCCTTGGTGATGGAGCTCACCTTGCCTACTGGCAGCATGCTGCCCTCCAGACAGAGGGGAAGAGGAGCAAGTTCACAAGAACTTCTCCAGACAAAGTTCTGAGCATTAGACTGAAGGGAAGCTTGCCCAAGCTACAGGTTATATAGTGGGAGGCTGTAAACCAATGCAGAGCCTTCTTTACTCTTGTATGTGAGAAGTATTAAGTAAACAGAGCCCTTTTACCAACATGAAACCAATGAAGTTGCATCCTCCCAGCTCAGTCCTCCCTTATGTCTATTATTCATTGCATGCCCTACTTAATCTGTAATGGTTTCTTTCAAAATAAGCAGTTCTAGCAAAAATAGGCTTCCGATTGTTCTAAATAGCATTGGCACCAACATCAAAACAGCTTTGTGTGTGTTTCCACTTGTAATTTATACAAATAGCACCTGAGTATTAAACATTAGGGCAGAAACAATCATCTATTTCATGCAAATCAGATGCACTTCTTATGCTCCTCATGAGACAGATGCCAGCCTGGCTCCTTCATTAGGTAAGAAGTGTTCAGAATTTGCTCATCATTTAATCAAGTGTTAAAAGTCGACCATAAATAAAGCTTATCAGCTAGAAAAGAAAAAAAAAAAAAGTCCTTTGAAACAAATGGCAAAGGAAGTTCTGAGAAGCAGTGTGCAGCTAGAAAGCTCAAACAGATCTATTATTTTCAAGAACAAAAACTGCTGCAGTAACAATTAAAAGCAAATCTCCAAGGTAGGATCCTGTGAAACTACACTGTGTGTGTGTGCCACTTTTGCTGAAATAGAAAAGCGCTTAAGGAGGAAACAAAGCTGAGCAAATAGACATTATCAGAATGCTACTACTAATAGCAATAACATAAGTAACATTTTTTTCTTGCAGGTTTCCCAAATGAGGGGATTTCTTGATTAAAAATATGGAATTTCTCAGTACTCAGACAACTCAAACTTTCTTTAGCTGCTATAACATTATAAGACAGGATAGTCCAAATGCTTGTTAGATTTCTGGCTTAACTGGAATTTCTGCATTTTAGTAGCATAATCCATAAAGCTATTAGAACTGGCTCAGAAGATGATGTAACAGAATTTAGAAAACTGCTGTCAGATTTGCTACTTTAAGTAACTTATATTTAAAATCTCTTGTCTACAGTGTCTTGTCCTATATAAAATACTATTTTTAGATAAAATATTTTCAAATTTATAAGTTATTACATTTCTATGTATTTTTGTTTTATAATTTAATCATAAAAATGCTGGTGTGATGATTTATCCTCACATAAGCAGCAGTAAATTAAAGTGCACATTGAGTATTTTTACATATAGCACATCGTCTGAAAAAGGAGAAACATCTTCTGAAAACAAACCAAGGGAAAGATTACATCCATATGAATTGAAGTGAGGATCCACAGAAGGAAACAAGACAAGGAAAAAAGTGACATGGATACCTTCAGCAATGTGCACTAAAGTGAAACAAAAACTTCTTCACACGCTGTTACAGGCAAAATGATCTTGACTTGGCTTATATTTACTTAATTTATTGCCAATTAAAAAGAAAAAAAAAATCTGAACCCCAAAACATTTAATCACTGATTCAGGTATTGGCAAAAATAGAACATAAATAATTAAACAAACATGTAAGTAAGCCTTCTTTCTCCCCCTTCCCTGGGCCAAATCAAGCACATTCCCAGTGTCATTCCCCTCTTTCCTAGTCTCAGCTTGCCCTATTTTTGCCCCGGTGACACTCAGACCATCCCAATCCATCTGGTGAGGTGTGTGGTGGTGCAGGAGGCTGGACTTCCGTGTGCATTGGTTTCTGCTTCTCCACTATGTTTCTTGCTGATTTTTCTCCACCACTCCACAGTTCTCAGTGTCCATGCCCTGGCTGGGGTCACCTGTAGTCAAAGGTGCTCCTGCCCTGGCCTGTCACTCGCAGGCTCCATTTCAGAGCTGTCTGTGACCAGCACCAGGCAAACCATGGCCTCTCTCACACTGGGCACCCTGCAGCCCCACTGCCCAGGCCCTGCCAGGTGTTCCTAATAAACTCATTCAAGCAATTTCCAGGGAAGGAGTGAAGGCCAAATATTATGAGAGTGCTGTTTCTCAGCCCTTTCCCTCATGAATATGTACTGACCACCATGAAATGTTATTGCACATCAGTAGGAACAAAAAATATAACCCACCTCTAAACCACAACAAATGAGAAAGTAAACAGCAAGACTGCCTTAACAAGGAGGGAAAGCTGAGCACTTTCGACAACTACCAAATTAAAAAAAAAAAAAAGAGGCTGGTTCAACACTCTTGCAAATATCTTAAAAAGTTGATACACTTAGAGGCCCCCTTTCCTTTCAGATCCTAAAAACGTTCCTTCAATTTAGGGGAAGACTGAAGTTACTGGCGTTGAACTGAACCGAAGTACTAACCTAGACTTTGACAGGACTGAAGAATCAAAAAAACGCAGATAACTGAATTTTGCAGTACCACCTTTATGATCACCTACCAATACAGAATAAATATGTGTGTGTATATATATAGCTTAACCTGAGAATAAGACTACAATTTCAGACTTTGTAAGCTTTGAACACTAGACTCATTCACAGGCAGGAAACACAGAACAAAAGATTTCTGCTCTTTCTAACATAAAAACATATGATCTTTCAATATCCTCTTCAAGCAATGTTTTTACAGAATTCAAACAATTAGTTATTCCCTATTCAAATTTCTGAATCTTCACAATACCTCTTAATTAAAGACAGGATGCTGTCTACCTCCAGGAAGCTTTTAACAGGTATGTATACCAAATTAATCTTGAAACAAGGTTAAAATACAAAGATTTCATATACAAGTTTCAGGGATGTCTGTGCTGCACAGCTCAGCTCTCAGAAGGATTTGCAAAACCTCTCCCCTACAGTCCACAGAAGTTTCTTCTGACATCGAAAGCAAAAGAAGTTGCTCCCACCAGGAACAGAGTAAGGATTAATTGGGATAAACAGAATGATAAAACTGTTATTCTATAATGTACACAGCATATTTTGTGATTCACACAACTTGTTAATCTGATCAGTCTTGAATTGTGTGGATCCAAGGAAGCTAGGGTATATATTTGGCTTCTCAAAGCAGATTTCACAAAGCCTAATATCAACACTTACTGAGAGAAAATTTACTTCACAACCATATCAGGTGTATAGTAGAGCAGCTAATTTTCTAGTCTCCAAAAGCTAGACCAGCATAACTAATGAATTGACCAAGTCAGTCAGCTGCAGATCACATATGGATTCACTTAAAAAGAAAATGCTAGATAATGTTAGATAAATTACCTGTTTACATAATTATGAAGATGAGGAGTCCACTGGATAATTAGGTAATGCATGTGTAACAAAGTTTGAACAAAGCTATATTTTTCAGTGTACACTGGATGAAACTGAAGGAGTCAGAATTATTAAAAAAAAAAAAAAGAGGGTACCCATAAGTAATATAGCTAAGCCTTTTAATAAATTGTACCTTCAGATTATCATAAAAAAGATGTACAGGCCATTATGCTTGACACTAGAACTATGATGCAGTATGTTTTTTCTAAAATTCCCTTTTCTGAAACATAAATCAGGCAAACCAAAAATTCGATGATTAAGGTTTGTCTTAAAATACAGTCAACTCTTTCCACTGTTTGTTCATGAATTATTTATCATGTCTATGAAATTCAAAATCTCCATGGTGCCCTCTGTGAAGTCTCAATAATTCTGCTTGAAAAAACCAGAAGAGTTTTTCTACACATTTTTGAGCATCATGCAGAATCACTTATTCCCTTAGATCATAAATATCTTTACTACACACCAAGAAAATAAAGTGTTGTATACCAAGAGCAAGGAGACTTTAAAGAACCAACACAGACCATTTCCCACTGCTACACCAAGGTGGATTCAGGGTGTAATGGCATGTGGAGTGCAAATGGAGAGAGGAATGATTTGTAGGCTAATTCTTAAAAGGTTGTATGTTAGTTTACTTAACAGTGTGAAGGGCTAATTATCTGGATACAGATACTTCCTGTAAGGATGTTCCTGTCCCTCTCCTTATAAAGTTGTCAGTTGGACTGATGGTGGGGAAAGAGTGCCACATATTCTCAAAGAAAGAGTGGTATGAAAATTGTTCATTACTGGTTTTGTGCATGTTTTATTCCAGTAAAAATTTCCAGCTATGTTCAAATTACAAACTATTTACAAATAGCACAGCAGTGGGTACAGCACAATATATTCTCTAGTTGCAACATTCAAGCTCTTATATCATTTGACCTGCTGCTGTGACTAACATCCTCTTTAAATAGACTAAAGAAATAAAATTTCAAGAGTCACCTTTTTTTGAAGTTCAGCATTATGTAGAGTAAGAAAGGTGGAAAAGGATATTGCCAGCTAATATTGTTGTCCTTGTGCTCTACTGAAAAAGAAATAATTTCTCTCCATGTTATGAAATAACAGAAAAGAACTAGACAAAATTTTTTCAACTGGCTTTAATGTGCTATATTGTCAAAGGCTAAGCCCTTTGGGCACTACACGAAACAGATTTTCAGTCTGCTTTACTGACTGTAGTGTAGTTTCTTTTCTACTTACATAGCAGTAAAAAAAAAAAAAAATCACACCTTGTTTGAACATTGTGTAGCACACTGGAAGGTCAGAGAATCTGTTTTATTCGTATCACAATACTTCAGCATAAACAGCAGGCAAACTGGGACTGACAACAATAGGAAGGGTCAAACACGCAGAGTAAGTTTATCCTCCCCACCAAATATCTTTTAAAGGAAATCTGTCATATATAAACAATCCATGCATCTAGATTACTCTGTCTTCTACTTTGTCTAACTGCTTTGTAAGTTGTTCCAGTAACTAGGTTGACAACATAACTACTCATTCTATTTTCAGACTTAGCAATCTTTTACCTGAGTTTTCATAACATATAACCTATCCTTGCTGAATTTTTCCAAAAAGAGCACAGAGAATGTTTATCCTTTTCTTTTTAGATGCTTCTCATGGAGACCATTATTTGCTCCCCCCTCATTCTTAAACAAATATTTCTAGACTGATCAACTTTGTTTCTTTAGGTCTTTTCTTATCAGTTACGATTTTTAGAAATCTGATCACCATAGTCCTGTCTAAATTGCACTCCCCCTCTTTGAATTACTCTTTTTTTTTTCAACTAAAAATTGGTTTTAGTTCTAGTTCTGTCCTCTTCTGTGCTTCTAGCCTTCTCCTATTTGTTACGTCTTGTAACTGCACTTTCTCTCAACAAGTATTGAATAATAATACTCAACTTTTTTTTTTTTTTTTTTTTTTTTGGTGCCTTTCATCCATCAGAATCTTGGCACTTTGCTGATCCTTGACTTACCACAAATTTACAGGGGGAAAATGAAGCAGAAGAAATCTTACACAGTACAATACTATGGGACAAGACTTAACCAACACTACTTTTAAGGAGAAATTCGGAGCAGTCCAAGAAATCTGCAATACAGAGTGTGCTGCCCAGCACCTGTCAAAGGCTTGGTGTCAAGGGAAACTGATGCCTACATTTGTTGTATTACATTAATAACACCCCAGCTTATAACATTGCCAAAGAGAGAGGGAGACACAGCTCCTTTGTTTTTGTCACTGTTGCAGTAACAGATTATTAAGTGGGACTTCAGATGATATGAGAGATTATGAAATATTTAGGAATATTAGTAGGGCTTTAGAAAACATAGGAAAGATGATATGGGACAACTTACACCCTTGCCTATTATTTAACATGCTAAAATTACATTATTTATTACAAACCTTGATTTCTTCTGTGGAGAGGCATTTAATTATACGGCAAACAAGGACATGGCAATTCATGGGAGCAAGGGAATTACTCAGATAGGACTCTGGTATTTGGCTCCTTTTGCCACTCTTTTTCTACTGCCACCACTGCCTTTTTAATTTTTATGAAGTTTCTCCCCTCACTTTTTATCAATTAAAATGAAACATGTCCCAACAGATACATCAGATTTGTCATTTAAAAAAAAAAATATTTGATTCCTGGCTAGAGATTCCCTCAGTGAAATCCGCTTTTTTCCCCACACAAGCTGTTCCGTCAGAATTTCCTGATATAAAAGGCTTCATCTCTGACCTGCTGCTTTGTTGTGGAATATACTACAATTCTTTCAACAAAAACCAAAGCCTTCCAGAAATCTTCCTAACACAAAGAGCATGTCTTTTCCCTTACAGTTGTGATGAGAACTGCAAATTGGTGTTTGTGGTTTGGCTGCAATTTTCTGGATGTAGGTGGACGAAAACTTACTTAAAGCATTGCAGTTCCACTTACTAAAGCTGCTCAAATGTATCATCAAAATGCACTAGAAAAGGGTGAATGTCTCCCATGTCCAGGTACTTTTCTTCCAGTGGTAGAAACCATCAGTAGGAGGAGTGAGCAAGTTCAGAGCCACTGCGCCCTGGTGGCCACAGCACTGACTGTTAAGGAGGGGAAGTAAAATCTGGAGCCAAACCAGAAGCATTATTTGAGAATCAGAAAAATTAGGACAATTAAAATCCCACGAAAATTCTGCTGAGGGTTTTGTTCTTGGTTTCTTTTTTTATTTAGAGACAATCTGGTATAATGAACTTCTCCAGTAAAGGCGGATCTTCAATTTAACAGCCTGTACTTTTACCTTTTTCAGTGTTTCTATTTTTTTACATGCATCATCTGTAGTCTTAGCAACAGAGCATGCAGGCAATGTAAAGAACTTCTGTCTGGCCTCTGCTGTACTCCAGAACTTTTAGTTGAGAAATCCTCTAAATGCTAATCCTTCAGCAGTGCTAATTCATATAGGTACGGTATCTGCAAAGATTAAGATATCAACAAATCAAGATGGAAATGGTCAAATTAAAATTGACTGATGGAATATTTGCTACTAGCTAACAAAAATAGTCTGTGCTGAGTGAAGTTTGAAATTCAAGAGGTGAGCGAAATAAAAACAGGGAAAGTAGAAGAGAAGTGTATTTACAATGACACTTTTTCTGACCACATCTCTTTCTAAATTTTCCTGGCTGCTTCTTCCTATATTGTTATAAAAAACCTTTCTTCATACAGAAGGCAATAAGCTTTGCCCCTCCTTTAGTCTCCATAAAGTATGGTGCTCTGGCAGAGGTACATTGGTATGTGTCAAGATTAAGTGGTACGTTTACCATTTGTTTGCATAACATGTATATAAGATATATTTGTCTCAGTGAGACACCCAAAATTTCTGTTTGCTGTGATGGTTGTAAATCTCAAAATATTTCTACTGTAGTTGTCTGCTTTAGAATGTAAAGAATCATTGTTTCTTTAACATACTTGTTCTCCTCCAGTCTTGAAGATGACTAAGGTTTTTACTTGACTTAGTCTATATTGCATTCCCTAATGATATTATGAAAAGCAGACAAAATTTTCTCATAATAATTTCTGCTAAGTATCAGCTCTGAAACACGGTAATAAGGATATTCAAAAGACAGGTTGGGTTAATGATTAAGATTAGAGATCAAAAAGTCAATTTTCTTAGCCTTTTATATCCATCTGGAGGAATGAAGAGAAATGTATAGACTGATTACTCAGTGTCCTTTAAAAGGTCACAATATCCAGCTCTTCTTTTTTCTCTTTTTTCACACAGTTTGGTCATATGGAAATCAATACCACCACCATCATCATGTCTGCTGGTACAAATAATATGAGACCAATTTTCTGTTATTCATAAAGTCTAGTTATTGTTGTCATAATTTTAAACAGCAGTGTAGGTCTTTAGTTTGTTGGAAAAGAGATGAGTTAGTTATGAACATCTTTAAGTACTTTTTCTGTTTCTTGACAAAACTGATTGTTATCAAGGGAAATTAGACTTTCAAGAGCAATGAAAGAAAGGGATCAGCTATGTCAGAGGTCTGCATACAACAAATGAAATGACTTCGGAATTGGTTTGTATTCGAGTCTGGCGGGACTAAAAGGTACAATACCATTTAATCAAACATATATGCATGTTTTAAGCATACCTCCTGTGGTGTTTTTTTTTTGTCACATTGTTAAGGCATTTGTTTTATCCCTTTGTTTCCTACCTATGGGACACAGAAATGCCATTTCACTGAAAATCTTTATTTTTTAATCCATTATGTTTCTGAAGTGAGCAGAGTACAATCATGAAGAAAAGATATCTTAAATTCTGTTTCAAAAACATTAGCTAGATCCAAAGTGATTAGGCTTCTTGTTCAGATTTCATGAAAACTATGTTCATAAAAGTAATATTATAATTGTTTCTTAGCAACGGCTTCATGACCAGCAGAGAAGTAAAGACTCTGCTTAGCAAACTGTTTCCTCCCTGTTCATCGTCAAAAATATAATTTCACCATCAGTAATAAAGTAGCTTTGTTGGGATCCTAAAACACTGACAGTTGAATAACTCATTACAAATCTACCAAGGAGCAAAATCTTAGAGAAGGCAAACTTGTACATGGTCAGTTAACTGGGCCACATTTGTCTGCATCAAATTCCATTTCAAGCCAGAATTAATGAACAAATTCTACCTTTTTTTTGTATGGTTTTTAAGGTTTTTTTGGTCTACTTTTGTTTACTGTGGGCAGTACTGTTCATTGCACTGTTTCTAAAGGGAGTGAGGGAGTAGATGGAAGGTAAAAGAGAGAGCTGAAGTCCAGAAACAAAATATTGGATTGCTAGAAAATAAAAACAACAAAAAATCTGAACACATATTCCTTTATTATGTACCTTTTTTATTAGCTATCATTTCTCAAGCCCAGGATAGAATTTATGCATTTACTACAAGTTCACACTAGTACTTTCTATGGGAAAACAGACTAACAAAGGTGTTCAAAAACACACATTCCAGATATGGAGGTAGTGGATAACAATAGCAGGCTGCATGTCTTAATAATGTGGCAGTGTGTAATGTCCTGGCACTCCATTTAGAAAGAAAGGAGAGTTCTCAAAATATTATAAAGATAGGTGTAAACATTCATGGACAGGACTGAAATACTATCTGCTTCTTCACTGTTTTATGTCAAAGGCCTGTAATACAATTATTCTGTTCCTACTGAGATAATAATACAACAACAAACTGAGCATGTTTTTAAAAAATTAAAAAGGTCAACTAATTAATGACTAAAAAAGCCACATAGCTTTGAACAACATTACAGCCTGGTAAAACAGCATATGCTGGATTATAGAGCATATAAGAGCATTATGTGCAGTATGAAAGACTCAATGGAGTGACACAATTGAGAGATGATATATGAGTAGTAATATCTAAAGCACTCAAGGTTTACTGCTTAGAAAACCACTCAAAATGGTCTGATGAAACTAAGTAGAACTGACAACAATTTAAAAAAACAAGTTTATATAGCAAAGTGATATGAAACTGTAGGAATGGATGAACATAGCCAATATTTTGTCATGCCAAATAACACTTATCAACATTGCCAAATTTAAATGAATTAGACTAAAATGTACAGCAAATGTGAATAGCTTTTGATTGGCTAAAAATAAGACTGGTTATTCTATTACAGAAACTATAAAATATAAGTTTATTCTAAAAATACTAAAGCTATCAAGCATGGATTGAGTTAGAAAAATATTGCCAAAATTGATATTGCTCTTCTACATTTATTATAATGTTGATCAAACCTATACAGCTATTCTTGCCCTCAGATCAGCTTTTCTTCTTTCAAAGTTTTTAAGAGCCTTATATATAAGAATATTTCTTTTTGAGTTTATTACCATCTATTGTCTAAAATGACATGGAAGTAAGTCATGAATGAGAGAGCTGGAGGAAAGACAAGAAAGAGGACATCAAGTTTTCTGTACTAGAGCACCAAAAATAAATAAAGGGAATATGCATAAATAAAGGGAAAAAAGTTCAAGTCATTTTCTCATCTAGGACCTTCAAACACTATTTTTCTTTAAAATTCATTTATCCAAGGATTGCGTGAAAAATTGTAATAGCTACCATGATAAATACTCAACTTTTGCATTTATATCAGATATGTATGACATGTGTGTACACCATATATATCTTATATATTCATCATCGTTATTTTGAGCACTTATAATTTTCCTCTGAAATCAATAAAATTTATATAAAGCAGATCCTGTTTAAAAAAAAAAGCAAGGAAAAGATAAATCGTGTGTATTACAAGCAGGCCTTGATTGAGATAAATCCTAAATTAGTAACTGGGATTGCTGGTACCAATGACCTATATTACCTGATAACTGCATCTACACCAACTTCAGTTCAATGTAGAAATAACTATCCTAAATATTTTGCTCCAAGTCTGCCATCCCTTCAAAAAAAAAAAAAAAAAATCTTGTCAATAATTGTTGGAAAAAGCTGCACAATACTTAGTCTGAAAGCAACAGGTGTTCTTTCTTGACCTAATTTTGAAGAAATAGTTTAGATTACACCAGTTTCATAAAGTGAATCTCATAGCCCCAGGATGCAGGTGCAAAGCAGAGCAGGAATTTGTCTGACAGCAGAGCTTTGCTTCCTGGTGGGAGGTCTCAAAGGAACACAGCAATAAGTCCCAGACTCTTAGTCAGTACCCTTGTCTTCTTGACTCTGCTTTTAGCTGCCTGCAAACAGTACAATTCAAGTTAGCTTGAGCTCAATAAAGTAAATAAACCCCCACAAAACTGATTTTGTTGTTGACACTGTTTACAGATCAATGCGATATTTGCAGCTGGTTTTGCTCTGAGTGAGGCTGGACCTCCAGAGGTCCTTTCCAACATATATGATCACAGAGCAAAGCTATGAAGCACTGGTTTTAAACAAACAAAACCTCCTATGTTCCCCACCAACAATGCAGTTCACTCATGGAAATGCTGACAGTTATTTACAAGACACATGCTTTGAATCCACCATGCTCCATTTCTCACAAAGACATTGTGGATAAGTCAAGGTATCATATGTGTTACCACTGTTAAACATATTTGCAAGTGTCATTTGGATTTTTAGCCTAACAGAAGCATCCCCTAGATTCTCACCAAATCTGATGTAGCTGCTTGGATGAGATCTTTATTTGAGACATTTATTCCATGGCAGAGCCAACAGCTCAAGAAAGTGCTGGCATCCCCAATGTGTTTCTCAGTTTTTTGAGATCAAACCCTTTGCTCTCCACCTCCTCATTTCACAATCTTTTTCCTCAATCATTGTCCTTCTGGGACCAAAGACTCCTAGAGAAAGATTTAGTTCAAGATTAGGGTATTCACATCTGAGCATATCTAGAGTCCTTCAATAGTCAAGAAAGTTATAGTCAACAGAGGCAATGGTGATGCAGACAGGGCAGTCAGTGGAGTCCAGAATTCAATGTTGGTTATTTTTCCTCAGCAGGAGCTTGGCGTGTGCTTTAGGGAAACCTTAGTCATAAGTACTCCAACCTCCATCGATGGTGGGTTGCTACTGACAGTAGTGGGAGACACCTAGATCATGACATAAACACACCAGTTCAAGTGCTTTAAGTAGGAGCTGAATCCCATCCCTACTGACTTAACATGGCAGGCAGCTTATTCTGCACTTTGCAAACTAAGGAAGGCAACTTGTAGGCAGAGAGGAATGGGTGCTCATCCTGAGCTCTCCTGAGCTGAGAGGCCATGCAAGAGACACCACTCAAAGTCTACAGAAGCGAGGACAGGAGGAAGTCAGGGGACTGGAGGAGAACATAGGCAACGAAGGAACAAAGGCCCATGAGCCTGAGCAGCACAGGAGAGCAACACATAGCCGAACATAAGACCTCTGGTGACAATACTGACAGCCAGTAAGTTCAATACCAACCTGCACTTTGAGCAGTTTGTTATCATGGTATAATTTCCTGACCTTTGGTAATGGGAACACACTAGTGTTTATGTTGATCTGATCTATTTTTGTCACATTATGCTTTTGGAATCCTGTGTAGCTTTCTTAATATGATCTAGAATAATGCTTAATATTCAGCTATGTCATCTCATTGGCAACCTTTACACTGGCAAAGTATATACAGGTCTGCTTTTATCTGAGGTGTTCTGTATAGATGTCTGTAAGCTTAACCAGCATGTTCCTAGTCTCAGTTTGAGTATTCTTCAGGTGGAAACATCCACATCACGTCGTTAAATTCTCAGTTCACAACACCAAAATTAGCTTTAAAATTTAATTTTAACAAAATCTTTCTAACTTGATTCCATATAAAAACACCAAGTCCTTTTTCATAAAATATAGTTTTAATACACAAATGAGATTTTTTTTTTCCTAATTAATGTGGTACACCTCCCACTCTAGCTGCTTCTGTAGGAAGGATATAACTAGGCTGAAGACATAATTTCTTACTAATGTAATTTTTGGGAGTAGATGATTTGTCATAGTAATTTAAATTCTTTATTGATGCAAGTACAATCAGAACGATATGTAGATACATGTGAATACATAAAAAAAAAAAAATGCCTTTCCCTGCCCTCACCGTACTGGTGCTTGGCCCTTTTAAGGCTACTTGCAGAGCAAGTGTTGGCCACAGTGTTAGTAATTGTATTGCTAAGACTATGTAACTGCATATTCAACTACAAAGCAAATTAATTTCAAAAAGAAATTAGTATGTGCACTCTAAGATAACTCAGAAAGTGAAAAATTTGCTAAATATAAAAAACCAAATCATTGAGAGGCAAAATTCCAAACAATGTGATTTGGGTGAGTGTTCCAGGCAATCTAGTGGAGTTCTGACTGAAAGAGGAAAGAAAAATTGGACGAAAGAAGAAAAAGAAATCCATTTAATACTCCTACATGCTGAACTTGGTTGAATAATTTTGACTTGATTTTACTTGAGAATGCCTAAATCTTCTTCTGCTATTTGCTTTGAGAGGATGTTGATAAGACTTCACCAAAACAGTGATGCCAAACAAGATTTTTTAATTTACAGTCAGTTTCTTCTGGACAGTACAGTTTTAGTCAAGTTTCTTTTCAAATCCATGATTAACATTCAGATTCTTGAGTAGCAGTAGCAGAGTTCTATGCAAATAAGGTAGTAATTACCTGCCTTGTGGCTGCTGATGCAAAATAAAGCAAATTAAAGAAAGTCTTAGATACACACCAGGCATACCTTCCTGTTACATACTCAATGATAAAATACAATATAAACTCTTAAACTAGACTAGGAAAAGAACCCACTAGATATATGGTAACAATTGTGTGCTGTCTTGGAAATAGACTGAGTAAATTGGCCTTCCATGACATTATGCTCCTATATAAAGATAAATTAGTGTTGGCACTGCTCTTGGCTGTCTACATTCACACTCAGGAATGTAGAATTAATTTAATTGGAGGAATTTCAAGTAATACTGCAAACTTCTGCCAATGACCAAATTGAATCTTCCCAGAATTAGAAAAGACACAGAACATTCCTGCAGAGAAGTGTTGAAAGGTTTGACAGCCAATTCCTGACCTGCGCTAGAATGTCTATACATTTCAGACTGAAAGGCAGAGCTGCTCAATAGCTCAATTATGAGATCTCTGTGTTTCCCTTTTTCAGTACATGTGCCTAATTAAACAAGTGTTTCCCTTGTGATTTATACTAGCATGACTATGACCCTAGAAATGTTTCTCTTCCAAAAGAATGCTAAATTTAGCCATTGCAATGGTTTTCTGTTGAGTTACCTACTTTGTAGCTTTTTAGTTTATGTCAGTCCTACTTCTTCAGAATAATCTTATCACTAGCAGAAAGTGATACTCTGGAGTGACAGATTGCTTATATGCGCTGGCTTTTATACTATTTTCTGCTATAGTGGATCAAGACAACTTTTATAAAATGAGTAATGAATTAGTGTATTTTAATATCACCTGCTGATCAAAGTAATCTCATCTGAGACAGATGAATTTGTCACATATACTATTAATAACACGATATTCCACATGCAGTCTCACCAGGGCAGAGTAGAGGGGGAGGAGAACCTCTCTTGACCTACTAACCACTCCCCTTCTAATACACCCCAGGATGCCATTGGCCTTCTTGGCCACAAGGGCACAGTGCTGGCTCATGGTCATCCTGCTGTCCACCAGGACCCCCAGGTCCCTTTCTCCTACACTGCTCTCTAACAGGCTGTTCCCCAACTTACACTGGAACCTGGGGTTGCTCCTGCCCAGATGCATAACATTTGTTTACAGTTCAATGTTACCAAGAATGATAAACTATTCTTTTATCCCTCTGCCTTCTTCAACGAATATACCCAAATTATTCTGAATTTTATTTTATTTGCTTCTATCAGTTCCAATGTTGATCAGAGCTCTATTTCATTCTAATTAAATATGAGGAAAATGTAAAAGGACAGTTTCTGTCCCTAGGCATTTTCACAACTGTTTAGATACACATTACCTGAACAGCACTGAATATTGAACTATACATTTGAAAAAAAATAGAGTGTATTTAGCCATATTGGGCACAGCATTACACCACATGCAGTCTCTGAAATTAACAATATCAACCAGGGAATAAACCTGAGCAAGTTGGCATACTTTGTGTATTTCATAGGCACCATTAAATTAAGATCATCTGAAGCTATTGACTCTGCAGTGGCAACAGACCTTGTTATTTCCTATTTGCACACATTTTTGTTGTCCTTGTTTATCTCCCACTGGAGTCCCATCTTCCTGCCATCTATCATCACCCTAACTCCCTAATGCGGCTCTTATTTTTTGAAGCTATTTCTTGTGAAATGAGAGCGTGCAAAATAGCCAGATCAGCATGCCCTATTTTTCTACCCTGCCATAAACAACAGTACTTACAAAACAGTCTTTCTTATTGCAGGAATATCTGTTTCATGGACTTATCAGATTCAAAATAATTTTAGAGTTCAGGCCATGTAAGCTGGAGAATTTAGGTCACTTGATGATCTTATGAATAAGGACCAATGCATGAGTTTCTGTAAAGGTTTTTCTGTATTTTCTTGCTAGGCTAACTTTTGCCTTCAAAAGCCTAGACATTGAAGAGAACCAGAAACCCAATATCTATATTCACATACAAATGCTCTGGTGTGTACTAGCTATGTACATACGCATGTGTATTTTAAAAATGCATAGGTATGACCAAACTTTAGGAAGTATCATTAAACGTTATATGTGCAAATAAGGCATCTGAGACAAGCTCTAAATGTAGGAAAGACCAGGTTTTCCAGTATAGTGCCACAGGGGAATAAAACTACTACTTTTGCAAAACAAAAATCCTCTGCTCAGCAAGAAGATAGCTAGTTAATGAAAAAACACTTAAAGAACTGCATAATTTCTCATTCCCATGGCCATTATTAATAAAAAGCATTAACTTCAGTTCTGTGAAGTAGACAAAATCATAGCTGTGCTCTGCTGATCCAGCACATGACATACAATGGTACAAAGAAAAAAGAAAAAAAAAATCTACCAATATTCATGCTGAGAACAATGATCTAGCCTCATAAAATAATAAATATTTTGCAAAATGAAAGTCAGATCAACAGCGTTTTGTGGAATTCATGTTCACTTTTGTGGAGGTGAATCAAGGCTGCTCAGGAATGGACTGCACTGTGGGCAGTGGGAAGAGGCACAGGATGCCTCAACAAAATAAAGAGAAATGAAAAAGGAGTTTTCACTAACCAGAAAAATAAGAGGAAGCATATGGAGTAGCAGAAGCCTGAAGAAAATATTTCCAGGGAGCTCACTTAATTTGTAATCATTATAATATCTGTCAGATCAGGCCAGAGCTAATATTACTATGTGTGAGATAATTTAGCACTAACTGTCTAACAAGCCATGCTGACTTTGTGCAAGAAGTTATTTTTCAGAAGCATATAACTTGAATACCTGTAGGTATAAGACATACCTGAACAACAGAAGGGCCACCGTAAACTGGTTTTTATTTTCCATTACAATTCCTATAAGATGTTGCAGTGCCAGAGAAGGGCATGTTCTCTGTTGGACAGAGAACTGATGCTTAGACAGGAATTGAAATGGAGGAGACTAGAAAGTGTTAATGCACTTCAGATTTTCTTCTAGAAGTCTCTACAATCATAATGCAGCACTCATGACTTCTGCTTTGAGAATTTCACTAGGAAGAAAATATTATAGCTAATATTCCTTTGCTCATGAATTCTATATCTTCACTACTGTTCATTGATATTTTCCTTTCAGTATAATTCTACAGGAGAGTGTGAAATGACTAGTGATGCCTTCTGTTCCTGTCTCTCTCTTTACTGTCACAGAGGAAAGAGATTTGGCTTTTTTTTTTTTTTTTGGTGAAAGAACATACTAAACATTGCTTACTTTTTTTTTTTCTTTTTTTTTTTTTTCTTTTTAAGTTAGATTAAAGGAGTGCAGCTGTGCCTGAATAAAGTAACTAGAGTCAAGGATATATTTTCAGTATATGTTTCTAAGTGCCTTATTCACTCATACTATAGCCTTCAGAATAGGTTTAGTCAACTACCTCATTTGGTAAATTTTTTTAAGCTGGACAGTTTTAACCAAAATTTAGCAACCAGGCTGCAGTATTTAGCTTCTGTGGTCCTGAGCCTACCAAATGTTACATGCTCCCTTCATTTCTATGGGCTGTGGCAGACATATAAAAATATAAACTCACTAATGGAAAGCATGGGATATCACATTTGGTTCAACTAAAATTTACCACTTGACAACAGTCTACTGTAAAAGTGCTCCTGCTGTAAACAGTGCCAAGGCCATACAAGAATACTCCTTCCTTACGTAGCAGAGACAAACACCTATCACATACTAGGAACTTTTGCATTTATATAGAAACACCTCAAAAAATAGGGTGCACATAGGGAATTTATTATTGTCCAAAACTGTAAGCCTTAGTCCAGAATTAGTTACTTCTGTGGAGCCAACTGGAAATGGAGAGAGGACAGGACAGTGTAAGTGGGAACCTCGTCCTCTTGGCAGATGATACTCACTCATTTCAAAGGCCAAGGACTTCTGCTTATTTGTTTCTTGTTTGCATTCACAATTGATCCGAGCATTGGTTTACCGGGCAGAACAACCCACCCACAATTTGACAGCTGAACAGCTGAGGAGGAGGAAAAGTTGGAAAAAGGCCAAGGAGCTGTGCAGTGACAGAGCATCGCTAGCTCTACACAGGTAGATTAATGACTTTACAGAGATAGGTATGGACAATCCCTATTAAAGGCACCACCTCAGGTTGAAGGTGGGGGCACAGAAATCTCAGTCAGCATTTTACAGGTATTGCCTACTGAATCCTGATCCAGGAAAAAAAAAAACCTCACTGCAGCTCTGATCATTAAAAAAAACTACAACTTAATATTCCATTGACATCTAGCCAATATTGAATACTTGCGTATATAACCTTTTTCCTTTACTTCTGCTAAGGTGATTAATACCACCAGCTTCATAATCTTACTGGAGGATGAACACTAGGATTGTCTTTGCCATGTAGAAAATGATGTAGAAGGTAGAACAGTGTAGGGAAAGTTATGTTCTCACCCAGCCACTCATTTGCCCCTCCTGAGTGACTGAGATATCCCAGCACATTAAACATATTTTCAGTCATACAGGGTCAACACAGTTGACATGTAAATTTATCACCTATGCTGGACATCCATATATGGCCTAGCTTTTGTACCCAAATAAAAAAATCTGGAAAAAGCCTCTTACAAAAGGTATCTATAAAACTGCCTGTACCATTAAGTAGTGTTAGAATTGGGTTAGTGCTCAAATTATTAACAAGCTAGGATAAGGACATTCTTTTTCCTCAAAATACTGTATTTTATATAAACTGTTTTAGTGGCATGTGCATACATGTATATGACACCAAAAATATTTGCCATGTAATGAACACCTAGAAAATCTATTCCCAGGGATCCTATTTGTTGCGATGAGAATGGAAGAAAAATTGAATCAACTTTGAAATGTTTCCAGAATACATCCTCATTTTATGTGAAAAATTTCTGATTATGTTCCTTCTGGATCGTGTAAAGGAAGAAAAAATATCCCACAGAGATATGAATCAGATATTACCAACTGAAATAAAATATAAAATATGCAGTACATAAGAACAATTATATTGTTAAGGAGCCTTTTAACTGCCTATTTGTATAAGTATGGATAAAGATATGACATTTCCCTTGGCAATGTTAAAGACAGAGCAATATTATGCTTTGTACAAAGGTTTAAGTCCATCATCTGTTACAGGTTCAATGATGAAGTACAGAAACTGAAGTTAATAATATATACTGTTTTCATTCTGTTGTTTTATCTGGGAGAACACTCAAAGAATGGAAGAGAAATATTGAAAAGTCTCTGGATAAAACTCAGATTTTGCTGTTTCAGTTTATCATCTCTGGAGATTTGCTGAGTTGAGGGACATTTTAGGACATTAAAGAACATATGGTCTTTCTTCTCAGGTGACTTTTTTCCCCTTATCTTTTAAGTAAAGTGTTTATAAATAAAATTCAATTTAAATAAATTATATTTTCACAAATTATTATTAAAGTCAAATGAAATAAATGTTAATTTTGGTTGAATTTCATCCCAATCTGTTAAATTTAACCTCTAGGGTTGGGATCAAAACATTTTCTTGCCAAAGATTTTTACACATTCCTTTTTGTCTAAAATATTAATTTCCATATAGTTTATTTTTTAAGAGAAGGCCTGTATCAGCCACATTTTATATTTTCAAAGAAGTAGAGAGCCTAGAGGCAACTGAAGAAAAAAAAGATACTCAAAGGTACTAGCCATGTTTCTACTATACTTACAAGACAGTAACAGTAAAACTAAGAATAATGCACATTTAAAATTAGTAGCATCACAGTATTTCTCTTTTGTCTTTGCAGTAGTAGCAGCAGACAGAAACAATGTAACATCATACCAGCTCTTATAGGCAGTCAGTAACAGACTGCTCCAATTGCTTTTAGAGCCATTTAGTTTAGTTTACTCTTTTTGTTTTTAATTCCTCTTCATCTCCTTCACAGTATAGCCATCTTTTTATGGTTATCTAACAAATGCCCAAAGATATCTCCAAGTGACTCAATAAGAAAAGTTGTTTAAATTAAATATGAAAGACTTGAGCATCCATTTTAATCCATGTAGCAAAATGGACTGAATGAAGATATGATTACTATTATATTCTTAATGAAAAATTATTTCAAAATTTAGCAGGAAAGTGCAACATATATGAACTTATTATTCAATGTAAGAAACTAATAATGATTTACTTGTTTCCAGCATAGTCTTTTGGTCCCTGGAGAAAAAGCGGTAAAACAATTATCTAAGAGCTGAAGCTGTTCCTGTGTCACCTTTAATTCTTAAGCAGTTGATGAAAAAGTGAATTAATTGGAACTGCTGAACCAACACTAACCTATTTTTTTCCCAAAGTTTTAACAATTTTAGTTTGCAAAGGAACAGTGCAAACAAAAAGATACAGCTCTCTTATTCTGAATACTTTCTTTCATTAATCCAGAGGGACCAGAGGTAGCATAGTAGGCTTCTAAAGGGCTAATGTACCTGAAAAGATGAACGGTCATATATTACTGTGCTAGGTTCACTGCACAGAGCTAAACTATCTGTCTAATTTGAAAACACCTAGTAAAACAAGACTTGCACACAAAAATCATCTTCCCTGAGGAAAGCTAACATTGCCTGGATGCTTTACAGTTTTGCAGTGCTATTTTGCATAATTTTCCCACTTTTAGTTTCTCTAGGCTCTGTACAGCATTCTGCTAACAATGCTTCTTTATTATTATTTGTCAGAAACAAATACCTGCTTGACTGTGCTAGGATGAACCCTCAAGGTTCTCTCTGAACAACCTTGAATGTCTACAGAAAAAGGACTGGATAAACTGTGAAGAATAGAGCACCTTTATGTATGTATTCACATGCGCACACACATACACAATCAAAGACATTGATGTGAATGTGCCCATTAAGGAAAGGTGGTAGGGGTTTTTGTTAGAGTCCCTGATCCCTAATCACTCTGCAAGATATGCACCCGAAGCTTGCCTCCACGTGTTTTGCATACATATACTTTGGAGCCATTATGTGTGCACATTCCAGTGAGGCCAAGATCAAGGCTCTATATCCCAGAGCCTAGGGAGTCCAGGCAGTGAGCCAAAAACGCTTACGGTCTTCCATTGTGCTTTAACTGCCATCTCAGATCCTCAACTGCACCTGAGGAGAATGAGATGACTCAGAAGGCGTGTGCGAATATTACCTTTATTTTCCTTCATCCGCAGCATCTCAGTGCCCAAATTCCTGACAGCTCCATACTGAGCATGTGAAGTGCCATATCTTACATCCTCTCTGTCCTGACACTTCACATGACATTGGTTAGGCTAGCAGCAGGAAGGCAAGCTCTTCACAGGGGCTGCTCAGATGGCTTCATGCCTGTGAGTATCCCCCATTCCTCCCTCAAAAACGGAACATTATTCTAAATGCTGATTAGATAGTGCAGTGCCATTTTCCTCCAGGAAACAAAGCACCAGCACTGGTAATAGCTCTCTAGACAAATACTCGCAAATTGGATGCCTAATGGCAAAGTATGCTGAACTGTTCTAACTGGATAAGGGAAAATTCACACATAAGAGCTGGTTGAGGAGTAATTCCAGAGTATCACTTGTATCTCTGAGGAATATTTCAATAATACTATTTATAAGACTTTTAAATGCCTGCTTTATTGCATAATTTTTATCAGTAACTGTGAGAGCAATGACATTTTAATTTTCTAACACTTTATAGAGGATCATTGAGTTAAAGGAGAACAAAAGAACTTATCTACTCTAACCCAGGGTCATTAAGTTGTTTTGAAACACCACCAGCTATGGACACTTCATAGCCTGCTCAGATCACACACTTAAAACGTTTCCACAATTTCCCCATAAGTGTGATATCATAGATCTCTGCTCATTTTTGTTATACTCTTATTGCCTCATTCAAAATGGATACTTGCAATGGGCAACACCAGAGAGAGCTGAGAAGAAAGCAGAGTCTGTCCTGCAGCCCATCAGGTTATTTCAGTGATCCAAAGAGCTGATTATTCAACCATCCTGCCAGCTGAGAAGCCAGGCAGCCCAGAGACACTTATTCAGGCTGATGATGCCACCAGTGTCTGCTCTGGAAGGGCAATGAGTAGGAACTCCCTCACTTCAGCGGTCAGGGGAAACTGATCTTGCCAAACAATTTGCAAAAGGATCAAAAGAGGAGGCTCCTGGCCTACAATCTTATTGGAATTCTACACAACCAAAAACATCCACTAAGTGTGGATAGACCAAAGCAAGGAAGAAGGCTGTTTGGAAGGCACAAGATTAAAACCTTACATAAACCACAGAGCTCTACTGGGAAATACCCTGCCAGCAAACTTCCCTGAAAGAGCTTTGCCAAGCAGTCTGCATCCACATCGATCTGCCTGTGCTTAAACAGGGCTACCAACAATTCAATACAATGTGAGGAACTGTAGTCACAGGCACAGTGAAGACCTTGTGGTACATCTGCACCAGTCAGCACAGAGTGGTGGTCTTTCCATATGTGTGACAGCTCTTCTTTGAGAGCAGAAATGGGTGTCATATTCCTTTTCCTCCACCCCAATCTCTTGTGGGTTTTTTTGGTGTCCTGAGTTCACTTTCGAAAACCTGGACTCTGAAAAAAACAAATGGCTTCAGCCCTCCTCAGCATGCTCAGATAAAATACTTGTAAGGCCCACTCTAACAGCAAGATAAATAGCTGGGACAGCAAGGAGCAGGATGACAGTGTGTGAAGATCAACAGTCCCATAAATGACTTCTGAAATACTTGTCACAGTGAACCAGCAGCTTAATGCCTTGCTATGTGCACAGATCTGTGATATCAATCTATGCCATGTAGCCATCACTTCAGAACCTTAAAAAAAAAAAAAAAAAAAAGGTTTTTCCTGGAGTTGCATGACAAACTCCCTTCAGCTCCTCAGCAGGTACTCCCTGGGATGTAAGCTGGTCTGACAGCAGAGAACTGGTTGGTTGAATAGCATGTAGCTAATGCTTGTGATCTCAGCAGGGGAAATATTTTTTGCAGATGCTGCTATGTGCAATGGGTTGCACAATGAAAACTCTGCTGAAAGGGATATACTGTTGCCTGGATAAGACAGACAGTGGTAATTTTGAATATCGTGCATAAAACTAGTGCAGGCAGCACACCACTAGTGAAAGTTCTAAAAGCCACTGTTATTCAGCAAGCCATGTCCTATTAATAACTTCTGTGAAGAAGTGTTATTGCTCTGGAGATACGCACTGCAGTTTTGCCATATGATAAATACACTTGTCTTGAAGTGCAGATTGCAGAACACAATTACGAACAATAAAGAAATTATTTGATGCAAATTACAACCACGTGGAACATCGTATTGAGTATTTCCAGGCAGAAAAATTGTTCTTTCTGTGATTCTTCAATCCGTACTTCGTCTATTATTTCAGATAGCCCAAACACACCCTGGTCACTTTTCAGTTTTTCTGACTTCCAACAAACTGCTTAGTCATTTATTCTGTTCTAAGGTCTAAAATCATATGTACAACCTTTCAGATCAATTAGTCTTGGGCTCCTCCGTAAGACTAAGATTTTTCTTTATATCAGTTAAATAAGCTTCTATAAATGCATAAACATGACCAGTGTCTTTCTTTTTCACCTCTACTCTGCCATAGCAGAGCCCACAAACTGTACTCTTTTTGTGTAAGTGACAGAAGATGGTTCACTGGAAATATACAAAAAGCTCTTCCCCCTTTTATGCCATCCATTTAATTGCACCATCCCCTTGTCCACCGATACATTGACTGTGCAGGTCTGTCCAGGCTTGGCTGTTTCCTCTTCTGGTAAGCCTGCTGCAACCCCTTCTTTCTGCTTCACACAAGTCCTAGTCTTGCCAGCCACACATCTTTCCTGATCTTAATACATGATGCACATGTTCAGAGACCTCTCTGTTCTTCACACAAAAGAGGCTATTTCAAGGAAAACTAGAACTTTTCCCTGAATAATACCAGATCTTGAGGTCCGTCTTGAGCTCCCTTGAGCCTTGCTTGTACAGGTGAAAACAGAATTTTAAACATGATTCTTTTCCAATTCTAGTGATCCCATAGTGAATACTTTTGTCAGGTTTCTGTAAGTGCTGCAGGGATAGTTGCATGTGGTGTTGGTATTGAAGGTAGAGATATTATCAGATGCATACAAGAACTTCAATAACCTGTTGTTCAAAAAGCTGAAGTGCGTAAGTGTAGAATAAAAATATCCATAAGCACTACTTGCTGTGAGTTTTCGTTGTGTCTGCAGAATATTGAGAATCTCAAAGACTTCAGTCTACAAAAATGCCTGCAAATGCCAAAGGTTGATTTACATTACTGTGCCTTCCCTAAAAAAAAAAAAAAAAAAAAATCCGAACTATCCAAACAACCTACTTGGCACATTCTGTCAGTGCATGTTGTAGCTCTGACTTCAGCATTCCCAGAAGAGGTGAACACAGCCCTCTTCACATTTCGATCAATCTGCCCTCGTCAAAACGCTTTCTCTGAAGTCTCTCTTTCAGTTTCCTCCAAAAGTTTATTCAATGTACGGACTCTTAACAAAGGTTTCTAAAGCCAGAAGTTTTCCACCTTTGTTGATCCTTAACAAGCAGTTCTATCAATTGCTCTGTCCACCAGGCTGCTCTCTCCCTGTCATTGTTGCTGTGCTGTGAAAGGCAAACATGGGGTAATAGAGACTGATTATTTTCTTCTGAGTGTCCGAATTCACTGAAGAGGGACCTTTTGAATACTGCAGTGAACTCTCTTGATAATTTTCAAGAGACATTTTGCTGTTTTCCCCCCTCTGTGTTTGAGAGGATTGCCAGTTTAGCTAAAGGCTTCCATAAAATGTAGTTTGCCTGCTGCCATAGAAAAGCCTTTGATTTCCTCTATATTTGCCCTTACAGCTTAGCATATCTTAAACAAAGGAAAACATTACCCTGTGAACTAATAATTTCAGATAAGTCTCATGCCCCTTTATTACTTATACAATATTAGAGGCAGGCATGAGGCTCTAAATAGAAATTAAAAATAATCTCGGCTTTGAAAGCATACATTCAAACATTCAAATTGCACATTATTTTTTATAAATATAATATCCCAAGTATGAAGGCTGGATATGAATACTGGAGGCTAGCATAAGAAATGGACTAACAGTAAAAACTAACTTAATAATGGTGGTTCTTCACAAGCACACCTGTAGCCTGACCTGTTTATATCAAAAGCATCTCATGCTGATGAGTGCATCTCCCTCAGACAAAAGGTTTATCTATCATGCTGTGACAGAGCTGAGCCGCTCTGAATTGAGTTACAATACTGCGTATTGGTAAATACTCTGGGATGTTTACAGTGTGAATACATTGAGATACCTCAGCTAAGAGGTCTATGAAACAGGTGGGATGTAAAAACAAAAATAAAATAGTTTAAGAAATATCAGAGGACAAAGTCAGAACCATTGACTGAGAGAAGTATGGCTCAGCTTCTCCATGATATAATACATACCCAGAGTAAGCGTAAATCAGAAGCCAGAACAATCACAAATCTACACAATAGGCTTGAAAGAATTCTGGTTCCTATTTCTAGAGAAAGTTGTGTGAGAAACCAAACATGTGTGGAGTTTGGTATGCAGAGGCAACGAAAATATGATAAGTGAGACAATGAGAAGTATTTTCATAGAGTATAGATAATTTTTTTTCTTTGCCATGATACAACTTAAATGTTTCCTTCTACCGAAAAGTGAATAAAGCAAAGTTATTTGCAGTATGGAATAACAAGGACCACAAAGGAAAGAGGTGGAATCATTTGTCTTCAACAGCTATTCTCTAGAAGAGATTCCAAACTTCTTCCTTATGGGGACGCAAGAGCAGAAGAACAACAAATTTGTTTCTGAACATATGATTGCACAGCTCTGTCATCTGAAGGTTTCTCTCAGACCTCAGGAGTCAATTACACTGCCATCAGAATCATTTGGTAACTTGAAGCCAGGCAAACATCATATATGTTTTAATACAGAAAATGCAAAGTATTTAAGGCCAAAAATGGGGAAAGGTATAGTGAATCTTAACAGGATATGGATATTAGGATTTATAATCCTGAACAGTGAATATCCTTAGCTGTATAAATCAGAGAAGTGCCAAATACAGCCAAAACACTGGTATGCTGTTGTGTTGAGTCAAGGTGCACATCCATCTACTGAGGCCAGACCTAAAGCCATTCTAGACCTTCTAGAAAGGTCTCACCCATCCTGAGTAAAAAACCTGAAAACTTACATCATCTTTTTAGTTGATGACGGAACGTCAGCTTTCCAAAATTAAAAGTATGATAGAGGAATCTTTAGAAGATAGGAATGATTACTGGACTGATGTAAAAACCAGAAAAGTCTCAATTAACTTTGGTTGTTTAAACAAAAAGAGAAAGTAGAACAATGACTAATCTCAATGTGACAAATGTGTTTATTGAAAAGGAAAATTGATCAAATAATGCTTTTTACTACCAGTCAAGATCAAAACCATATGTGGAACTAAAATTCAGACTAGAAATAAGGTACATTTTGAGTAGAAATATTCATTAAACACTGGTAAAATTTGCTAGGCACTGAGATGGCAATGGAGATTTGAAATCAGGATAGCTTTTTCCTCCAAAAGATATTGCCTGCTTGAACAGAAATCAACGTCAGCAAAACCTAGTCTGACACCCCTCCATAGACAATGGTTATTTTCTTCTGCCTCTGTGAGTGACAAGCATTAAATTCAGCTTTGTCAACTGAGAAATCTAAAGATCACATTATCTCTATATAGCAATTGGTAATAATAATTTGGCACTAAACATTAGGGAATATGAAAGTCCCAAATATTTCCTAAAATGCCCTGAAATACTGACACATTGCATGAAGAAAGACAACTGCAAAAAGAAAAGAGATATACACATATTTATGCTCTCCTTGTTAATGTTCTTATTAAGCATTTAACTTTTACCTTTAAAATTTAATTTCAGATTTAGGGAAGTAGCATTGTGTGATAAAATCAGCGAGTACTGAAGATAGATTTGAGGGAGTAAAGTTAAGCAGCATATAGTCCTTAAACAGCATTTCAGAATCGACTCTAAAATTTCCTTGGGAAAGGTAATAACATAAGTTAGTTACTAATCTCTAATGACTGGGATTATCACCTTTGGGAATGCTCAGATATCACAATAACAGGAACATTATAAGATCTCAAATGGAGAAAACCCCCAAAACATTATAGGGAGTGTGGAAAAACCAGTGAAGGATTAGTAAAAAAATTTCACATCAGTGTCTGTAGAGCATGAAAAAGAGAGAGATGCAGTGGGAAAAAAAAAAAAAAAAGTGGATTAAGACCTTCAAAGGTGAAGAGCTCTAAAAAGGACTTGGAGAAATTAAGCACCATCAATGAAGCAATCAAAAAGGTTCCTAAAGAAGGCCGTCATTGGAAAACAACATTTTAGACAGATTTGGGGAGAGATTAATTAAGAGAATGAGAGATCCATATTTTTCACTATGAAACACAGAAGATTTAACAGAATGTAAATACTGGACAGATGTAAATACTGGAAGAAAAAAATAGACAGTAGTGCTTTTTTTTTTTTTTTTCTCCCTTTATAATGTACAAGTCTTGAATGTCATCTCAGGCAAGTTGAAGAATAGTAATGCTAAATAATGGCAGAAAACCACTAGAGATATATTAAGGTGAATACTCACAATAAATAGTTCTTTTTCCTTTAATTTGAGTTACCAACTATGCATTAGCAAAGAGATGGATAGATAAATATTTTAAGTCTATAAAGAAGGGAAAGGCCTGAGGCAAAGCTGGAGTTTGAGGAGTCACTAGTACAGAGGTTATAATCAAAGATTTTACAGAACATAATGTAAACAGTAGGGAAAAAAAACAGTGGCCCATGGGAAAAAATATTATACAGAGAGTTTCAGTGTTACTCATCATCAAGAAATGCCCATGATAGATTTATATCATCAAACTGTGCATATTGATGCACAACTTAAAACCCATGCATTTGAATGCAGGGCTAATTCTTATTTGCACAGAATATTTGCACTGTATTGACTGTGGAGGAAAATCAAATACGCAGTTATAAAGGGCTACATCAAATATGCTCAGACTCTGTACTATCTACTGTGTGTTTCTACAATTTTAGATGCCTCATTCTGATGCCTTCCTGCCAGTGCAATTGATGTACAAGGTAAACAATCTTGGACCATGACTTGCATTTTATCTAGCCTATTTTGACAGTAGTTGAATCCGACAAACCACCAGCTATTCTACTAAACAGATGATCCTGTTCAGAGTTCTCTTTTCATACCCACATGTAAGCCACTTGAGAAGTGAAGTGTAGGCATTTTTACAAGGAGACACGTCGGCCAATGTACAGAACACACAAATAGGCATTTTTTTTTGTCTCTTCATAACATTAAAAGCTCAGTGCAATAGTATTTCTACCACACTTCTGCCACAACAGAACATTAACGCCATTACTAGGTAATAGAGTTTTGTGAGTATACGTTTCTTAGATATGGGAATTGGAAATACACAGTCATGTCAGGTATCAGACACTCTTTTGTCTAACCCCCTGAGTGACAGCTTGATTTGATTGATATGGCTTGAATTCCCATTACAGCTAAGAATGTCAAATTGCAACCAACTCTGTATGCAGCTGGTAACTCTCTTTATTCAGTTCTGTTAAGATAAAACTGAAGTTTAGAGACTTTCTATCACATAATAATTAGTATGTAGAATCTGAATATTTCACATGCTTGTCTTGTTGAGATAAAACACAATGAGAGCAAAGCAAACTAAGTGACTGAGAACAATGCAATCCCAACTGAAGATTTTCTGTGTGCTATGGAAGTTTATATTAAGCATAAAGAACAATCTGCAAAATTTTACCCAAGTTAGAAACAATGGTAAAAAGAGGTTCAAGACAAGGTATTGACAATTCACCTTTTTGACTATTTGGAATCCGATATCCCACTGACAGATTATTTGAATTATATAAAAACACACACATATATATTCCATATGTTGGTGCAGTATCTCTGCACTGTAACGTAAGCATGCGTGTTTAGCATTCCTTGTTCCTCATTATTAACTACTTAAGTATTTTGATGCTTATTATAACATTGGGAAGTCAACATGATTTAATTCATCCTTCGGACAAATTTTTTGTTTGTATTGTTCCATCTAAAATGTGTAATTCCACTTAAATTACCAGCCAGGGTCATTCCAGGATGACAAACTCATCTGCTACAACTAGACTTGTCTTCTATCCAGAATCTAAGCAAAACTTATACAGGCTCTCAGCGACACCTCCAAGGCCTTCCTCCTAGCTTTGCAAAATATTGACATTCCTTGTACAAAGGTATATTTTGCAGCATTTTGAAAGTTTTTCATACATCCACAAGGCTGGAATACTGAAGTCTGAAATACCACACATACTAAAATTACACCACTAACCTCGACAAATGCAAAAGGTGTCCTTTCTCATGCAATCTTGCTTTGACTAGTCAAACTTATTTGTGGAGAAGGTAACTTTCCCTAATTAACTCTAATAAATTACCATGGCCTAACAGATTATTACGTGCTCCAGATGCCTACATAGTCTTGACATCTCTTGCTATTACATCTGTTCTACAGAGGAGTCTCTGGGATGAGCAAGATGTAAAAACCTGTGTCTTAATAAGACTTCAACTTTGATTCAGATCATCTGAGATTTCAAACAGTGCAGGCCATGATCCCATAACTAATCACTCTCTCCAGCTGGAAGACCTTTATCAGCCTTCAGTAGCTTACTTCCAAAAACCCACCATGTTGTCACTTCGTTAGTAGCTGCCATTAAAAGTTCCACCTCTGTCCCACATTTCTGATTTATTTTAAGGCAATGCCTTATTCTGCTTCTGGGAATCAGGAAACCAAACTTAGCTGTCCAGGATAGATCTCATGCCATGCAATCAGAAGCAGCTGCAAACAATTACCTTACTTTTACCTACCATGGGTTCCAAAATCAATTTTCCCCAAATTACTGATATTAGTTCCACTCATTAAGGTGATAGAACTAAAACTCAAACAGTTTATACCGGCTGAAGAATAATAATCTCTGAAAGATCCTTCCTGAATGCTGAAAATTGTGAGAGGTATAATATCGGGTGATTCATCTAACTTTAAAGCTCACTACTTGGATTTTGTTTTGTAGCAGCTTCATGAATGGGATACCTTCCTCATCAGGCTAATAGGAGTGAGTGTTATAGATACTCTGGTTTAGATTGCTTTTAAAGATGGAGCTTTGTCATGAAAACAAGAAGAAATCAAGAAAACCTAGTTTGGGTAGTTATATGAAATAAACAGTTAATAAAAATGAAACATCTGCTTTGAAAGAAAAACAGACAGAGAAGAAGGGAGGAAAGTCAGACTAATGTTAGGTAAGTCATTAGATGTCTTATAACTATTCCTCCAGGAAGTGATAGGTGACTAAATTTACAGTAAAATCAAGAATATGGACCAAACCATATGAGAAAAATATATGAGCATCACAGCAATACTCATTTTTACAAATCGCATAACTGTTGCCAGTTGTTTGTTTCCTAGTTCTCAAGCCTCATTCAGACACAAGATTCACCTTTAAAGAAATAAAGAAGTTAGACTTCATACTAACAATATAGGTCTGTTGTGGGTTTTCTTTGTTTGTTTGGGTTTTGTTTTTTATTTGTTGGTTTGGGTTTTTTCTAGTTTTCCTTTTTTTCTTCTTCCTTCCCTCCCTCTCTCCAAATACAGCCATAAAAAGACCTGGGAAATAAGTGCCCGTCAAACATGGTCATGCTGCAAAGAACTTCGTAAGACTGAGACCTTGATGTACAAACCCACACTGGTAGCAGCAACACAGTTTCCTGGAACAATCACCTAATTATGTGCCAGCCCAATACTAGTGGAACTACCCATAAAGAATAGAAGAGAATCCATTCCCTGCATAAAGACTTCTCGCCAAGGCTGCTGTTTCCACCCACTGTAGGGTATTCGTGGCATGTGAATGTTAGTTCATTAAGGTCAATGATTCATTATACAGAGTCCAGTAAACAGCCACCTTAATGAAAATTTTTGGCTGATAGCCCATCATAGCTGGCATAATAAACAGCTGACTAAAGTATTTCAGTGTTCAGTGAACAATGATATAAGTGTCTATTAAGGGTATGCAGCTATGCCAAATACAATCATATATAATCAGCTGCACAAGAAAAGCCTGTCGACACTTTGGAAAATATCATCAGTCAAATGATGCTTTTGCTACAAGTGGCAGCTGTTGTGCTCCGGAGTGTAGACAATTAGACACAAATATACTCCTTGGGCTATTTGTAGCACTGAAGCATGGTATTAGCTGACACCTGTTAAGCTGTAATCCCTACATTTTGGATACCTAACCATCATAATTATTAAAAATACAATTTAAGATTTCTAAAGACCTGAGATTTCATAAATAATGGCAAGCATAACAACAATACCTCATGTATTTCTGAACTTTACTTTAGGAGAAGCTCTTTAAAATCGTTCACAAATGGTCAGGCTAAATAAAATCAGAAGCTTCTTACCAAATTCATAGATACCAAGTACCAAATGCATTTACATGTATTGTACTGTGTGCTACAGTGTAAATTTTTAGGTCTAATTACTGAAGTAGGAATATTGCAAATAGGTAATAGCAGGTAATATTGCGAATAAGGGCACATACATTCTGTGGAGAAGAAATATCAACTATGTGAACAGAAGAACCAGAAAAAATCCTGCATGTAAGCTTATGAAGAAATTGAGCACAGATCTTTGCCTTTGGCATAAATATTTATAGACATGGCGAGTTGTTATTGGATTTTGCTTTACTTGACTAGCTCTGGATTTTGCTTCATATCACTAGATCTGGCAATAATGCTGACTGCAGTATCATCCCCCTGATTTTCTCTGAGGAACAAATTTTTATTGTAGCAAGGAAATAAACCAGAGGTTTATCAAATTATTATATATGTAAAAATGAACGATGGCAGATATCTTTTAAAAACACCAATAATAGGAAGTTATTGGAAAAGTCAATAAAGTCTTCCTCAATCTAGAAAAATAACATTCCCACACAAGTCAGGATAAATTATGAAAGCATAAATGAATGTTTGCATATCATACTCAACTTCTTAAACTCTAAGTCTGTTCATCATTGATTGAAAACAAACAATGCCAATTATTCTTATATTAAATGGTAAAGCAGGCATGGAAAAAGCAGATGCACTTAAATTCTTGACTTGTAAAAACCATGACGAAAGTTTCTGACCATTTTTTTCTCCTTTGTTTCGTATTCTTGCCAAGCACAAAAGAGGAAGAGCTTTTGCATAAAATCTAGTTACATAAAATATTAAAAACATGGCCCTCAAAGTACTATAAACACTTAATGCCTTAATTTAATAAGAGCTGTTCATGTGTTAGTTGAAAATCTACTACCCCTTGGTTTTCTATTTTTAAAGCACAACAGGAGGCATCGGGTTGACACCACGAGAAAAACATTGTTCTTCCCTTAAAAGCATATGATGCTTCGATCTTCTGAATTTTTTTTTTTAGTTTAATCTAATTTTCTTGAATTGTTTAGATCTTTTAGATAATTCAAAATAGTTCTTAAGACTGGATCCAAGGCATTAGGGAAAAAAAAAAGGGCTAGTCTTAACCACTGCACATTATTTTAGTTCTCTGAATTAGGTTAATACTCATAGTGTAGGCAGTACAAACTCACTTACTGATGTTTATACTGATCACTTAGCCATTTACCCTGTGAGTAGTCCCATAACACTTACTGAAGATGTTACCTACCAGAGGTCTCAATTTGAGCATGCACCAGCCACAGGGCACCTGCTGGTAGACAGTTCCCTTCCCTCCAGGGGTACTTACCACACTGTTCCACATGTAACACTAATGGGATGAAGCATGTCTTGATACAAAACTCAGCAATAAAAGCCAGCACAACAGGCCTGAAGACTTGATCAGGAATTACAGCTGAATCTAGTTAGGAAGGCAGGAGCCACCAGCTGCAACAACTCCAAGCACTGACTACCAAACAAGCAACCAGTAGGCCCTTCTGGGGTCTTATATAGCATTTAAACACCTTTTGACCTTTATGGGGTTGGTTAGGCAAGAACATAGGCTGGACTGTTAAGGGTTGGAAGCCTTTGCTTTACAGATAATGGATTAGTCAGGGAGAGAAACCTTCTGTGAGACTGATGGGACTAGAAACTGCACTGGGTCAACCAGAATACGAGTGCTTAGTCAGGCACTTGGAAAGTGAAAAATTTAGCAAGCTGCTCAAAATACAAAATTTACTCTAGTATTCCTTAAGTATACCTCAATATTCTCCAAGTGTAACATTTTTTAAAAACTCCCTTAACCCTACGGCAAAAAAACTCTTGTCTTAACTTGCTGAATTTTCAGAGAGCAACATAATTTATATGCCAGTTGAATATGCGTGACACCTCTTATGGCAATAAACATTTTAGGAATATGAGGATAAGCAAACTAAAATTAGAAAAGTAATTACTAGGAAAGGAGGAGCCAGAAGTTATTTAAAGCTAAATTTTGCTGAACTATAAAATAGTCAAAAAAACCCTAAAAATTCTGTTTCAGTGCTTTGGTTTTAAAACATGTTTAGAAAAGGAGAGCAAAAGGTCCGAACAATGTTCTGAGACCATATTTTTCTTGCTTTCTAGCAAAACTCCATTCATGTGCTTTGGGGACCATGGTTACATGCATCTGTAGAACCTCTGGGACCTTGGAGTGTGCATGACCCTTGTCAGGAGAGATGAACAATGCCAGAGGAACAGGTGTACCCTTTGCAGCAACACTTTGATGGTAATAGATTTTAAAAACCCTCAGTGGTCCTATTAAGACTGCACTTTAATCGAAACTGAGCCAGTCTGCTGGCACTGAAAATTAAAAAGGTTGTAGAAGAGTATTTATGCTAGAAGCTGGGTGAAAGCCAACAGGCATATAAGAGCACCTGGTTCAGACTGATGTGACCCCTGAGAGGATGTGGTTAACGTTCAGTGTGTCCCTGAAAGGCCAGGAGGGAATAAACATCACAATCACAATAAACAGAGTAAACAAACCATACTGCTAACCAGGCAGGCTGACTGACATGTCCAATGTCAAACAGTGGAGTAAGGGCAAAATTTACAAGTGCTTCTGTGCCAGGACTACAAGCCTAATGCAGAGGATGAGGCAGGTAAGCTCTTCACTGCTGATGGTACTCGGGATATTCCTGCACTCAATGAATCCTCTGTGGTAAATAGGTCAGAGGGGCTAGGTCACTGGAGAATACATGTAGAAGTACTAAACCAAATAAATTAGGTGTTATTGAGTGAGCAGGACTGGATGGGATTTATCTGAGTGCTCTGGAGCATTATAAGAAGAAACCAAAGAGAAGACTGTGACTTTTCAGTATGAAGGGCCTTTGGAAAAGGCTGAAGGGGATACGTTTAATGTTTACAGTGGTGAATAAGGTGGTTGTAGAGCTATTATTCATCAAATAGTTGCATCAGGGGAGGTTCATACTTGACATTAGGATGCATTTCTTTACCAAGAGAGCAGTCAAACACTGGATCAGGCTTTCTAGAGAGGTGGTTGATGCCTCAAGTCTGTCAGCGTTTAAGAGGCATTTGGACAATGACCTTAATAACATTCTTTAACTTTTGGCCATCCCTGAAGTGGTTGGGCAGTTGGACTAGGTGATCATCGTAGGTCTCTTCCAATGGAAACAATCTATTCTGTTCTATTCTAAATCCCACAGTACCAGAACTAAGGGCACTTGGTGAAATTATCTGAAGATCAGTTTAAAGCAAATGAAAGAAAGCTCTTATTTGAGCAGCAGGTGATGAATATTTGGAACTTGTTGCCACAGAAGGCAGCTCTGTCAGCAGCTTTGAAAAAGGATTACAGTAACTCATGGACCACAGATCCATAAACCAATACCCAAGGTACAAGGTGGGGAATACAACTGTGGATACTAGGGGAGTCTGTGTGGAATTGGCCAGACTCCCATGCTGTCCCTAAACACCATCCCCTGCTGCGACTGCCAGAGAGTACGTGGTCTGACCTAGACTTGGACATTGGTTGGCCTAAGTGCATTGCTTGGGTGTTTTCTCCACAGTCCACAGAGGTCCAATAGGAATGCTAACAAGAGTGATATCAAAGGCGTTTTATTCAAAGGGCGATTAAGATCATTTAATATGGGATTATGACAAGATATTTAAACTTGGTTTATAAAATGAAGCATTACTTCCATGTGTTATTTTATTAATCTTGAGAAGGTTAGGCCATTAACCTGGAGAACTTTTACAATATTAGTATTTACTACAGATTCTTACAGAAAGGGTCCTAATGAGTTAGAAGACTAATGGGTAGAAAAAGAAAAGGCATGAGCAGAGTAATCACCATGATTGAAAACACACAACTAAAAATCTTTTTGAGGAAATTATTCTCCCTAGAGTACAGCTGACAGATAGTCATTTCTCACACAGCTGATAGCCAGATCTTCCCATACAAAATCTTATATTACAGAGCTGACATTTTCATGGAGGCAAGGCTGTGAAACCTGTTATTTACTTCCTCTTCTCCCTTCTACCATACCATGATTACTGATTATTTTAGATGTGAAAAAACTCCATTCTCCATTTGTCTGAGCTCTTCTGTGTCCCATGATAATAAATAGGGCAGTCATGCAGCTCAGTAGCTTGTTACAATTTACAAACCAATTTCTTGTTTGTTTTTTAAATCCCTCTCCAAGACTTCGGTGTTGTGGAACAGCTGGCAATGTACTGTGGCCATCTGCACTACCTTCATCTTTTGAGAATTCAAATTGATTTTCTTCAGCCTAGCATGTGGAGTTTAGGGGTGCTCACTGCCTGATGATGTGCATTCACACCATCCAATGTGTCTGGGAAGACAATTTTAGTATGAGAGCATCAGGATGAGCAAACTGCACTGCGAGAGGTGAATTGTGGAGTCAAGCTGCTTTTGTCCTTTATGTGCAGGGTAAAGGTTTTATCCATGTTTCCAGGCTTCAAATATAGACCATTTCTAGAGCTGTGTATGTGAAACACAGCCAAACACCACCGATTCGCTCTGCTGATTGATGGCACTTATCCTCAAAGACACGATAGAGTATGTTCATGTAAAGTCAGCAGGGCTTTTTAGGGCTTGCAGAAAATACTTTCAACATAATAGATGCTGATATAATTCAAATCAAAAGTAAAAATGGGTATGATGCAGACAGACAGTGGTGCATCAAAGTCACACACAGATCTGAAAGGGGAAATATTGATTAATGTATCTTTTCAAGAGTGGCTTTACTCAACTAAACTAAGCAAAAGTGAAGCACTGTGGAATATTCAGAAGAGTCACTTTTGCTATTTTATAGTAAGTAATTTTTAGACCTGCAGGGTATTGAATTACTTTGCTTGATTTATGAAGACTGATCCAGCATAATATTTTATCATGCTCCTAACTTCAAACTTCAGAAGTTCTATTAAGTTTACTGGAGTGACTCACATAGTTAAATACATATTCAGAGCTTTGAAGGAGCTTAACCTAAATGTTAAGTGTAGTGACAAAACTGCATTCAGGATAAACAAATCCAAAGGATAAGCTGATATGCATTAAATAATAGAGCAAAAATGTATGAACCCTGCACAAAAAAAAATGTTGCAAACATCAAAAAGTATATCCCACTCATACAAAGGATATGAGATAATGCCAACCAACATAAAATATGAAAATGATTAGCATACAGCTGAACTCATTTTCTAGATTAATTACATTAATAGAAAAGTTAAATAAATTGAAGGTGCACATTTCACAGAAGTTTATATTAAGAATTTTATTTACATTTATTTAAAAATTGATATAACTTGTCATACTTCACAACATGATAATACATTATATACTTCTAAAAGGGAATAATACACCATTTAGAAATTTTTCTTTGGAATGTAAATACTTTGTCATCACAATAGTCTGACTGAAGTGATATTTGCTAGGCAAAATGTACAGTGTCAAATTTAATTAAATGTTTGCTTGATAGGTTTCCTAAAAATAGATAGGAAAATTGCCTAAATTGACTGAAATTATACTGTTCTGTAAAATGTGAGACAATGGGATTTCAATGTATTTTTCCCTTTCAGTTCTCAGAAACATATGGCCATTAATAAAGTTTTGTGGTTTAGATATATGATTTAAATCTCTTTAAAAGTACATAACGTACTGTAGTTAAATTAAAAGATAAACCCTACATTGAATTAAAGCCATGCAAGATTTTGGAAACTGGAGGTAAATCAACAAATCATTTTAGGAAGCAGCTCCAGTAATCTGATTAATCCTGTGGTGACTTGCTCACAAAAATATGCTAACATGCATGAGATGTTTATTATCACAGCACTGTAGAAAGGACTGGTACAGTGTTCTAGAGATTCCCAAAGTTAAATGGAAGTACTAATAGTTTAATATTAGATTTTTAGTAGGTCTACTGTAGTCCAGAACTTTATGTTAGAAACCATGAAGACAAGGTGGCAAAAGTCACCATAGAGAATAAATACCCTTATATAAAATTTGCACAGCATATGATCTAATTTATAATTAGAGATATAAACTATATCTTTACAAAGTGACATACAGACACATTTGGGCGCTAAAACTGTGAAATGTGATGTGGGTAGACATAAATGTAATTTGTGTTCAAAAAAGAAACCCAACACAAATGAAACCTTTCACCAGTCCAGTTCTTTAGCTGGTGAATCAACCCTTCACAACACAAGAAAGCTGCTGTTGTTTCTGAAATACTTGTAAGTAGGCCTGTTTTCCTATATATTTTTACATATATGTATCTATTTCTTGGGTGCTGTGAAAGAAATCACGATAGGAGTCAGTGCTTGCTCCTAGATGCTGGTCAAAACAAAAAAGAAAAAAAAAAAAAGAAAATACCTCACCATTCAGACTCTTACCTTGAGAAACCACTCTCAAAACAAAACAAAAAAACACACAAACCCATGGGCTATTCTCCATTTCCTAGTTCTTACACCATCTATTTTCTATTTATATTGCTATAGGCTTATGTAAGCCTCCGTGCCTCCCCTCTTCTTCCAGGACTGTCCTTTTGTACACACAGCCTTCTGTCTTCTATTTAGCTTTCACAGCCATACAGGATCGACAGCTGTGCCTCTCATCATGGCCAGAGTAGCAACAGAAGTTTTCTGATATTGCCTGTAGCATTCTTGTGAATAGTACATTTCTGTTCTTGGAAATGATTTCTGAATCAATGGTATCCTAAAACTTTTCCTCTGCTTCGTGTGCTTTAGGCATGCCATATTTGATGAGGCCAGAGAGGTAAAGAGAAATTTTAACACCAAATTACTGTCTTGCCCTTTGAACTGTAAACCTCTTTTAATACCACTCTCTGTCTCTTTTTCACATGCCCCTATTCTCTTTCAGTGGTCTTTCTCTGTTTAATATTTTGGTTGTATGCTCCCTTTCTCTCCTTGCATTTCTCTCCATTGTAGCAATAATGATCATCTCCAGCAATAACCCACTACCTACAGCAATGAGTAACGTCAGTTTTAGTAGCTGCCATCAGATTTTTCTCTCCCCTTTACACTTAAAAATAGGGATTACAGGAAGTCTAAACTGTGTGACGAAACTCAAGCTCAAACCCCAATGGTAAGGATTTATTTCCTTCATTTAACTCCGCTGTGGAGGAGGGAAGGGAGCCAGCCTGGTCTGCAACATCTCTTTAGAAGTGGGGAGATCAGGAATATCAAATCTATTGCTTCCAGAAACAATGCAACTCCTTCACCACAAGGAGAAAACTGGGCCGAAATACGAAAAGGCAGTGGCAATAGATGTTTTTACCATTTCCTTTTATGTCTCATCTTGGACATATCATAATTTGTCAATTTGTTTTTGACATGCGAGTAAAGACTGGATGATCATTTAGAGCTCTCCACGTGTGGGAGTCAAAGTGGTACCTGTAGTTGGAGGTGGGAACAATTTTCAGAGAGAAGATGATACTAAAGTTAATGATGTATTTTAGAAATAGAGTGTAAAAAAGTCATGGACCATGATATATTTTTTTTGCACAAACTTCTAAGGAACGCTTAAAGCCTAATCCAAAGACATGGAATTTTTCAGTGTTTCCTAGTCTAGTGACTGTTTTTTCACTTAAAAAAAAAAATTCAGATCTCAACTATATTTCTATTGTGTGTTGTTGCAACGTGGCTGGTTTGGATTTACTACCTATGCATCACTGTCCCACCCATTCCAATACAGATCAAAAAACAACTGTCTTTCTGTCTGTCTGTCCATCCAAGGATACTGTAATGCCATGTCTTATTCACCCTGGGAGCATGGAGCTGGAAAGCATCCTGACTGTTGCCTTCACAACATCAAACTGCTGCAGGAGAACCTTCCTCCTCACGAGTACATACCCCCACACCTTGTTCAGTTCTGCTATAGCGTGGGAGATACTATCACAGCTGCTTCTACTACTACTACAACAACATAGATACTATATCTCCTTTATCAGCAGTGGCTCCCAATCTCCCAAAGACCACACAAACCAATAATGAGCTCAGTGATTACTCTTCTATTTTAAAAAAAAATGAAAAATGTAACAGGGTAGGATAGTTTGCATATTTATTTTACAGTATTTTAAATAAATGAATTGAATAATAAAATCTATGAGAAATTAAAAGTTATTAAGAAGTTTATAGTCCAAAAACTTTCACTGTTCATTCTACTAAGTTAGACTAAAATTGATATTTACCTGTGTTTGTTTTCCTCCTTATATAACTTTTGTTTTCACAAAGCAAATAATCTTCCTCTTTGGCAGAAAATTCCCCTTTGATACAGTTCCAGTAAGTTACACAGGAAGGAGTCTGATAAAGAGACTTAGCTAAATCCTTTCTGTTGTCTATTCTTTTGTGATTTGGGAAGAGAGGAGAAGGCTAAGGGAGAGAACTGAAACAGCTGAAAAAGTAAGAGTGGGTGGGAGGTAAGGGGGAGGATTTCACTTTCACTAACTGCTGTAGTGTTTGGGACAAGAAAACTGAGTAAACACCATCTAGAAAGAAAGCAATGATGCAGGTTTTTTCAGAATAGTTCTGAATCATATGCTTAGAAATAGATTATTGTGCTAGAAAGCAGATCTCTTAGCAGTGAAGAATGACTGTATGCAAGTTCCCAACCACAAAGCACAGAAAACAAAATGTCTTGCCTTCAGGAATGCTTCCCTAACACCTAAGTCTTATTCTTCACTGTGCTCTAGATGATGCTGGAAGCTGCATTTCTCTCTCACAGGTCTCACCAACAAGGATGTATACACGTGATTAAAAGGCACCTCTTCTTGTCAGATCAAGTAATGCATTAAAAGAACTTGATTAAGCCAAAAGCCTTTTTAAAAAATTTTTGTTTTTAATATAAATGACTCTCAGTGCTTAAATGCAACAGAATGTGAGGCACTGGAAGAGCTGGACACTCCTTAGAAGGGTCAACTGCCCTTAAGGATTTAAGTTTTCCCAAAACGGAGGGAAATTTTCTAATTTCATCTTTTTTTTTTTTTTCCCCTCAGGTAAGTAGGCTAAGCTTATTTGTGGTATATGTAATATTTTCTCTAATCAGATTAGATAGACAATATATACTTTTACTTTGCACTTCTGAAACTTTCCCTTGTCCTGGCCTGTATAAGTACTGTATTGGTTAAAGGTCAAATAGTACTGAATAAAATGGCTAAGAGTAATTTTTCTTGCTTTATCAGCTATCATGTTCTAGTCACTTGAGGTTTACCAGGATGTACATTACTGAAAGTTCTTTACAACTGTTGCTCTTGTACAGAAGTTATTATTTTTGTAGGCATTATGTAGCCAGCTACTGTGGATATTGCTAAAATTGCAGCATGGCGTCAAGGAGCTCAGTGCAAACAAACCACTCAAATGCTCACTCTGTCTTTTGTCAAAGGCTGTGCTGTTAGCACGACTGACATTACCCAGTTTAACCATAGAAAGGATTTCTTTACATTGATGACATCACTGCAAGACCTTTTCCACAACTGTCTAATTGTCATAGAAGTCAAGTGGTTTGTAAATTGGTGTAGTTTAAACATAAACATACAGCCTATGCTTACTCTGGCAAGGTACAAAGGATCTTGAGTGTACAGTAGATGAGATGCAGCACTGTTATTTTAACTTTAATAATGCCAATGTAAAAATAAAACCTATACTTCTTTAAAATTGTTTTTTCTTAACCTATGTATTGCATTTAAATGCAGTGTTTTGTGGGGTTTTTTTGGAAATAAAACTCTAGCATAACATGTGTGAGGACAAAAAAGTGAAAACCAAAATAAAGCTATTACCATATGGCTAATGTAGACTTAGGTAAGCAAAAGCATACTAACAAAAAAACTATCAAATTAAAATATGCAGAAAAACTGAAAATTTCTCATCAGTTATCCTACATCTTCCTCTCACTCTTAAAAAGTTTCCTACTTGATTATTCTTGAAATGGGTTCTGACATGTTTCTTATTCTATGTATCACATTTATTTATGGTTATATACTAGAACCTGATGAAAATGCTAAGACCAAATGAAAGTACTACAGGAGAGAATTCAAACTGACCGTGTTAATTACATGCTGTAAAAGTTCTAGCTTTCCAAGAAAAAGCAATTTCCAACTTCCAAAACCTTGCTATAATTTTCATAAAACGAAAAGTCCAAGGAAAATAAAATAAAAAATCTTAAAGGTTCAATGTACTGGTTTTGAACAGCTATCTACAATCATAAGACAGACAGTCCATTAAATAGAAAAACAATTTGTTTTACATAAAGCAAGAGAGTACAAAAGCACAGCTTTTGTAATTTTGGTAATATTGCAGTTTTACAAACATATTGCATAGAATGTGTAAGAAAATAGTTCCCATCTTTTTTTATATATTTATATACACAAGAAAATAATTAACATGAAGGTTATAAAACAAAAATGGTTAGCAGACCTTTACTGAGTACTGACTGAAACAATATGACACTCAAACTTCGAACCAACTTACATATGCATTACAGTGAATCAGCTGATAACAAATCCGTAGTCTAATGTTTGGGGGGGGTTATTTTTTATTTTTATTTAGACAATGTTTTAGAATCTAAAAAAGCCCATAAAAAATAATACACAGTGTTAGCAACTGCATGTCTTAAACATCCTTCATTAAATCCTTCTAGACATTTACAGCTGTAACTTCAACACAGCTGTAACTTCAATAGCCCTCTGCATCTAAAATAGTTCAAAGTGAATTCCATTATCCAGTTAAGCCACTCTTTTGCAAGCAAAATAGTACAACTTCAGTTGAAACAAGCAATGTCTTGGCATATTTGGAATACATACTCTTTCGTTTTCTTAGGAATACCAGATCGTTGTATGCATGAACAGTAATGTAATTGTACCACACTGACAAAAGAATTTAAATCCTGGAAAAAAGTGAACAATTTACAGCTCAAAATGCTGCACAAATCTAAACTATGTTAAAATTTCATGTTGTAATTACAACTTGTCATCTCTTCATTCCAACAGAATTAGTAGAAGCAGCAGTGTCATAGTGTTAGATATAATAGAAGTGTCAGTCTTTGGTCTTATCACTCAACCAATGAATGAACTGCAATACAAAACCATACAGCTAACAGTGCTCCAAGAGGTTGGCTGATGCTTTTATTTTTCTTTTTTTAAACAAGAAAGAGACAGTATCCTATAATATCATGACACAGATATTTTTACAGATGATAAATCTATTGTATATATTAAATACATGTAGCTAATAAGGTCTTTTCTTATATTTTGTTTTTCTCATAAGGATCACCCTGAAGAAGTCAAACAGCTGCAATATCATCTTAGTCATTCTCATACAAACATTCTAGTACAAGAAGAAGCTTTATTTGATACATGTATTAATATAGTACTAAAAATCTCAGAGGAATATTTTAGCCACTGACTTTTTTTAAAATTGCGCTAACATTAATGCTTAAAAAGAGTTGAAACTCTTGTCTTAACCAGAATAAGACATGGCACCTCTTTTCTAAAATACACAATCAAAATATTCATTCAGATAAGCACTCTACCTAGAGAAAAATTAGCTGGCACTTAATCATAACCTGAATGTTAGATATTATAAATGGCCAACAAAGACTGAAATAACTTGGAGACAGGACCAGGAATCTATGAGGAAGGAGACAAAAAGAATCTGAAATTTTCCTATGCCTTTGCACACAATGACCTCAACATTATAAGACCAACATTGAAATATCACAGCTATAGATCCGTGTTTTAAAAAGGTATTTGCGCCGAGATCTTTTAGTTTCCTTCCATCTGAAATGACATTGCAGGATTATGCCATTTTTCTGATATTTTTGTGTTGTACTATAAATGGAAGAGCTCTACTATTGAGGTTTTCACTACTGCCAGCTCCAAACATTCAAAACCGCTGGGTTTGTTTCTCCTTCCACTCAGGAATTAAGATGCTGTTTACAGATTATTGGTCTTTACATTTTTTAGTTCTCTAAGCATGCTGAAATAACTTTTCCAATACTCTCTGAAATCATGTGGGCTAGAAATATGCCTTAAAATGAAAACTGAGATTTTTCCCTTCTTACAGTTTTCAGTGGATTTAAAGTAAAACATCAATATTATGAAACTCACCAGAATATTAAGACATTATGAGAACTCATTATGCTATCTCATAGGTTGCTAAAACTCTCAAATACTCTCTACCTCAGACTGAAGGGAAAATCTAGACAGTGCAGAGCTCTGTGGACTTACTGGCTTGGTTTTGTTGAGTCCAATATGCCATTCGCACCTCTGCCCTGAGTTTTCTTCATATAAAGTAGCAAATTATTCCAGCCTTGCTATTAAAATGAAACTAGTAACAAAACATGTGATTTTGTTTTTTGGTGTGTGTGTTTTGTTTGTTTGGGGTTTTTTGTTGGTTTTTTGTTGTTGTTGTTGTTTTGGGGTTTTTTTGTTTTGTTTTATTTTTTCTACCTACCTATCCCACCCAAGTTTGTGTAAAATTTATAAAGGCTGGGTTTTTCCATCCAGTGAGCAGAAACCTTTTTCATACATATTACAGTTACGTAATCACAGAGGTGAAGATCAAACAAACAAGAAATTCTCAATGGAAAATAGTTGACAAAGTATCTGCAAGCCATTCTGTGGGTTTACTTGAGAAGGAAAAAAAAATCTTAGTCTACTTGTGTGCAATTTGTAAGAAGCCACAATTTAATTTACCAAATTGATTGGTCACTATAATGTTGGTTCATCTTTTAAGCAACCAGTGTATGTAGGTGTGCACAGATAGTGAATACATATAGTTGTGTCCTCATATAGATCTATATACATGTTCTCCTGAAATACTATTTATCCACATGACTTTCACACTACCATTCTATTATTTGTGTGCATAAGAAAAAGACAGCTATTTCCCTACAGTTTTAAGTGTATATTGTATGGCTACACTTTCTTATGTTTTATTATCATCTCCTTTGTCATTTGTGTCTCGTTCTGTCCCTCTTAGGAAAAATCCTCAGGCTTCTAATATATTTTCTTGCAATATTTTCTAATAGATTTTCTTTTCAAGTGAAAGAATAAAATTCTCAAAGAAATAACAAATCATCTGTTAACGGCCTTCTTCAGAAGAGACAAAATAATCAATTTAAAATCTTAATTTAACTGGTAGAAATAGCAAATATAGGATTCTTGCTATGGGGTGAAATTCACACCTCTGAAGAGAACCAAAGGAAAGGCAAGCACCAGTCAAGCCGTGGACATGTCTTGTGCTGGTCTTCTGCATAGGAGTGAATTTCACCTGAAGCGAAAACAAAATCAACCTTATTAGGTGGTAATAAAATACAAATGTAATCACAGTATTACTTTTCTCATTTTATTTTTTTTCTCTAAGAAAAAAACTATTGCGTAGAAATACCCAACTTGCACTCTCTGCCCTTACTTAAGTGTTACCTTAGAATCATAGAACAGTTTGAGTTGGAAGGGACCTTCAAAAGTCACCTAGTCCAACCGCCCTGCAATAAGCAGGGACATCTTCGACTAGATCAAGTTGCTCAGAGCCCCATCCAGCCTGGCCTGGAATGTCTTCAGGGAAGGGGCGTCCACCACCTCTCTAGGCAACCTGTTCCAGTGTCTCACCACCTTCACAGTAAAAAAATTTCTTCCTCATGTCTGGCCTGAATCTCCTCTTCTTTAGCTTAAAACCATTACCCCTTGTCCTATTGCAACAGGCCCTGCTAAAAAGTCTGTCTCTATCTTTCTTATAGGCTCCTTGCAAAAGCTGTCATTGCATGGGAGATTTCACTTACATTCAGAACCCTCTAAAGCTACATGCTAGGTAATGTACTTTAAAGGACAGAATTAAAAAGCACACTTACCTCATGTAATCAAGCCATCTTCCCCAATAGGAAACATTTTTATACTGTTTTACAGTCCTGGGTTCTGCAAGTTTCAAGATACTTTTGTTAATCAATGTTGCGATAAACTTACTAGCAGCATACCAAAGCATTTTTTATGAGATTTCAATTACCGATCAAGCCAAACAAGTATGAACATCGATACAAGAAAGAAATCGCAGCATCAAACTTGGCAAAAAAGGAATTCAGTAGTGAGACCTGAGTGCACATGGAGCTGCACAATTTAAACACAGACCTGATAAAGTCAATGTAATATCAATGTACTTTTTAATATTAAATGTCATTTAATATGTTTTTATATATATTGCTATTACTTTGAAAACCTTAGAAGCAGATGATAAACAAAAGAGAACAATGAATGCGAATATCACACCGGTTCTTAGTGCATTGCTTCTCAGCATTACGCATTACATTAGTACTAACATTTGTACTGTGTTCAAATGGCAGCAGTTAGACATAGCTAGAAAATGGACAAAATGTACCTTTAAAGGTTTTCTCGTTTTAGCATTTGCCAATTATAAACACTTTGTGAAGAGCAATAAACTGATCAACAACCATATCATCAGTATTTTCCTCTTTACCCTGTTCTTCTTTTCCAGAAACTGTATATTCTGTTTAAACCAATCACTTCACATGCAGTAGCCACAAAAATACTATATAAGGCCAACAAGAGCAGATGTCTTTTTAACTCTGAAAGGTAATATTGCTGAGCACTTCCAAAATTCATCTAGTGTACAAAACCCTAGACTTCATAGACAAAGAGTAACAACACACTTTTAAAGAAAGCAAACTCAGGGAAGGATTCTGTCTCTTTTTGTGTTAAAAACCATTTACTGAATTTAATTGTTTAGTAAAGCAAGCATCACACAATGCTTCAAATTTTTAAAATTCAGGGATAAAAGTTTACATCCAAAGAGATGAATGGAAAATTGTGCTTTCAGACAGTAAAGTTATTTATCATACAGGGGGAACCGATTCATCTCATCATCAGATTCTGGGTGAATTTGTTTATGTACTGTACATATATATCTGTGCAGTTCACATCCAGGTCCTGCAAAAATCTAAAACTATGTGCTTCACTTCATGTAGCAAAGGCACCTGTGTTATTCTCCCTTTTGGACAAAAGATGATCTTATGTTCCAGGTTTCCTGATGAAGAATACATTGATTTCTGAATATCTCACTCCCATCTCTACGTTGAGTGGCAACACAAACCACAAGAGAAGGCAGCGCTGTATTCCTGCTTACACTGGAAGAAGTTGCTCTGCAGGCCGTTTGAAGCGTCGAACTTGTCACAAGGGAAACCGAGCAGAACTGTGAAGCAGAGGGACAGTAACAAAAGGCTATTCTGGTGTGAGGATAAACTGGAGTCATTCTAGCTCCACAAGCAGATGTTGCTACTGGATTGACATGTGGAGCTTGCTCCTGCTGGGGACAGGTAAAGTTTACCATTGGGACAGACGCAGAGCTCATAGATAGTCTGGCGAGGAGCTGAAGAGCTGGGTGAGGAGGAGGAGGAGGAGGAGGAAAAGGAACCCACTGGTAGATTTCCCAGGCGGATTGTATCTGCATTTAAAAATATCTACACAGGGGGGAAAAAAGGAAAAAAATGTGTAAGTAAACTTCTTTCAGCATTGTGACATATTTCAAAGATGTGTTCTGAGGCAGAGTCTGAGTTTTTCAGAAATATTTTTAAAAATCAGAAATATATTATTAGAAATATTACAAAGGCTACTAAAAATATAAGAAATACACAGCAGTAATAATTATTTTTAGAAACAAAAAAAGCTGACATTTCTTATGTTTCTTGTTTTTCAACTCAGTCTAGTTACACACCCATTAACACTCGTTACTACAGTATATGCAAATACTTCACCTGACATGTTTATTCAAATACAAGCAGTGTCATATAAAAACATTTTTACAATACTCTTCAATAGGTTCAAATTTCACTTGTACATTTTATGATTAAAATTTATTCATTTATGGCAGTAGCATATTCTTGCTCTGCAAGAATTTGTATTTTAATAGGTGTGAAGTGATATTAAAGCACATTCCCCAGTGTGTTGCTGTAAGCAGCTGGAAATAAGTGCTGAACTGTGCTAAATTGTAGGGGCTTAACAATAGCTACATCCAAAGAATAATTAAATAAAGGTACCGAGTCATACGCACAAAATAAAGAGCTTATTTGACCTAAGTTAAGAAGAGAAAAAAAAATCAGGTTAAATTCTTATTAACAAGGTCATCAAGCTATTCCCATTTGTTTCTGAACATTGAATATGATTAAAAGTATTTTTTTTAACCTCCTTCCATTGGAAATAATATAAGTCAGTAGGAAACTGTAAATACCAGTCAGGTTCATGAATCTGTATTGTAACAAAGGACGTTATCATGAGAAGAGTGGTGGGTAATAACGAGCACTCTTTCTCGTATCAGGAATAAAGAAATGTGAACAAATCCACCATTAATCTAGTAATAGTGGAGTATTGCATAAAAATCCAGTAGCATTCAACAGTGTAAGCTCTATGTGAGTATAAGTGTATCTTTCATAGTGAATAGTGCTCAGTGTAGTTCTGTACTTGGAGAAAGATCAAATACTGATGCCAGAACATGACTGTGATAAAATACTTTCCATTTCAATAGTAACTCGACAGGATATTAAACAGGAGCCAGTAATGTAATATATTTTTAATCAGCAGCTCTTGATAATTTTTAAGAAATAGATCTCAAAAAAAATCTGGGTACCCTTTTGGACTTTTAGTACTGATTTTCAGTAAGCCCTGACACACTTGGAATATCAAAGAAGATAAGAAAAAGACCACTTATATGCTTTTGTTTTAAAAAAATTGAAGCAGGAGATATTAAAATACACTTCAATGTAGAAGACATACATATAAGAAAATCCAACAACAATACAAGATTAGCTCTTTGTACTTTTGAGAGAGAGTGTGAGTGGCCGTTTTGACAGTTTTGCTGCCGTGGTGATGGGGAAGGATCATGAGAAATCAGTAAATCAAAATCAAATGGTTCTAAAAGACATCTTGATTCAAAAAAGAATGTTTTTTAGTCATTTTCAAAAAAGAATTAGCTCAGAAAAAATCAGAGGGGTTATGCGTCAGAGATCAGACTAGATTAAAATTTCTTCAACTTTATCTTTTCTTCTGAGGAGCTCAATGTTTTTATGCATTTGCTTACATCAGGACAGCTATGCTTCTGCGAACCTCACTGAAGATTTTCTGTACTGTACTGCTCTAAGACTTTACTCCAGCGGACCTTACTCTGGTGTGCATTACAATTCAATGTAGATCAGTTATTTTGCTCATTAAATTAAATGCTCTTTTTAAGCATAGCTGTGCGTGCTTTTCCAGTGGTGCTTTCCAATTTCACACTGCCTTGTAGATTGACCCAGATTTTTATGGGACTGTAATCTTGAGCTGTAGCTATCAGATCCTGTCCCAGCAGCATCCCAGTACATCTGGTGAGCAGCGTGGATAATGGGGCATGGTATCTGACAAAAACTGAAGTGGCTTCTTATGAGGGTGTATCTGCTGTAGTGAGTCTAACAAGCTCCATGCCTTTGCAGAAATATGGGAAGGCTGTGCAATTTAAACAGAATCCTATAGCTAATCCCTGGAGAAGCCCAAGATGAAGAGGATTAATAAAATGGCTTAATGCCATCATTAAAATCTACCCTGTACATATGCTGCCAAGGTTATAAATAAAAGACTAAATTTATAGATGCAACATTGCTACCCATTAGTGAAGCGGGAATCCAAATATACCATCATAATAGCCCAATACAAAAGGAATTTCAGGGGAACATAGTCCACGTTTGAGGATATATCCACTCTGCTCCTATCTTCTGCTAAAAACTGAAATTCATGGCTGAAAAGTCCTCCAACATCAGTAAAACTTAAACTACTTACTGGTTTATGCCTGCTGTTATGAAGTGTTTAAAGAGAAGGGAAGAAGTGGCAAGACAAAAAACTGCAGAGTATTATGTTCCGAGGGAACACTGTTGCTAGATGACAGTAGTTAATGGAAGTGCCTGTATACATGGTCTTTCTCTAATCTTTTGTGCTGTGAAAGGGACTAGATAAGCCATTTAATACTTCATATGCATCATTATGGTTGGGCTCGATGATCCTGAGAGTCTCTTCCAACCGAAATGATCCTATGATTCTATGATTCTAAGGCCACGCAAGCCAGTCACACTCTTTCTCAGAGTTTCACATCTCAGCAGATAAGTAAACAAGGATAAAACCAGAAGTTTTATCAATTCTTGTAATGTTGTAGGAGACTGACCAAGAGATTACAAAATGGAAAAGGCAGCAGCTACTCAGAGAAATGTCATTTCAGATCAGAGACCAGAGCACTGAGCAGCATCATGCCCTCTAAACACTTGAAGTTTAGAAATCCTAGATCACGGCTTCATCTTGAGCATCTTATTGCCAAGAAAAATATATTAGCCCTGTACTATATTTAAAAGTAGACCTGATTTCTGACTAATTAAAGTAACAAACTGGATTAGCCTGTAGGGCATGTGATAGGAATGCAAAAATTGCACTCTTTTTACATACATTTTTTGCTAATGGAGATCTTTAAGTCATCTGCTTCTCAGACTGTGTTGTTAATCTGAACAGGAAGAGAGAAAGGAGAAGAAGACAAGCCAGAAAATATGGGTTATCTACAAACCAAATAACTAAATTGAAACAGAGAACTTTCAGAGGGCAAGACTGTAAAAAAAAAAAAAATCGAATATTCCTACAAGTCATTTCATACAGACATATGAACCTTCCATGTATGAAAGTTCTCCACCGGGCCCTTGACTAAATCCTCTCAAGAGAGTAGATGATAGGCTAAATTGATAAAGCCAAATGAAAAAGTTAGGATTCATAAACTTTGAAGAATTTACTATATTCATGGACAGTTTGATTACACAGGTAACTCTACAGAGCTGCAAAGGCATATTTCATAGCTACTGTAGGGAGAAATGTGTAAGAAAAGCACAAAAGCTGAAAGGTTGGTGGTCATCAACCAGTATGACGACAGTGTAGTGACATCTCACTAAATAAACCTTTTGGATTCCCTTAGGCTCTTCAGAATTAATATGAATTATAACAGTGCAAGATTTTGTCAAGTCTTTTTGCTCTTCTGCATATACTATCAGAACCATAAATACAAAGAGGATTATACAGATTTTGTCACTAGACCCAACTATATAATTTTCATATGCATATGTTTTAACACTCAAGGTGAAGATGAACTATAGGATAAATTGCAGTACTTCAGTTCCCATAGGCCATTTGTTCTAGCATTTATCTGTGGTTTTGACATTTATTTTAAAACCATTCACCTAAACTAGCTTTCATTAAATCTGAAAGATAATTCTGAGAAAAAGAAATCATAGTGGAACGTTAAAATATTAACTTGATAGCATATATACTGTAAAATCTAAACATATGCTGGCACAATATCTGGAACTATATCCGTCATAATGATAAATAGTATTGAGGAACAGTTAAACAGTGAAATTAATGTGGTGACTGGGATGAAAGTGAATATAGTAAATATTCAGAAAATACCAAAAGATCTTGTACAACCTGTGTGTTGAAAATGTGTTCCCTGTAATAGTAGCACTAACTTGGTTTAAACTGAAGAACTCAAGGTATGGGGTCCAAAGTGGCAATGCTCACACCATTGCAACCAACTGGGGAATAAGCCAGGTCAACCAGAGCAGCAACAAATATTCCTTAGCTGCCTTCCAAGATGAGAACCAGAAGACCAGACACCTCAAGTGTACCCACACCAGTGCAAGCAGCCTGGGGAACAAATAGGAGGAAGTGGAGCTCTGCATCCAGTCAGAAATTTGTGATATCATAGGAATAACTGAAACATGGTGGGACAACTCACATGACTGGAGGATAATGATAGATGGCTATAGGCTGTTTCATAAAGACAGGCAGTGAAGAAGAAGAGAAGGACTCTATGCTAAAGAGAACCTTGAATGCATAGAAGTCAACTACAGCAATTCTGGAAGCCCTATCAAATGCCTCTGGGTCAAGATCAGAGGAGTTGTCTCCAAGGGGAATCTCAGAGTAGGCATCTAACACTGCCGTTCAAACCAAGATTATAAGGCAAATGAAGTGATTTTTGGGTCACTTAAGCAAGCTTCAGTCAACAGAACCTGGTTCTTATGGGTGACTTCACCTACACAGACATTTGTTGGAAGCTCACATGTCATCCATCAAGTTCCTGGAATGCACAGAGGATTGCTTCCTCATACAAGTGTTATATGTGCCAACTAAGAATGAGGCACTACTGGACTTGCTACTCAAAAACAAAGAAAACCTCGTTTGTAATATCTGACTTAGTGATAGCCTTGGCAGCAGTGATCACAATATTGAGGAGTTTGGGATCCTGCTGAGCTTGCTGAAGGTTAGTACTAAGACAAAAGTTTTAGATTTCAGAAGAGGAAATTTCAGCCCACTTAGAACTCAGTTGGGAGGGATTCCATGAGAAGCTTCCATGGAGCATAGAGGAGCTAGTGAGCACTGGGTGTTTTTCAAGAATGTTCTTCTGGAAGCACGGAAACAGTTTAGCCCCTTTAAAGGTAAGGGAAGTAGATGGAGCGAGAGACTCCTTTGGCTTAACTGCAAACTTCTGAGTCTGCTTAAAACCAAAAGAGTAACATACCAGAGGTGGAAAAGCAGGCAAAGACCCATTGACAACTACAATGGCACTTCCAAGGCTTGCAGAGATGCAGTTAGAAAAGCAAAAGCTCAGCTCAAATTGAAAGTGGCCAGAGATGTCAAAAACTACAAGAAAAGGTTCTTCAGGTATGTAAATAACAACGAGGAACAGAAGGAAAATATTGGCCTGCTGTTAAACAGGAGGGTTGAATTAGGTACTAACAATACTGAAAAGGCAGAGGTTTTCAACGCTTTCTTCACCTCTGCCTTTACCAGCTTTTTTTGGGTCCTAGGCCTTGGCAACGAAAATGCAGGTTAATGCAAACACAGAGCTACCATCTGTGAAGGAATAATTGGCATGTGAACTGTTATAGGAGCTTGATCCCTACAAATTGATGAGCCCTGACAATATCCACCCGAGGGTGTTAAAAGAGCTGGCTGACGATGCTGCAAGGGCACTCTCCATAACCATCGAGAAGCTGTGGTGGTAAATGGCTCACTTTCAAACTGGGAATGTGTAACAAGTGGGGTCCCCCAGGGATCAATATTGGGCCCAACACTGTTCAATATCTTCATAAGTGATCAGGGTGATGGGACCAAGGTGTAAAATGTGATATTAATGGAAAAAAAAAGTTTTATTTATGTAATAAATGATTAATTATTACTTCTTTTTCTAATAAAACAGCTCATGGTGTTGGTCTTCCAAATTTACCCATGAGCAAACAGTTCAAAGATGTGTGAGGTCAGCTAAAACACTGTAGTTTGGAAACATTGTATTTTGGTTTTAGACTTCTACATAGAAGTGTTTTTTCAAATAAATTAACTTAAACATTAAAACTTTTAAGCTGAAAATGAAAGGTTTTGTTTAAAAATACCATAGCATTATAATAATTTTAAATATCTGTCAAAACATCTTAATAGAATTCTTGAAACTAATAATTAAAAAAACACAGAAAAATTTCCCTTCAATTCGACTAATCTCTTTCCTCTCAGAGAACAGTGACAAGTCAGCTGGTTAATACCATGAAAAAGAGCTTTGAAAACAAAATGCAGCTAACAATTTTTGGTAAATAAACAGTGGATCTTTGAGCTCTACAGCCTGCCATTGCTTATTTTTTATTGAACTTCCTTCCTTCATACCAAACATTTAAAATTTTTTTGCAAACATTTAATCTCAGACAAACATAAATTGGCTGAATTGAACTAATCCAGGAAAAGTTGTTGCCTTTGATCAGCCATCCTCTGTAGTCAGGGCAAGCAGCTTGTGGAACAAGGTAATTCCATTTAATTGTATCTAGATAATTAAAGAAAATCCACCCCCCACCTTTTGTTTTTTTTTTTTTCTTTCTGTTTCAGAACATAAAAGCCATCCACAAAATCCCCACCAAAACCAAACCTTTAAAATGGTACTGTTGGTTGGGCTTACAAGTGAAAATTACTCCACTTTTATTAAGTATAAATCTCTGTGTTAAATACATCTCCTGGAATTAGAGAGAGAACTAGACAGGATTATATATCAAATGTTAGTTCTATATGCATTTGTTAGTCTCTACAAAATAATCTTGGGTGTATGCTTTATAAACTGTGTTGTGCTCAAATGGGAAATACAAACTTGGCCTCCTGACCGTTACACTGATTTTGAGTAAACTTTTCTGTTAAAGAGTATTGCTAATTTTTAATGTGACAGCTATAAGACTCACCAAGGGATCACCCTCATTATACTAGAGACAACCAAATATAGTCTACCAACAATGCTATGAAGGAGTGTAATTTGACAAGAAAATACAAGGACATAAAGATGTAAACAGGAAAAAGGTCACAGACAAGGTGACTGATATGAATATATTCGTAAAAATGAGAAGCCTCTCTGCATCTTTCTCCTTTTATTTACTTGGTCTTTAATAGTCAATAGGATTAAATGAAAGCTTATGTAGAAACTGCTTGCAATAGTACGTAGCAGCTGCACAAACCTCATAAGAGCGGAGGCTAGTTAGCAGCCTTGTCCTTCAAAGGATTGTCAGAACCACTAAAATCAGTTGTCGGATCAATGAGTGGACAACATCAAATAATCCTTTAAGCCTGTTATCATTACATGATGGTGTGTTTCAGGTTCAATTCTAACATATTTTTGTGCCTAGCAAAATCTAGTATCTACAGAATTCAAAACTGATCTGTACCTTTGCACTGTGTTTAGATGTGAAAGATGCAGTAGTCAACTAGCAGTCATTGTGCTGAATTTCCAGACAAGAAATGTTCTTTTTCTTCTTATGTGAACCAATAGAGTCAGCTGGAGCCTGGAGCTTCACATTTCATTTTCCTTGTAAATGATTGCTGTTTTAAACCATTGGTTATGGTTTATTTATAGAATAATACATAGTTCACAATTAAATGCCAAGTTATAATTGAATCAAAGGATTCTGCTGATGCCTCGACTCACAAAGGTGCAGCTCAAGAGCTTTATAAAGGGCAGCAGAATCTGAGTCTAAATTACAGCCCCCAGTTTTCTGTCTGGGATCATGCATTATAATGCATAATAGGGCTAAAAGGATTATTATAATACCACAGTAAATAAAAAGATGATGTATCAAACAGCAGAATTCAGAACGCTTGCAGAGGCTTTCAGTTTATGATGTGGGAGGCTAGAGATTTCCTGCATGAGAAATAAGGCTAGAGGAAAAGTATTTCATAAACATATTTACGTTCTTAAAAATATTCTGAAGTTATTCTTAAATGAAAGAAAAATACATGTTTCATAGATTAATCCACAGTAAATTCATAATGGCTGTAACTGGTTGATTCCAGATGCCACATAGCTATTTTCTGGCATAATAGGGTAATAATTATGCTATAGAAGGAAATACTAATTCACATATCTTTGATGATTTCTTGAATAAGCTTACACACATTAAAAAGTTAAATTTAGTTAACCAGTGAGAGAATAATACAAAAAGCTTGTATTTTTTTTCCAGTACAAAAAAATGTCTTATCACAAAAATGGTTCATAGGTTCAATTCACAAAGACAACATTTTCTCTTCATGAAAGAAATCTGACTGATAAAGCATATATTTTTAGGCTAAAATGAAGATTATTTTTTGACATAGATACTTTGTTTTGTTTTAGAATGTGTCTTCTTAAAAAGGAGTAATGATAAATGCTTTACACCTTTTTTCCGTTCTGTCTGCTAGTCTGTCGTGTCCTTGGCTGCAAGCAAGGACACCAATCAATATTTTGTTACGCAGACATTTTATCCATCAGACATTTACCCTGGTTCCTCACACCAGACTGTAATTAGTGCAGCTATTTCCTAATGTGGCCACAGTAACTTTGCACAACCTGTGATGCTGTGGGCGCTCATTGTATGCCTTTCAAAATGTTACTGCCTTTTCCTCTGGCCCTCTCCCATGTAAGAGATAAAATAGTGGACTGTAAAGGCATTGGTCAGGCCTCAGGATGGAATTTGTCTGTGGATTTAGGATACAGTTCTTTACAGATCTCACTGAAATTGCAAATATTCAAGAGATAATTAGACACTTTGAACTTTATCAGATGTATGTCTACAGAACAGTTCCCTGGGAAAGAGTGGGGAAAGTTTGGTAGCATGTTCTCTGATAAATATAAATCTAACATCTATGTGGGAAATCACAGTTGTGCAGTCTTACTTATTATGTAGAGGAATATAATGGTTTTTAATATGAAGTTCAGAAAAGTCTGTTTTACACTGAATTGAATTCCAATTCTGAATAATACAGAATATAGTCATTGTAACTTTTCTTGTGTTCCCATTCTTGAAGTCCAATTAAGGTCATAGGACATTATTTCAAAAACTACCTTTTCAATAAGTTGTAGTAAATACTTAAGAAAAATTAGAAGTCATGCAATAAACTCACAGTGCTGATACAGACAAAAATGCCTGATGAATCCACAGATTAAATATTTGTACATACTACCACACAGTTGCATGACACTAAACCAAGACTTTATAGATATAACCACTTCTTCAGGGATCATGGGGCACTGAGGAAAAGTATCAGGTTTGTTTGTTTGTTTGTTTTTGTCTTGTTTAGTTGGTTTGGGTTTTGGTTTTGGGGTTTTGTTTGTTGTTTTGGTTTTTTTTTTCACTTTCGAGTGTTACTTTTTCTCTCTGGTAACATCATGAAGCAAAAGAACAAATACATTCTAGGTGAAAGACTCATATTAATAAATGTAGGTCACATACTAGATTGGGCCAGGTAGGAATTTATGGAGTGGAAGCAGGACAGGTTACAGGAAGCTGTAGCCCCTGCAACAAAAATACACACAGGAAGGGCAAGGGTGAGGGAGGATTATATTTACTATTAAAAGAGGGTTAGATTGTCCTCACTGCTACCTCAGCAACTTTAGGAAACAGTAACAAAGACTTCATATTCAGGGAGGTGGTAACTAAAATGAGATTGTGGGAAGAGCTGGCTTTCGGAGAAACTGAGAAATAAGATGGGGTATGTGATATATAAATATTTGAGGCTCTGAATTAGGAAAATACTGTGCTTTAATTATGCAAGACAAATACTTGCATGAATAGAAAAATGTTATTAATGAGGCCTTTGATGTTATTGGCCAAAAATGTTCCTGTCTGCATTGTAACGCAAAGAATATGCATTGCAGATTACGTGTCACAGATGTGAATGCTGGTTTTCTTTATTGTTGCTTATTTGGATAGTTTGTAAAGTATCTGGGAACACAGAAAATACAAAATACAAACACAAGGCCAAAAATTTCTAAAGAGCTCCATTCCCAATTAGATACTTACATTAAACAATTGTTTTTCCAAAAGTGCTGTAACCTGGCAAGTCCCACTGGAAACAATTTCTCCGAAGTGCCTAACAGAAATCTGAGAGCTTTTGATACCCTTTCACAAATATTTTTAATGTTATCTCATTTTAAGCACTGAAGATGAAAGGACTCTCACACCGGTAATCTCTCATGCATTTCTGCAATACTTGGATTGCCAACCAAACCAGTAACCCAATTTAAAATTATTTTCATGAGTTTGCATGGGTTTACACATGAAGAATCTATTCCAAAATCTTTTTATGACAAGCTGATCACTGAAACAAGATGCTGATGAAACAGTACAGTGAACATACCATTGAAGTACTCTGTCTCTCTTACAGAGGTAGTAACAGTTCAAGGAAATAAACCACCCAGCAAATTTGTCAAACCTCTTCATCATAGTTTAATGAAGTATTAATCCAAATTAATCCAAACTTCTCTCTCTTAGTTTGTCGGATTCATCCAGAGTAGTTTTTTACCACTGTCACTTAGCTGTCTCTGTCCCACAGATATGTTGAAGGACTGGGTAGCTTTTTCTTTGACTCTTAGATTAAAAATAGTTCTTGCCTATATTCATTTAACTAACAGTTTCTTCAGCGTGAGTGAAACTTAGTGATTCAAATATTTGCACAAAGCAAATAAGTATTACTAATTGAGCAAGCTAAACTAAAATTACTTTAACATAGATAAATGCAGAATACTTCTTGTGATGTTTACCTTGCTGATGACTAAACTCTCCTCACATTGTTTGCGTTATGCTGGGCAGAGCTGTAGAACATTTTTTACCAGCTGAACTTACCTCGCCTTCTGTGGATTGTAAGTGCAGTTCTTTCCTACAGGTAGCCTTTAAGTCTCCTGCAGCTGCATTGACTTGCACTCCCCTGGGTGCTTCCATCACCAAAGATCTAGTAGGAGATTCAAGTCTGAAAGACAAACACAATTGCTGAGAAAAAAATCCACTGAATCAAACCACCAAAAACCATTTAGCCCCAAAACACACAACGGGTGTAGATACAAATGTATTTTGAAAGGTGAATGTCCTGGTTTTGTTAGAAACAAGACCAGTTCTCTTTCAGTGAATTTTCCTTCCAGCTAAGTTCTTCTAAGTGCCTTTTATGTAACTGCACTTTTCTGAATTTTTGCCGGCATGTTTTCTCGGACACTGTGCTCGGTACTGTTAATATGACCAACAGAATGCTGAAGAGCCCCATGTTTAGATTTATTACTATGATAACCAAGGTTAACTGCTAACGGGACACATTTGAAAGGAGGGGCGGACAGAACAGGTGACTAAAGCTGACCAACTGAGTATTCCATCCCATAAACGTCATATACCCTATATATGAGGGAGATCACGAGGGTCTCACACTCTTCGATGATAGCCAGCATCTAGAGAGGACCCTGCCACCCGTGCCTGTGATGCAAGGCTTGAGACCCTGCATCCAGTTTCCAGTTTGCTGTGACGTCCTGCCCAGGACTTCTGGGTGCCTGCCCTGCAGCTGCTGGAGCCACTTCAGCTCTGCCCACCCAGCTCCACTGCCACTGGAGGCACGTCAACTCTGCAAGGGAGGGACAAAGCTATTACCCAGGAAAATCAAGGTTGGTTTTGTATATTTTTTATATATTCTCTATTTATTAGTAGCATTAGTAAAGCCTTTAAAACCCTTCCAACTTAAAAGTCCCTCTTCCTTATTCCTCCTTATCATCTTTCATATCAGGAGGGGGTGGGGGAGGGATTAACAGAGGGCATCTGCCACGGTTTATTGTCGCCTTGCTTTAAACCTTGACAGATTTAACTGGTGGCCTGTATGTGGATAGAGAAGCCATACGGGGAAAAGAGAACCCGTACGGGGAAAGACAAGAGAAACCGTGTGTTGTGGTTTGATTGCGGGGTGACAATAAAACCATGGCAGATGTATTGTTAACCCTCTCTCCCCCTGCTTCCCCCTTCAGCCCCTCCCTCTCCCCCCTTCCCACTAAGGACAGGTGACTGGGAGGGAAAGGAGGACAGAGAAAAGAGAGTTGGAAAACTTAAAAATGTTTTACTAATGCTACCAATAAAAATAGATAAAATAATACAAAATACACAAAACCAATCTTGAAAGACCCGGCAACTGCTCTGACAGATGTAGGGCCGGCACCCGAAGTCCTGGACTGGACTCTGCAGCCAACCGGAGCTGGATTCAGTCTGTCACTACACCTCAGTTCACAGGGACGACTCGCAAGGTCCTCTCCCAATGTTGGCCATAAGGGAAAAAGGGACGAGATCTTCATGATCCCCCACTTTTATATGAAGTATGACGTGAATGGGATGGAGCAGTTTAGTTGGTCAGTTTTTTGGTCACCTGTTTCAGTTCACTGCTCTCACGAGATGTGCATCCATCCTTATCAATGACCTCGCATTCCATTGCTATGTCTACCAAAACATGTATCTAGCTTTCAGGAAAACTGCAGTTATTTAGAAGGCTTTATCTGACAGGGAAATTCACTAAAAGAGAAACTTGTTTTTTAACAAAACCAGGACACCATGACAGTAAAGAAGTAAAAAATTAGTTATATGTGTGATTCTCTCACTATTCTCCATGGCCCAGAGAAAGAAAAAAAAAGTAGATGTTCAAATCTATTTCTATTTAAGACAGCATTTAAGTATATACCAATATAAGCTTGTCTGCTTAGTGATGATTTCTGGCATCAGTACCTAATTTACTTGACTGTACTAATATTAAAATATAGCTACATAAGATTCCACATGTCTCTTTGAGTGCTTCTGTAATGACAGGTTCATAACTAAAGTCTGCTAGTGACCATTGACAAATATCCCATCTAAATAAAAACAAAGCACTTTAAAAGTTTTAAATAATTATTTAAAACTGACTAGAATGACTTAACCTTCATTGGCTCATTCATATTTCAGCTAGGTGTAGCAGCATTATGTACGCAGAAGAAAGGAAAAGAAAATCTGTTATGTCTCTATTATTGTTTTTTGCATGCGATTTTTCTGTTCTGCAAAATACTTATTATGTTCTTTAACCCTGTTATAGCAGGGTTAAGGCACATATCCCTGGGTCTTGTTCTCTTTCCTCAAAGCAGCTATTGTTATTCTACTCCTGTCAGTCTTTTAATTTCTCTCTACTCTATATCCAAGATCCTCCATTGACCTTATTGCAGAACTATGATAGTTTCTTAGCTATGTTATCTCACAGTATCATACAGGTTTCTCTTGAAATGGAAGTGCTAATGCAAGGATTTTGTAGCAGTCATGCTCACCAACTGAATAGGAAAGATGATCAGATGAAAACTGTAATGAGCTAGGAAACAAAAATTCAGATTCAGGCTGTGTTCAGCTGTAGTCTTATTGCACAGTCCTGCTAAGAGCAAGACGAATCTTTTAATCTATTTGTATCCCAATAATATAATCACAGAACACAGTTCTACATTACCTGAATAAAGACTTTTTGTAAGATGAAATATATTAATGATAGAAATGTCTAGAATGAGTAGCTTGAAGAAAACACCGTATTTCCCTCTTCAACAAATTGTGTTTTGAGTGTTAGGTCACATCCATCCAAAAACATAATGAGGTACTAGATGTATAAAGGAAAGAATAGTTTGACAAAGAATTTGCTACAGAAAAGCCAAATGAAAGATCTGTCAAACAATGGAATAAGACAATTTCAGTGTATTTCACCTATTGATTTTTAAAGCATACAGAATAGTGACAGATTATCATTTTGAAACAAAACCGGCACATTTGCATGCAAAGTAAGTCACTGAGACGGTGTCTGTGAAATATTTCTACTTGTTACATGTCACTGACACGCAATAGGGAAAGGAAAAAAAAATAAATGAAAACAATTATTTGGCAACACAAAATGAAACTATTAATAGCAAGTGTCCAGGTAGACAAAAACACTACTTCTAGCTACCTATATTAAAAAAAGCATACATGGGATACATATAGATGGGAGAAGCAGAAAAATCTATATTTCTGTTAGTGGTAAGCCATTTTCTTTCACTTTTTTGACACTACGTAGAAAGAAGTTAACAGAAAGTTCTGTAGTTCTTCGAACCAGGGAAGAATCTAAATATCATGAATTATTTAATCATGTACATCAGTGTTTTTCAGGTGGCGGTTTGTGAACTTCTGATGGCTATAAGACGGCAGAAAAATTGCTTCCAACACCTTTTAGAAACCATATAAATGATAAAGTTTAGAAATTAGGTTTTTGGAAGTATTTCGTTGCCTTCATGACGTTTTACCTTGAATTTAAATATAAAATTAATTTTATAAATGTTAAATGATTAGATGCTTTCATTCCATATTTTTCAGCAGCATATTTTTTGCAATTTATAACCTACTTTCCAGGAATATTACATTTCTCAGTGGTTTCAGCTGCCATTTCATAATCATGAAGACAAAAATATTCTTAACTACATCTATTGCATTGAATTGATGGGTATTAGGAAAGTCACAAATATTTCTGGTTTAATAATATCAAAGCCACTCTCAGATCTGACTGAAATTTTTCAGCTGGTGGACAATAAAAAAATATATTTAGGAACATCTTTCAGGAAACTATGACTTTGTTTAAAGAACAAACTTTTTTTTCCTCCAAAACATGTGACACTGTATAGCTCAGAGTTGTTTTGTCTAGTTTCATCGCTGTTTTTCATAAACTACATTAACATACATGATTTCCAGCTTGTCTGGCAATTAATTTCTGAACTTGAGAAGAAGCTGTTAATATTAGCCTTCTATATACTGTGGAGGATAAATTTACTTTTCAGAGAATAGATTTTTTAGCAGTCTCCTGAAATAAAACAATATGGTAGAAACGTCAATGAATGGCTGATGATCAGCAGAGTAGTTTTAAAAACACCACCCATCTATTAGTAAAATTGAATGACTGAATCTGTTTTACTGTTACTAATTTACTCTTTTTATTAATACGCTTCAGATGATTTACATCTGAAAAGTGACTTTGCTATGCAATCTGCAGCGTGCTACTGGAAATGCAAGAGTCTTTGCACATGGAGAAATTATTTCCTCAATATTTTGAGATAAATTATATTTGATATGCAGCTGCTGTTTAATATTTTTTGTCACATTTCTGAAAACTTTAATCTCTACTATAAATTTACTGTAACACTCCACATGGTAATACTCATCCCTCCAAGGAAAAGTGCATTATTACAACAGCATATCAAGAATTTGCTTTCCTTTCAGATTTAATGATAGCCTGTCACAGTGGCATTCACATTTATTAGTGAATCCTATTCATATAATTTAATTTTTCTTTCCCAAACAAAACCCAGCTATGATGAAGAAGGTAACTACTGCTATGATTTGACAGAAACTACAACACTGTAGGAAAGAAAAAGAAGCTTTAAAAAAGAGGTTTTTAAATAATATAATCTGTCAGTTGGTGATATGTGATGCAGACAGATGATCTATCCAGAGCAGAGAAGGGCTTCTTTCTTTTTAATTATCATTGGCTAATTTGTGAAAAAAGATACATTTTAGAGGATCAAAGCTATACGACTTTGAGTTGAATATATTAAAGACTTCTTGCTAAAAAAGGAAACTTTTAAAAATAGCTTGAATATGTTCCTTTGAAGGCATTAAAATATTTCTCATAAAAAATACAGAAACATTTTTCATTTGGTATTTTCTGTTTACAAGCTGACCTAGATTGTATTAGGGAAAAATATTTTTTAATGTGAACCAAAATGTTTCATTTTGGACTTTAATAAATATTTTAGATTTTCCTCTTGCATATCCTTCATACACACATGGGATATAATTTATCTATGTTAATTTTGCTCTGTTGGCTAGCAGAAGGTATTTCTTAAAATAGAAGGAAACAGAAAATTCCCCTGTGAAAATGTGAATAATTTATTTTCTTTGTGTCTGTTTAAGCAGTGGATCCAACACATGCTCCTTAGTAAAACAACTGATATGAACCTCTACCAATTTGAAATTTTTATTCAAAACAGGAGATTAAAAACTATGCTGTCAACATGAGATCACACATATAAAGCAGGTACTCATTTCTCATTTACTGGCATCTTTACACCTGGAAGTTTAGAAATACTTCAGTACTTCCAGGTGATTAGTTTTTATATGTGATGGTCTATGACAGCATACATTGTTGTGGCATTTTTTTCAGTTAGAATAGAAATCCTATTATGAAAAAAAAAGAAAAAGAAAGTATTGCAAATATAAAACCAATGGAAAATCTACACATTGACTTGCTAACCTTTTTGTAGATTTCTATACATTAAAATAATTGTGATATCGATCTTGCTGCCTGTAGGTAAAGAGATGTGGCAGACTGAGGTTGCAGATAGGTAAGATACATAAAGAGAAAAAAGGAAGGTAAATGGATGTGCCAAGCCTCTCTATATCCTGCTCCCTGCTTTTTCCTTGTAAAAAGCACTTTCAACCCTGAAACGCAGGACTTTCCTCTTCCGCAAGTGAAATTATTTTGTTCCAAATTAGAAATAAGAGTTTTTCTTAAAAAATAATTTTGAAAATATAGTTTTTCATAAAACTCAAACAATTTAAAATTTATATTCTTTCAGTTACTTTTATTATGAAAAGAACAGCTGGCTGCCCTAACACTTAAGGAAACTGATTTCAAGAGTCCTCCAGTGAGACCAAGAGTCATTAAAGGAGTGTAAAGGAGTCCACTGAACACTGATGCTGCTAGATAAAACTAGGGTTTTGATTCAGCCCGTTTCCTGTAAGTCAGGTTGCAAACTCCAGTAGTATACAGAAAGAATAACCAGGGACTTTTATGATCATGATGACAAAACACCTGGAAGCCCTTTTTTAAGATACTGGAATTATTCAGAGGATACTTGATTAACTGCATTTGACATCACTCTGAGAATGCTATTATATAAAAATATCAGTTATCTTTTATCAAGAAAAAAGTCTCACATATTCTTGTGAAGCTCTCTTTGATTTATGTTGGAACCTAACCTTTAAGGGCACAATTTGCCTCTGTATTTTGTCACTTCACAACATGAGTCTTAAGTAGGAGAAAGTTAAATAAATGTTTTACACAATGGGTAATGGTCTAAACCAGTAAATATCAACAAGACTTTTTTTTTTTTTTTTTCCAATATCCAATTTTGCAACTCATGGACAATAAACTTAAACAGAGAAGTAACTTTCTTGACTTAAATTAGAATGGTAGAATGGCATTGAGTATAGCATTTCATGTTACGTCCATGCTCTGCATATCACTGACTTTGGCATGTGTCAGCATGCCCTTATTATAACTCCTGGAATTCTCATTAACCCAGAAATCACCTCACTGGACTCAAATTTAAGTTATAATTGCCCTGTACATGCCACTGGTTTCAGTTCAGTGGGTCTGCATTATCATAGTGGCAACTGAAACCACTGAATATTTTAATGTTACTTGACATAGATGATAAATCAGAAACACAGTTTCCCCACATAGGGAAATCAAGGATCTCTTCTGAGAATATACAAAAAATGTTAGTTACTGAGGAGGAAAAGTAAGGAAGAAAATGTCATTGAAGAGTTTTTCAATTATGTCATTAAAGGACTAGAAAAAATGAAGAAACATCAAGGAAAGGTGAGGAGTGCTGGAGAGAGTAAATTTTTAAAGCAAGAGCTTGACAAAATAAGCAGGTGATATGAGGAAGGTAAAGAGAACTTAACGCATGGTTGTTTCTTAGAGTGGGTGAGGGCATAGCCAGAATAGCTAAAGACAGGAAAATGATCAAAATTAGAAATAATATTAAGAACATAAGAAAACAAAAACGTAATGAAATCTCTGGTAGTAAAAAGTCATGCATTCTAGAATGTAAAGTCCCTTAAAACTCAGATCTTTGAAAAATCAAGAAAATGAGTAGAAAAGTAAGGTTTAGAATATAAGCTTTCGTTTCTTAGAGAAATATCACAATATGCTTGAAATTCTAAAATTTCAGGCTGTAAGACAAAGATCTGCAAACGAGACAATCCAAAACAGTCCCGTAAGAAAAGGTATGGGAAAAGGATTCCTCATAGTCCTGACATCTTAGACCTACCCTTATCCCACCCAAAATACTCCCCTTCCTGTAATCTTCCGTACTATTTTTCTGACCTGAAACCATTTCTACACATTCCCTGCCACTCCACTAAATATCCTTCCATGAAGTTTATTTTCTATCCAGTTGTAGTTCCATTACCTGAGTTGTCTTTCAGAAGATATTTTCTTAAAACAGAAATCTATCTTGTCAGAAAGAGATGGAAGCAACATGCCCACAGATAATGCTCAAGTGGCTGTCTAGAGTAAGATCTGAACATAAGGTACCTGGGGGAGGCTGAAGAGCCGAACTGGGCTCTTTGAACTACTGGAAACACATGAGAACAGGCTGACATAAAATATTCTCAGGTTTGAAAACCATAAGCTTCCTGTGATTAGTATGTGACAGTCCAGACCACCTTTAATGTTCCAATGATATTTTGAATATTGTTTCCCCAAACGGCCTTAGATTGATATAAATTGTTATATTTTAGCTGAGATAAACTGTGACATGGTTTTGATCCCTATCTTGGTGAAACTGCATCTCGTGTAAAATTATTCTGCTGAAATTCCTTTGACAGGTCTACTTCAACCTCTGCAGAATAAGCAAAGCAGACAGCTTGGAATACACTCTCCAGTGGCTTGTACTTGGATTGTATCTAAACAGTCCAAGAAGAAATCAGCCCACCAAAAAAGAAAAAAAAAAGAAAAAAAAACACTAAATGCTTGTTGAATTTACTTTGAGTCACTTTTGTACAGCAAGCACCATTTTGGAAAGAACTAGAGAGAGTGAAGTCTCTCTTGAAATACAACCGAAGATAGAAGGACAATTGCAGAACAAGACGTGTAAAATCATTCGTTCTTCTCTACTGCTCAGGGTACCTCTGGAGTTCTCTGTATAATTTTAGATAAAAGCAACAGGAGCTGTTTGGAGAACTGCAGAACTAATAGTTTTACAAGTTTGTATACTCTCTGTAACTACCCACTATACAATGCCCATCCTCGCTACCTCCCTGCCTGTACAGGCTTCAAATCCTTTGTCCAGCTCCAATATGGTGCTAGGACAAGAACCCTAATAATACCTTCTGCACCCACAACCACGACACAGCTAGAAACTTAATGTCTTCTGTGTACTATAACCATGGCCTGACCACAAAGCAAGATACATCAGAAGATAAGGGTTGTCTGAAGCCATGTAAATACTGACGGCAGTAAATACTAATAATTCCAGCTGATTTTCTTACGAAAGCATATAAGCATCTCTAGTTAGGCACTGGTTTACAGAAAACACATAGAAACTTAGGGATCTTTTGCCTTTCAAATGTGAATGAAACTACATATCTGCTTCACAAATTATCAGGGAGATGAGGGAAGAGAATAGATAAACAGCAAAATTAGGAAGCCATGTTTTCTTGGGAAAGTGTCTAAGGAATGGTATAGATAATGTAGATACTCCTAGAAAGTGGAAAAAGAAAAACTAGAGTGAAAAAAAAAATCTCTGGAGAGAAATTTAGCATAAGAAAAGACTAAGGAAATTAAATGTTGATCAAATGAAAAAGAAAATTGTTTTTTCTTGTTGCAGTAGTACGCCTATTCACTTAAAATCATAAGAAAGACAGGAAATGAAAATATTATGGCTGTTACAGTGGCATTACTTGGTCTCAATGTATAGTACAAGTTTTATGAACTAGAAATAATATATCAAATCACATTTTTTCAGAAAAACTACAGCAAAACAGAGTATGCAGGTATGGTAAAACAAGACTGTATTTGATTTAAAGTCCAAACCATTTCAGAAATGAGTTCTGGGGTCACTAGCATCCTCGGCATTGAGGACTGTTGTTCAAATTCCATTAAAAAAACCAAAAAAACCAAACAAAACCAACCAACCAACAACGCCCAAACCAGTAAAACACTTCTACCTGGAATATTTGTGAAAATGAAACACTTGAACCAAGCATGTGCTTTTGTATCTATCCTTAGCCTGGACCTATGTGGAACTAGAATTTCTTGAACATGCAGCAGCAGCTTGGGTCTAGAAGAGGTGAAACAGCCCTGGGGCAACCTCGGCTGCAATGAGCAGTACTGGAGCTGCCAGCACCCAGCAGGGCGCTGCCGAAACCCTGAGCATTCCCCCCTGCCACTCTGGGTGACTCTGCTGCTCACAGCTGCTGTTAGACCTGAGAGGGCTTCAATGTACTCAGCTGCCTTCACACTAACCTGCAGAATGTAAAGTTGCCTTGTTTTTCATTAACTCAGCACTGTGCAAATGCTATTGGTCCAAGTTTTATATGGGGTTTGACATAGGATTCATAGGGTATTATATTTACAGTCATAACCCTGTTAGCCTGAGACAGCTATGCTTGGAGCCCATCTGTGTGTTCCTGACAATGTGGCATGGCATAATCATAAAGCGAACAGAACCCAGTCACTGATAACAAAGAATTTTAATTGTCCCTCTCGTTCCTTTTGAAAGGCTATTCCAGAACCTCTTGCATCTGAGAGGCAGAATGCTGATTTCTATCTAATATTGCATCTAATATTCACCGTCACGCTATTGAGTTTTATTATATTGTTATTCTAGTGTTCAATATCTTCTGATTAATAGTGCTTCCAAACCCGTGTACCTCCTCTTAGCACAAAGAGAATTATTAAAACCAGAAATAAGATCACTCCTGAAGAAACTCTCCTTACAATCTCTCTCCAGGCTGAAGAGATCTGAACAATATATGCTTATTATATACCACTTAAAGATTCTTCAAATACACTCTTCTCTTGTCTTGCCTTTTGATTTATCATTAGATATGGCTCTATATCAAATTCTATACTTAAACTCCAGACAGAAGAGCTACCTATTTTCTAGATCAGGTACCTTATCAAAGGAAAAATATTTCTCTGGATTGGCACAACCTACACACCTTCTATTTCATCCCAATATTCACTTATCTTCAAGCTCTTAAATATTATTTTCTTAATTATATATTTCAAAATAATATTGTAAAACATTGCATACTAGTGAGTTCATACTTAAAGTTCTAACATAGACAATGACTCTTTTATAATAGAGTAATAGAATTATTTCAGTTGGAAGAGACCCTCAGGATCATCAAGTCCAACCATAACCTAACCAAACTCTAGCACTAAAGAACTTCATCTGTATGTCTTTTAAACACCTCCAGGGATGGTGACTCTACCACTTCCCTGGGCAGACTGTTGCAATGTCTGACAATCCCTTCTGTGAAGAGTTTTTTCCTAATATCCAATCTAGATCTCCCCTGGCACAACTTGAGGCCATTTCTTTTTGTCCTGTCACTTGCTACCTGGCAGAAGAGACCAACACCCTCCATGCTACAACCTCCTTTCAGGTAGTTGTAGACAGAAGTAAGGTCTCCCCTCAGCCTCGTTTTCTCCAGGCTAAATAGCCTCAGATCCCGCAACTGCTCCTCACCAATTTTTTCCATCCACTTCACTAGAAATGATACCCATCAGTCCCACAGTGTCTGTTTTCCAGTTTGAAAGTTTCATTATAAATTTTGGCTATTTGACCTTATTTTCACATTTAGTTCGGACAGAGATCAGGGACAAAGATCATCAGGCACCCTAAATTAACCACATGAAACTCAATGAATTTTGCTATCTATTGTGATAGTAATACTTTCTTCATTTATATCCCAGTTCTCACTAGAGCCTTTTCCCTTCTCCAATGTCAAATATAATAATCATCACTGAACACTAAAGCAAATTATTCTTTCAGTTTAAGAGCCATACCTAGTTACCTTTTATTCCTACTGTGTCCCAACTGCATAGTAATTATAACCTTTTATTACTGGCTTTCTTCTCTATTTATTTCAATATCTTTTGCCCTTTTTTTTTAATATATAAGCTTGGCTTTTTGCAATTGCTCAAATTTTTACTACACTCATCTCTATTTGCATGAACATATATGTGGGGAAAAAAATCATATTTTAAACAGCCAAGGATAAGACTAAGAAAACAAGTTTCCATCAGTACACATGCCCAAATACTGAAACAACTGTTTAAACACTAAACAAATTCTGAAAACATAAATAGTAAGTATTTCCACTTTATTAAAAACAAATACTGAGAAAGTAACTAGAACCTGACATCATTAAAACAGCATAAGCAGGAAGTTATGTTTTTTTACTCTACTGCGACTTCTCCCTTAAATAGTCACAAAAGATGGCTCTTACAAACTGTCAGTCAACTCTGAGTAAAACAGATCCCTGTGCAAGACTGTGTATTTCAAATTCTTATCAGAGGTAAAGTAGGATCCTACTAGCTTGGGTGGTTCCTTGTTGCTTGATCAATTTTCATCTCATTATGCCCAGCATTAGCTTGCAGGATTAGCTGACAGTCAATGGTATGTGAGGCTTGACACAGAAGAGAAAAAACCTATTAAATTTGATCTTGCAGTTATCCTCAGAGAACAACAACAGAGTAATTTACCCCCCTTATTAAAGAGGTTATTGAGGGCAAAGCTATCTGCATTTAACTACCGTCTGCCTCATTTGTGCATGGATAGTACCTATTAGTGCACCATGTTTTAATGCACTATTAGTCTAAAACCAATATTTGGGGACTTATTGTATTGGCAGCTTAGTTTTCGTAACTGTGTTCCTGTGAGAAAAAGTAGCGAGAGAAATATGAAGATTAAATTATTAAGATATAATTAATTTTCCTGATTCTAAGGCATGATTCTTTTCTGCTGCTTATCCCAGCTAATGAAAGTCAGATTTAATTAGTTTTTGGGATTTGACACAAAAGGGCTTGCCAGCTTTCACAAAGGATTGCAGAAAAACATTTTATGAAAGCAAAATCTCACCAGCTATTATTTGAAAATGTAAGACGAGAAAGATGTGACCTAAGTGGTTGGGCACATAGGAAGGAATTATTTTAAATCTCAACTGAATTTTATTTTTACACGAAGCATTTTTAAATAGCAAATATTAGAAATGTTTCTCTGTCTGAAGAGCTTAAAATCTGGCTATAGAATAAAGAGTGGCTGGGGCAAAGTTTAGATATGTCAAGGTAATACCAATCTGACTTTCTGGCTCCCTGTCCAGAATAGATTGAGCTAAATTCCCAGGACCTTTGGGGCAAACACTATAAACCTTGTGGGTATCAATATCTTAGCCCAAATTTTACAGTTCAGTTTAATTCCCAGTAATCAAGGTGTTCAGAATTCCAGTTTCCAATTCAGTAGTGAATTGTTTCACATATCCAAGGTTATGAATAGTTTTCCAGCAGATTTTTTTTTAAACAGAAAAAAAATACACTCACATCAGGATTTCTGAGGTTTATTACTTGACTACAAATACTTATTCCAATATGAAAAATAAGGGTTCATTTATGGTTTAATACTGTAATGTAAATGTGTTTATTTTTCAGCCCTGTATAGAAGTATTCTCATAACCAAATATATTAGCATTTATGTACTACAACCTGCTATCAAACTGCAATTTTCTGTGTTCACTGAAAAAACAAACTTTAATGTCAAATCAGCAAAGTCTCTACTGTCTCATGTTACTGTTAATTTCAAAAGTCCCGCGGCACAGGGATGTGGAATTTGGAAAAATACTCTACAAAGTTTTAGGACTGCCAGTATGGTCTACTGGACACTTCGGCTAAGTTTATACTAAAACATTAAAAAGTGCTAGAAACCAGGCCAGAGGACTGGGACTCAATCATTTATGCAGCTAAATAGTCACAGGCATATTTAAGAGTTAATTGAGAGTCAGTTACGACTCTCGCAGACAATTTGCAGGCACTATTTGGAGGGCAGCATGAGACAAAGACCATTAACGCCTGTTGTTTAGGATGCAACTTTTCTGTTTTAGACAATAAAAATGATTTTACAATATCAATGTAGTTGTATCTCTGGGCCTGAAACCAGAAAATGGGTTCTGGTATTATTCTGTTTCTGTGACAGAGGTAGCCTCGAGGCCGTGGAGAAGTTGTATAGGCACTGCTGACCTGTTTGTTTGAGCATATTCATCTAAATGGTAAATCACTGCTTTCTGCAATGTTTTTTTTTTTTAATTAGCAAAAAAAAAGCATATTTATTTTTTTTTAAGAAAGAGAATGCAGGGCTTAAAACCACCACCACAAACTCACAAAAAAACCCCACAAAACAAAAAATAAACAGATTTTAAAAAATCATTTGAAATAAAATTAAAAGGTATAAGATAACTGGATTTTTCAAAGGCATAGATATGATTTGAATGTCACTGTATTTTGCTGTCAGAAAATATCACACAAACCCACAATTTTTTATAGTTTTTTCAAGCTACAAGGTTAAAAAGGTCTGCAAGTTACCTTCTAGAAAGATTCATACCAAAAGCCAAGAAATCTCTGCCCTAATAGTAGTTGTCATAATTTGTAAAAGATTAAAATGACTTGAGAGTTTCAAAAGAGGAATGCCTCTGAATCCTAACTAATATATAGAACATGGTATAGACTGAATATATTAAGAATAAAATCACTTAGACATAAGCTAATGCTGCTTGGTCAGACAGTAAGAGTTTTTATTTCTTAAATTTTTTTTAAAAAAAGTGTGGGTTAAATTCATTATTAATGACAGGGCAGGAAGTTGAATGGCAAATTCAGTAGAATTCTCTACTAATTAATTCCACCTTGGAAAAATGAGCTGAAGAAACAGTGGAGTTGGAAAACATTAAGCAACAATGGGAATCATGTCAACGAATAAAGCTAAAAGATAGGAGGCAATATGAGGTGAATTTAATCCTAGTGAAATTAATCCAAAAGACACAAGATTATAATTTCGCCATGTTTGCATTCCATTATTATTATTTAATTATTAGAAGTGGACAGTGTCCCCACATTCTTTTCAGTGGGATGAGTTTCACCTTCTTACGCAAATTTTTGCACTCCCAAAAAAAGAAAAGTTTGTCGTCTGCTGTACTCCCTTTGATTACAAACCATACCACCTTTGTGGACATCATTAATAAATGTCTTTACAACTACTTTCAACAAAGGACTGACAGGAGTCTTTGTGGGCGACAAGGAATTTTAAGATATAAAATCAATGAGTAGGATCCTTTGGATGACGCTAAACCATTACATTACCTAAAAATTCTTGATGTAAAGGATCAAACACAATCTTTTACTTCTTGCACCCCACATACAATGGTCAAACTTGCCCACATGGGCAGCTACCCGCACATGATTTCAGCAACATCATTACTGGTTGATGATCTTAAATCCCTTTGCAAATATAGGGAAGAGCATTTAACATTTAGCAATGTTTTTCAGTAGCAATTCATTGTAAAAACTGCTGGGCAGGTAAAGGGATAGATGTATGTTTAGAAATCAAAGAAGTATTGAAACAAAGTCTGTATGTTTTTCATCAATTCTGCTGAGAGAAACACAAGGAAGGACTTTTGATTTTCTGTGATTGTCATATATTCTTGCTAGTCATCCATGTAAATTACAGATCAGTATTTTGCCGTGCACATACACACACTTGAAGAAAAAGTTTTCACTCCCAGTCTTTCTTAATTTTCTTATTCTCCGTCTATAGAGGCTTTAGTAAGTTTTAGACTTGATCTTTTACTGTTCACTTATTTCTCCGCTTTTGCAAATATGTACAGAAAAAATTAGATTTTTTTACATTTACAAATGTAGCTTCACTTGGTAATGGATTTTTTGAGTATGTGTTTGTAGTATTCCAAAAAATCCAAATCCCAGAAACACCACTTGAAGAAGAAATCTGCGACTATTTACTTGAACTTGACTTATATATATGCTGTAATGGCTCATAAAGACAAATGAAAATCCAGGTGTAATGCTATTAAACATTACTGTACTCAACCGACCTTAAAAATGCCTGACTATTCCAATCTCTGGCAAAAGTATACTTCTCAAGGATTCTGCTACAGGAGGCAAGTAATTTATAAAAAGTAATGGTTTTTATGTTTTGTGTGATAAAAGTTTGTGGGTTTTTTTTTGACTAGTTAGAAGAAATTGGAGTCTACCTGTGTTTTGGATATGTATGAGTCATTGAGGCAGTATATGTTACTATACAGATATTTGATTTTGATCAAGACTTAATTATTTTTGAGAATATTTGATTTTTAAAACAACTTTTTGAACAACACCTACTTGAGGTCTTGGGAAGGTTCTGCTCTGATATGGGGTGTCTCCACAGAGTGCCCAAACACTGCCCCTTCCGTGCCTAAAATACATAAATAAAATACAGTACAATTACTTTGGAAAATAAAAACACATTGAAATGTATGACCATAAATTGACAGTTTTAGTATAAAATATCTGATTGAATCCTTTATTAATGATTACCAATGTTTCTTCGTATTTATGTTTGCATTTCTACATCAAAATCTGGAGCGACATCATGTGAAACTTTAGACTTCGGCTTATGAGTAGATGAATTTCACATACGAATCTGAAGACATTTATAGACCTAAACGTTCCATCACTGACTTGCTTGAATGGTTATCTCAATGCCTTGGAGATGGATTGTTTTACAGATACGGAAGAGTTTCCTTCCACCAGACCTTTCTCACTGAAAACCTTTGCTCTCAAATAAACTAGAGAGACTTATTTGAAACGTCCTGTGGGTTTAGTGTTGGCAGTGGATACACATATTATCTCCTGCTGGGCACTCAAAATCAAGGCAAAGAAAATGGGTAACTATTTCCTAAAACTGAACTGATTCTCTATTGAATTTTAATCTCTATAACTAGGTCCAAGTTGCATATGATAATACTACATATTGAATTATAAGGCCAAGACTTTTAACTGAAAACCTCCTTTTTAATTAAAAAAATAGGGTTCTGATAAATGCTCATTGAAGTTATTTGAAAAAAATAAAAGTATTTACACAAATCATTTTAAAATGCAATTATTTTTTAAGGAGAATGAAAAAATACAAAAACCCCCTCTGATTACAGACAGTTCTTTGTTAAAACAATAGAAAACACAAGTAGTGAACAGCACTATAAAATCAGTATTTCTCTTAACTCTCAGATACAAGGACTGAATGCATAACAGTAATTTATGCCACTCAGTTGTTTACATTTAATAGATAAAAATAGCCTGTTGTTAGGTATTCAATAGTTTTGTGGTTTTTTGTTTTGTTGTTGTTTGTTTGTTTGTCTTCTGAACCTTATCCTCATGTCTATTTTTGTTTACTGATTTGTCAAATGCCATAATTTTTGTCTTCCACATACAATATCCATGTGCCCATAAGCTTTTACTTTCCTTCTCTGAAGATGGTGCTTGGCACTGTGTAATGAAAATAGCCTAGACCTATTGCGTGAAAGACTTTCCAACAGAGAACCAACAGTAAAGATGAAAGAAGTGAATAAAAATGCATGTAAAAGAGGGAATGCATTTACCTTCTATCACTAGAAACAAGATCAGGGAAACTGTCTGGGATAACTATAGCTGATTACTAAGTATTCTGGGATTAATTGCTGTATTTCAACAACAGAAATTTTCTTATATTCTGAGCTCTGAATTCTGAGTAAACTTAAAAATACACCAACAACATCTCACAGTAGCTGTGTAAGAAGTGTGCAACACAACAGAGGAACCACTCTAATTGTTATAATATTTTCAAAATAATAAAGTATTTTCAATTTTTAAAATATTTTAAAAATATTTCACCAGTATTTTCAGAAATTTTTGCTGTTAATAGAGACTGAAATTTAAATATTTTTGCAGTTAACCAATGACATTTAGTAAACTGATCTTACCAGGATTTGAAAGCAGAATGAGGCTATAGAATGTTTAATTGATAATACCATGTTTCAGTGTTAAAATGTCCCGAGCAAGAATTAAAAACAACAAAAAACCCAAAAACCCCCTAATTAAATGTTAAACTAAATTACTGTCAGAAAAATCATCATTGTCAGTTATCTTCCAAACTCCACTTCCATTAACAACAATGAAGAAATCAGAAAAAACAAAAAACAAACAAACAAAAACAACAACCAAACCAAACCAAACAAACAACCCTTAAATGTAAAATACTCTACTAATATGGATTATCCAAGAAAGGAAGACGGGGCTTCTGATTGTAATGAAATAAAGTCCTATAAGGTTTACAAAGATCTCACAAGAAAACAACCAAATCCACTTTCTATAACCAAACTTTCTGAGTGTTACTGAGAACCACAGGAAGGAAAAAGCATTGTATCTTTTTACCTATGAGGATCCACAGATGTGCTGTGCAGAATCTGCTTTTTAACCCTGACATTGCATTGCAATTCTGCAACCTTTAAGAGGCAGGAATAGCCTGTCCGTATAGTCAGGCTTTCTGTCACTCAAAACACAAATCTCACCCCCATCTATAACGGCATGCAAGAAATTCTACTGGAGCTGAATATGAGGTGTCAGGGAGCACAGTTCCAGATCCTGTTCATCTTTTTCCTCAGCAAAATTAAACACTTTAAAGGCCAAGAGGTATTTGTATTTTTGGAAGTGGCAATGGGACACGAAGATGTAAATAACTGAGCAGGATGCAGAATTGTCAGTCTTGTCTTATGAGACAACCACAGCTGTAACTTTTGAAAGAATTAATGCAAAGATGTATAAAACATCACTGTAGCATGGGTCAGACACTAAATCAATCAGAAGTGCCAAAGACGTCAACTGAAGACTGATAACAAAACATAAGTGACAGCTGGTTCTAAGCTAGCATTAGTATTTCCTCACTTTCAGCAGCATTTGTTTAAAAAATGAGAAGGCGTTTCTTTTCCAGCAGAAACAGAAATTTGGAAAGAAAGATCAAGCTGTCCAAGCAGACTGAAAATCCAGTCTGGTCGAGTTAAGGATGAACTGATATAATTAAATAAAATATAAGTAAAACTCAAACCATACTAAACGTGTTCCTTTTTCTTTTTTAAGATATAATGTCACATATGGTAAATATAACAGTTCTTGTGGTAAATGCTTTATCATCAAAAATGTGTTATCAGCAAGTTCAAGAATATTTCCCATCCCTTTTATTTTATACTAGAAAAAAACCAACCAATTGCAATGAAAAAGATCAGCCAAAGAGAATTTACTGAGGTGTTTCGAGCAGTTAAACAGCAGGATCAAGAAAAATGGAAAGGGACTGCATAGCAAATAAAAAACATGGATCAGTATTACTTAAAAATACAGAAAAAAAACCCTATATGGAGGTATTATTTATTTTTTAATTTACTATATGTAAATCTGTAGTGCTTTGGCGGAAATTAGATCACATAGTTCAGTACTGCTTAGGAAATAGTGTTACAAGCATATGTCTTTATGAATAATAAATATAACAATATAAATCAGGATTCAAAGTGAATAGCATGATTTTTTTAATGAAATAGACTTAAGGTACTTAATAATTTACTATATTAAAATACTTACTTTTTACAGAAATAAGACAATGGTGTATCAATTGTATTCCCTGACTTACAGAATTGTACCCAAGACCTACTTTGAGATCAGCGAAATTCTAGGGACAGACATATGAATAAAAAAAAAAAAAAAAAAAGAATAAAGAGAAAAGACTTGAACCTTCAAGTCCTTTCAAGTATAGCTCAAAAGGAAGTAGTTAGGGAACTGAATTCAAAGCAATGAGTTAGAATGGATAGCTATACAAAGTGAACCTTTCAGAGGAAATAAAATAGCAAGGGCACACACAGAGTATGTGCAAAGGATATAAAATAAAAACTGTAACTGAGTAAAATTACTCCCACCTCCAGCTTCTAGTGGGAGAGAAAGAGTTAAGTAAAGACTTTGCAAAGAAAGAAACATCTGTGAAGGCAAACTCCTGGTCAAAGAACACCAGTCACTATTAATTTTGCTGGAGAAAACTCAGTAAGTAGCACGAGTCAGGGAAAAAGTCAAAAAGTCTAGCTGTGTATTTACAGAGAAATCTCTTTATGCATAGAAGATTTATAAACACCAGACCTTTAAAACTTTTTTTTTTGACACTGAGTGTGTGAAAGTGATCCTTTTGCTAAAAGCAAAACTAGTCACAGATTCCTGCTGAAACTGAATATTCACAATTCAGGGATACCAGTGTAAAGTACTCGTTTCTGCACAATTTACTGGTCACTGAAATTCAGCCTTTGGGAAATAACAAGTTTCTTAAAAACAATGGAAGTACAATGTTGCTATTTGTTGCCAGATTATATCTGCTGTTTGTCATTTATTTAACCAGCAAATAATCCTTTTGTAACTTATGAGTTAGCTCACATAACAACACTGGTAGCTTTCAGTGACTTAATAAATGACTACCATGAAAAGAGCAGCACCTGAGCATATTGATTAGTAGAGTGGGTTTTGTTGTTGTTTTTGCTGTTGTTTTTTGTTTAGTTTTGTTTGTTGTTGTGAAAAGAACGCTGACTGAGGAGTTGATGAGCCTGGAAGCAAAACCTAATACGTTATTTTGCTGTGAAAAATAAGCCATATATTTGTATTGTCCCACTCCTTCACATTCTTGTAAGCAAATCACCTCAAACGTACTGACAATGGAATTGTGTAGCATTCTGATGTGTACAAATTACATGGCATTGCAGTGTCACAGGCATAACTGAATCTTACTGCCTCGATCTTTCCCTAGGTTTTTCAGACACATCAAGTAACAATATGATGAAGTACTAAGATTACGCAAATATTGGACTGCAATGCCAATTTGTCCTCTGAGTTACAGAGTTTAAAGAAGAGTTTGTAAAGCATTTATCATCTTTGAAGCTTGCAATTTTACTCTTTGCAAACTCATTATTAAGTTAAAGCACCCACAGGTTTCAGAGAAATATGAGTAATTAATCAAGATTGTTTTACCATTGAAGACACCTTGAAAACATAGACTCTATGTTCTAAAAATTTAATTGCAATAATAAAAAACCCCTTAATTCTTTTACATGTGAATATAGCCAAAATTTAAAAGTGCCATGGTGAGATCAGCTAACTGTTGTCCAACACTAAGACCTTGGAAAATCTGGTCACTGCCAGACTGAAAAAAACCCCAGAAATATTCAACCAGGCAGACTGATGATCATAAAAAGACCACAGAAAGTGTTGCTTACTTCTTTTTTAAGAGCTCAGTTATTATAATTTATCTTGGGCTGATTAGAAACCCAGAGGAGTCAGAATGCAGCTTCTGGACCACGTTGATTGTGCAGCTCTTCAAGATGTTAATTTTTAATAAATGGCTTGAAATGTAATTTAGCTAGGTGCTTGTATTAATATTAAAAAAGCACAATGAAACAGGATTTCTGCTATGGAAGTGTACATCACTAAAATGAAAGTAGGTATGTTATTTTATGAAAACATCATTGCCATGATTGCTGAGACTTAAATTTTGTGAGTCCCTCAGCAGCAAAACCAACTAATGTTTATTAGTGAAGGTTTCAGGCATGATATTGATGTGGCCATACTGCAAGTATATTATAGGTAGGAAGCTGTAGTATGGCCTGACTAAATGCAGCTGTTTGCTTGTAAACTAAAGCATGAGCATCAAAGTCTTCAGAGGTAAGCCGTTATTAAAAAGTAAATTCTAAAATGAATTATTTAGATTCATTACTCAAGGCTCTTGAACATGACTAATGTTTGATGCATATTTTCTTTATGGCAACCTTATTAAAGCAAGATTTCTACTAAGCCTTTCATTTAGATAAGAAGAATGAGTTCCCCAATAAATTAAAATTCAGCCTCTTCAGTGTGATAAATTTTGATCAAAGCAAATCACAACTCCAGGAAATACTTGCAAATTTGAAATGGTATTTATCTTCTTAAATATCATCTTAATTTCTGTTGAGTGTAAACATTTGAAACATTGCTTCCTATAGGTGGGCAGTTAAGACACCTCTTGTCTTGCAGTGCAAATGATTACTCCTATGTCTTCAGTTGTTCATCCAGACACTTGTTTGAAGGTTCACATCCAAAATCTATGTTTAGCCACCACTTGGTTTATACTCAGCTGAAAAAGTGAATCTATTTCAATATAATTTGGGCTGAGCACAGTAGTAACACAATTCATTTAATAATTGGAAATGGCTATTCTAAATGATACTGGGATGAAAAAAGTCAATATATTTAAATGAAATTGCTGAGAAGTGACATTAAAATAGAATATCTCTTCAAAACATGAATGAAACTGAATAATATATAGGGGCTTTAAAAAGAACAGGTTTCAAAAAATAATTTTTGTAACGTCTTTTACTTTTTTCCCCTATGATATATGACAGATGGAGATAAACATGACAATAAAAATTATTAACTACAGCCATTTTCTGCTTGAATTGATACAATCTCCTTGAAAAGTTACAAGACCTAGATATATGAATACATTTAAAGCTTACATTTACATTTCACATCAAATAATTCCTGAAAAATAAAAAATCATCTTTTCCTAAACATACTTGATAGTCTGGATTTGCATTTTTCTTAAAACAGTGTAAATCATTCTGGGTTCACAACAGTGGAATGGAGAGCAAAAATTGTCCTTTGTTAGATTAAAAAAATGAGTTTTAATGAGATTATTTTTGTATTTAATAGATCAAAAAAGACTGTATTTTCGTTTTGTTGTAGAAGATAACCCTAGGATTTGGAACACTCAGGCTTAGGCTCTAATGAATAGCTAATTAGTTACAAAACAGACTTGCTGTTTCCTTGATGAAAAATGAATGAATCAATGAATGGGAGGACCATCAAACAACAGTCAATATCTTCAGAACGAGGAAATTCACCTCTGATGTAAAAGAATGGGACCTGAACTTGGATATCCTAAGTAGAAAATGAAGGCTTTAACTTCAAGGTTAATTTTATTATCTTTTAATTTTGTCTTGAATTTTAGTAAAAGCAAAGTGCCATGTATTTGTACAGAATGTGATGGAAAAATGTTCAAATCTGAAGGGGGAAAAGTGTGAGAAAGAGAAAATTGTTTCTCACATAGTTTCAAGCACAATCAGTTATAATTTCCCATTTTGAAGCTTTCTGAAATTTCCATAATGTACTGCTGCCTACCTGTAAAACCTTGCCAGAAATGTTTATCCAATTTGCTTCAAAAAGCTTTAAAACAAAGGAATTAATGACTAGTTTGACAAAAGAAAAGGGCATTTGCCCTTCGGTTAAGATATTGCATAAAGAAATGTTTTGATTTTGAAAAGTCAAAAGCTCAGATGAATTTATAAGGAGATTCTCCTTTAAATCTAGACAGGTTATTAGTTGCCTAAGTAAGTACAGATTACTTTTATTTTACCTACAGCTGAAAAAGAGAAACTGGCATCTCTAGAGGTTAGTTAACTACTGATACTGGACTGAGACTACAGTAACAATGCACACAGCCTAAACACATTGAAGTTTTTGCCTTCAGCATCTGGTCAGAAGTTGACACATCTGAATTTTATCTAAATTGGGAAAGCTTGTTTGGAAATCTCATTTTAACCATATCAGAAGTCATCTAAGTTACCCTTAGCATTACAACTGATTCATACGGTGCCTTAAATAGGTTTTAGAGGCCAGTTCTTTACGCCATATGTAAACGTGCATTTATTTCTGTTCTCTGCTTTGACATTACTGCAGCATACTGAAAAATCGTTATGATTATGTGATAATTACTGCTTCATTCTTACAATTTAGTAAATGGTTTTATTTATGCAAAAGGAAGCCACAAAGCAGCAGGACCATTATCCAGATTTGTGAAACAACTCTACTATAGCATTTTTACTGTATTAGCATGCCATTGACAAATTATAAACAAATATTTAGATAAGTGTATTTGTGCACCCTGTAGAGGGCACTGATACACATATAAAAAGTCCATCATACACAAGTATATAGTATGTACTTAAAATGTCACTGGAAAAATGCTTTCAAATACTTGTGAATTCATGAAAATATTAAAATTTAAGAAGAATCCTCTCATATATTTCTACAATGCTCAAACAGAGATATGTTAATGAAAGAAAATTTGGTGCCTATTAGACAAAAATGAAACAATAATGTTAGTATCTCCCATTATTGAAAGTTTTTTTTTTTTTTCAGAAAAGAGAAATAAAATGAAGCTGCAATATCTGTTCCTCACAAGGTTGTTAAGAAGTTCCTATTTGATATTACCACTGGTTATCTTGACTATCACCTGTTATGACTGTATTTTTATTCCTAGTTTTTATTAGTGTTCTGGTGTTCTCTCTAGAAGTAAATTACGCTGATGAACACAGCACGTTCAAACCTGACATCACAGCAACACAAAAGGGCAAACAACTTAGATAAGTATATACTGCAGTTTTAAATGAAAATTCTGCAGCTGTGAGAGTGTGAATGTGCAACAGTAATTTTGTCACTTAATATTTTCACCTTCAAGTCAGCATAGCAGTGAAGCAAGCCTTTTAATTTAGCAACACAATGGAAGCAGATGTATTTCAACTTAGTTAACTACAATGACTGTAAACCTTCAACGGTCATGTTAGCAAACAGGTGCCCATATGTGATCTGCATATTTTCTGCAGGAAAGACAAGATACTAAAGCTTACAGCAACATGCTGAAGTTGGCTGAAATAGACATCTTTTGCCAAAGTCGCAGAGGTTTTTGCAGGCAAGAACCACGGGAGAGTTGCCACATACCTTGCAGAGGCTGTGAGAAGAAGGTTTATGGCAGTAATTTACTGCTAGAGCTACCACTCCATTTTCCAGATGGAACTGAGCTGGTCACAGAGTCATTTATCAGTGCTGGTCTCAATACTCCCTTCCGTGTCACCAAGGAGCAGTATCAGGACTCAGGTTACAACCACAATTGAGATTACCTGGCAAACCTTGTAACGGTCCAGCTCTGCTGTGAGTCTTGTGGCATAACTCTAGTCTAATCTTTGCTCTTTTGCTGTTTGTGAGTCAGGAGATACTCAAAAAATCACATTCTTGTCATTGCTGCAATACACCTATCATAAAATCACCTCAAGACTTTTAAGGTTTAAGCACTTTTCATTGCCTTGCTACATACCAAGGCATGTCTAGCTAAAATCAGCACGGCAAGCAGGTTTTACTTCTGCATGAAAATTTGTTGTAGTCAGCTGCTAGAGAAACCTGTTGTTCATGTCCTTTTAGCGTTAAACTGCATAATGTTCAGGCATTTTCAGAACAGAATACTGAACACTGGGCACCAGGACTGTCATGTCTAGGGAACAGAACGTCATACAATTTGACAGTCATCACAAACCCAATTCTTTTGCTTTTCCATATTTATGTTAAAATTATAGAAAGAATATATTTGGTATGTCCATCTATCAACAAAATACCATACCAGATTCAGAAGTAGGGTAACAGACAAAAAAGAAAACCTTTCTTATTATATTTTGCATTTTCTTCAAATCAACTCTAAGAGGTATTTCTCCATATTATCCACTTAATAAACTTTCATGATGCTTACCAGTCCAGCCTTTCAGCTTTCACTAAAGAGAACCTTACGTGGAAAGACCTCTATTCTTATATTCTTAAGCCTTCCAAAAGAATTTCTTTCTTTTAGATTCATTCTTCCTTGTCCTGTAGTGTCCCTCTGGCCTCCAGAGATCTTATCACTATAAATAATGTGTTGGGTTTTTTTAAATTATTTTTTGGTTTGTGTTTTTGTTTGCTTCTTTTTTTTCTTTTTAAACCAGGATTCTCCTGCTCCTTTCCTTATTTTGTATTAACAGTTCCTTTTAATATCTACACTGATTTTTCAGATTGTTTTTCAAAAATGAAATTGTTTTGAGTTACTGTTAGTTTTGCTGTCATGAAGAAAAAAACCAAAAACAATGTTTCCATTAAAACTTCAAATTCAGAAACTCTAATTGGTCTTTTGCTTTCATCCTAAATCTAAATATAAATCAGGGAGGCAAGGCCAAGAATGAGAGTGAGAAGAAAAAAAATTGCAACTATAAAAAGCCTGAAAACAGACCTGACAGCTAAAGCATGAAAAAAACTTGTTGAGAAATACTTTCTGCACAGTATGCTTTATCTATTGCATATTCTCTGCTCCACACAGAGTGTAAAAACAGATTTAAAAAGTAGTCTGTCATTTAGTAACACTGCTAAGATAAAAATAGCAAAAGTAATATATCTGGTCAGCTTGATATGAGAACAAATGTTTTTTAAAACTATTTCTTTGTTGTAACTATGAATCCCACCTCATGTTTTCAACCATAAATTGGGAAAGGAATTTTTCAAGTGAATCTCGCATTCGGTTACTGCCAGTGTTTTGCTTTGTTGGTCTTGGATATATCTTGTGTCTTATTGGGATATCCAGGTACTTTGAAATATTTACATGCTACTGTATCTAGACCTTTGACCATCATAACATACTTGCTTTGCAGGAAGTGATGCAGAAAAAGGACGTGAAAAAGCACCATTACTAGTTACACAGTAAGTGGTGTAACCTATAGTACTTGCTGTCACTTCTATCACGCTTTATGTATCAGATTGGTTTAGAATGATGATGTCTTAAGGGCAAAGTCTCCACTTGAGATAAATGACATTTTGGCATTTTCAAAGGAATAAGGCTTCCTGGAAGAACTGAAAGGCATTTGCATGTGCATGATCGTGTATGTGTGTTCTTAGGTCTATGGTCTAGCAGGCTTTTTCTAGCATTCTCACAAAATGTTTTCAATGTTTTACAAACCTCCTATCTAATAGCTTAAACGAAAACCAAGATATTTTCTGAAGAACAGTTACCATAAAACTGAATTCTAATGCTTTCTAAGTAGAAACACCTAGATAAACATATCCCACTATACCCATTGTTGATATTAGCATTGGCAGGATCAATAAAAGTGTTCTTCATATATAAAACCAGTAAAATTTATGGTATGCACAATTCCTTCAGTTTATCTATGAATGCAACATATCAGGAAACACTGACATGTAGGTTTAGTGTGGGCTCATACCTACAGTAGGATGATTTCTGAAAGAAAAGGTCTCTAGTTGCTTTACCTTGCTAAGTTCATTCATCCTATCCCTTCTTGTAGTGAAGTGCTCTTGTTCATGCAGCTTTCTCATCTTCGTCTCACTGTACAGTATCTTACTTAATAGTGAAGTTGAAAATACATATCAAAAGTAACTGACTTTTAAAACAGAAGTACAGGAAAAACACTATAGAAAGAGGAACTGTACACAGAAAAAGGACAAGAGAATGGTCCCTTTTTATGGCAAAACCCAAATTCTTTTCATTTTGTCTCCAGCAAGATGAAAGGGTAGCTGTATAATGTTATTTTATAATGTCAACATGGTTAACCATGGGTGCTTCAGTTTGCCAAGACATGATCAAAACCAGCCACATTTGTTAGGTGTTCTTCCCTTCATACAGTTCTAATGCCATTTTGTGAATTAATCCTGTGAAACAACAGTGTTCTGTAGTGTTGCTCTTTCACAGAATCACAGAATGTTAGGGATTGGAAGGGACCTCAAAAGATCATCTAGTCCAATCCCCCCACCGGAGCAGGAACACCTAGATGAGGTTACAAAGGAATGTGTCTAGGCGGATTTTGGATGTCTCCAGAGGAGACTCCACAATCTCCCTGGGCAGCCTGTTCCAGCCTCCTGTTACCCTCACGGAGAAGGAGTTTCTTCTCAAATTTAAATGGAACCTCCTGTGTTGCAGTTTGCACCCATTACTCCTTATCTTACCATTGGTTGTCACCGAGAAGAGCCTGGCTCCATCCTTGTGACACTCACCCTTTATATATTTATAAACATTAATGAGGTCACCCCTCAGTCTTCTCCTCTCCAAACTAAAGAGACCCAGCTCCCTCAGCCTTTCCTCATAAGGGAGATGCTCCACTCCATCATCTTCGTGGCTCTGTGCTGGAGTCTCTCAAGCAGTTCCCTGTCCTTCTTGAACTGAGGGGCCCAGAACTGGACACAATATTCCAGATGAGGTCTCACCAGGGCAGAGTAGAGTAGGCACTCGACCTACTAACCACCCCCCTTCTAATACACCCCAGGATGCCATTGGCCTTCTTGGCCACAAGGGCACAGTGCTGGCTCATGGTCATCCTGCTGTCCACCAGGACCCCCAGGTCCCTTTCCCCTACACTGCTCTCTAATAGGTCATTCCCCAACCCATACTGGAACCTGGGGTTGTTCCTGCCCAGATGCAAGACTCTACATTTTCCCTTGTTATATTTCATTAAATTTTTCCCCACCCAACTCTCCAGCCTGTCCGGATCTCGCTGGATGGCAGTACAGCCTTCTGGCGTGTCAGCCAATCCTCCCAGCTTGGTGTCATCAGCAAACTTGCTGATAGTACACTCAATTCCCTCATCCAAGTCATTGATGAATACATTGAACAATACTGGCCCCAGAACTGACCCTTGAGGGACTCCACTAGATACAGGCCTCCAACCAGACTCCGCCCCATTGACCACGACTCTCTGGCTTCTCTCCTTCAGCCAGTTTGCAGTCCACCTCACTACCTGATCGTCCAGTCCACACTTCTTCAGTTTAGCCGTGAGGATGCTGTGTTCCAAAACACTGCAGTTAGGGAATAACTTTGCTCAATATCACACTTAGGAATGCCCACCTCATTGAAGCATAGAGTTTGGACCAGTATACTTCATTGTGACAGCATTTATTCAAACAGGAACCAAGAAGTCTGCATTCCTACATTAGTACTGATCTCCTGGGTTTGGAATGGAATATCCCAAAACTCTGCATCTCAGTTCAAGTAAAAACAAAAAAACCTGCAGGAGATCACTCAAAGAAAAAATTTATAATGATAATTGCACACTGTGTTATGCACAATTGTACAGTATGAAATAATAATGTAAAAAATAAAAAGGTTTAACACTTTCGGGAAAAAAATTAGAAATGACAGTCAATTAAACTAATGAGAATGACTTTAAAAAATCTACCAAGCATAAAGTATATGCTACTGAAAGTAGATTAATTGAAAACCAGAGAAGGAAAGTGAGAAGATTAATTTTTGCCAAGGAATTAAAATACAAAATAGGAAGAGGTCCCTGCTAAATTATTTCTAAATTAATAAATGGGGATGCTAATTAGTGCAGAAGGAAAAGCAAGTGACTCAATAAGATCTCAGCCATGGTCCAAGATCCTGAGAACTATTTATTGCTCCAGGCTTGCAAAGTTCCTCATTAGATGCTTTAGTTTCAGTGGTATAATTCACAGGCCCAGAATTCAAGCACACATTTAAATGCTTTGTAGGATTACTGCCATAAGGCTTAGCTATTGGCCTTGCAAATTCTGACATATGTCAAAAAAGCTCAGATTTCAAATCCTAACAGGGCACAAAAAAGCTATCATGATCAAATCACTATCACAAGTTATTTAAACAATTAAATACAAGAGAAACGCAATTTGTTTACAGATGTTTCACAACTGGAAAGTCACCTATTTCTACAGTGGAACTGCTTAACACAACTTTTAAAAAATGTATTATTTCTGTTTTTTGAAACTTGTGTTATCCTGGTGATATTAATATTTTTTGAGAGGCTAGGCTGTCATGGGCTTTTAGATCAGTCCTTTGACTATAAAATTACTGTTCCTGTTGTGTTCAACTTATCTGGACCTAAATAATCAGTTGACACCCAAATTTATAAATTAAAGTCTAAGAAAGAGGTAAGAAGATGAAATAAATTGTCTGCAGTATCCATCTAATCTTGTTAAGTGTTTTATATTAAAACCTCATATAATCTACTAATTCCACATTTTCTACAAGCTCTTAGTAAATAACATGCACATTACATTTTTCAGCTTTAAATGATTATCCCAGAAAAATATTCCAGAAAAATGGAAAGAAACTTTTATAATTTCTGGTATAAATTCAAGTGTGAGGTAGGGTTCCTTTAGTGACTGATTGTTCTGACAAATAAAAGATAAAAAAAGCCCAAAATGTTAGTTAGTCATAAAGTATTAGAATGCAATAATGTGAAGCATTTAAAAAAATAAACAATTCTATGTGAATAATACAGCTACATACAACATTTAAAATGAAATTAATACAGAGAAGGCATATTTTCAACAAGCAGAAACTTATAAGCGTGCCTGCCCATAATAGTGACAGCTGCAAATAGTAGGACATTACTCGTAAGGTTAGAAAGAACAAATTTTATTGAATTTACATTAGTTTGCTTGAGATTAGAGATAAATAGAAAATATCTGATGTCCTCTAAGGCTCATTCCTTGCTGTGTTCATTAAGTTCAAAACCAAATCAGGATCAACCTGATGTTGCTATAATTTGTTCTGTAGAAGAAAATGAAGGAAATTCTACTTTTTTTTTACAGCCAAACCATTCCAGTATTTCACTATTCTTTTCCAATAAAAAGTCTTGTGGTTTTAGGTTTTGGTTTCGTTTGTTTTTTTCCTACAGGCTCTTTCTCAAGGCCTCAAGACTGATGTCATATTGATACAGGGAATTAACTAACTAACACTTAAAGAACTAAGGAGCTGACACTTAGAGAGCTAACCCTTAACCCACATCACAATTGCCTAGCCTTGCTTAACTTTGTGTAACTTCTTGTATGAGAAACAGGAGCTCGCTGACGACTTCACAGGTCTTGCAAAGATAAAAAACCTTGGGTGCATCCTTAGTGCATCCTTGGGTGAGCTAGATAACAGAAACTTGGGCACAGGACAGGAGATACGCCAGTTCTAGCCAACTCATCAGTTTGAGTCTCAGCCAACTCAGCACACCAAGCCAAAGGTAAAGGTGTACAGAGAAGATGACCCTGGTTCACGATCACTGCGCAGGCACAACCAGGAGGGGCCGGAGGTGGAGACTATGGAAATGATTTCCTGGAACTCATTGTAATATGAACTGCCTTCTCGGGGACAGGTCATGAATATGTATAGGCATTCCTAGAACTTTCATGAATATGTAACAGTTTACAGCATTTAACCAAGCTCACAGCTACTGGAAATTTGCACGTCTTAGGTGGAATTATTCCCCCGTGTGTCCAGTGCTGTAAATACATAATACCTTCTTTACAACCGCAAAGGTTGTAAGGTCATTTCTGTGTCTCAATATTCCCTTTGATATTTTTTTTCTTCAAGCTAAACAGCACCATTTTGTTTCCTCTTCCCTCAGAGATCATGCTTCTGGACAATTAATCAGTCTCCTGGCTCTGGATACTATCAAGTGGCTTACTGAACAGTTTTGTACTCCAAACTGGACTAAGCACTTTGGAGAGGACCTTACCTGTGTTGAATAGAGCAGAAGATCTGTAGGTTCCACTTGTGTTCACACATTCCAGCTTCATATTTGACCTTCTTGCATCACACGATGCTCTTAGGCTTGTAATCCAAAACCCTTCTTAACTCTTCCTGAGGACTCCTGTGAGTCTTACTTATGAATTCTCTGAGGTTTTAAAACTGACCACTAGAAGTAATTTTTTTTTTCCTGTTGTTTTTCCCCGTAACTTTCAAACGGAGGATGTTCTCATTACGTGATGGTTGCCCTCTCTCAGATTTCCTTCCACTTTCACACTTCTCAGTTCCTCTCCACCGATCAACAACACTCCTTATATTACATTTTCAACACTGTGTCATCCTTATAAGCTATAAATCTTTTGCACAGTTTGTGTCTTGATCTTTATTATTTTTTTTATTTTTTCCTAAGAGATGACTGTCTATGCAGTTAAAAGAAACAAGAGGCCCTCAAAATTCCAAAATGCTGTCACCAGGCCCCGTGACAAAAGGATGACCTTTTGTTTATAAAAAGTTTCATCTATATAATTTTTTTCGGTTTGGTGGTCAACATTACCACATATGTTCTTTGCCCTTTCATCAGTACCCATGAAGTATAAACAGTTACACATTCTTCAGATGCATCCATTTCTGTCTGGATATTGAGGAATTTTGCTTCATTCTCTTTTTATGAGGTGATTCTTACCACATATAACTTCATTTCTTTTACAGAATATATGTTTGATTTTTGCCATATTTCCTTCTGGAATTTACATTACCCATTCTGAATTCTTACACATTTCTATCTACATTTCTTAATCTTCATTCACATGTATGACCTCTGTACTTTCTGAACTTTGAGCAAAGACACATACACTTATTATATACTTTTAATTCAAATACAAAGGCTTATATACACTGATGACGTTTTTCTAGAGCCAAAATGATGGCTTATTATATTTGTTTCCTGGTGTGCTGAATTTTATGCTGTCAGACACTGTGAAATGTAAACTCATCATTAGCCACAACGAGGACAGAAATTTAAATTCACAATGTAGGCTGAAGGCTGCAGGCCATATTTTCGTGGCTGATATAATTTTTTTTCTGGAGTTGCTTCCTGTGGGTGAAATTATTCCTAACTTATAGAGGTCTGCTATGAATAAGCTTTGAGATGTATTCCAGAGCAAAAATGTTTTAAATCTATGTTTTTCACAGCTTTGACTTCATACCGGCTTTATAAATAGATCTACAGATAACAGTGAAGTCCAAGATGTTACTGGTGGAAATCTGCTAACTTTTTCTCTGAGTAAAGCTTTGTTTCAAACTGTGACTGCCATGAACTCATGCAGTACCTTCCCGTGAGGATTTCTGTATTTATTCTTTCTCCTACTTTCTACCTAAATTTAGACTCAAGATCTTCCTGTTCATTCACATAAGTTTTGAATGTATGATGTATGTCATGACACATTTTTATAATCTCCCAGTGCAATTTATGGCTACTAAATACATTAACTTGTACTGAAAGTTGAGTAAGAAATTTGCCTCAAGATCAGAGAAAACTGAAAAAGCCAATTTTTAGTGATTTGAGGTAGAATTCAGAGAAAACAGTGGTGTTCTGACATGTATGACATGGCTGACAGTACAAGGTACATCTATATATTGTTTGGGAAAAGTCAGGTGCCTGCAATATTTCCTAAAAATGTAATAGTATTCCTCCTATTCTGGAGGCTTTACAAATTGAAATCCAAATTATCTCATCTTCTGGCACCTAACGAGAATACTGTTCCAGGACAAAGTAAGATATTTTTGGCCTGTAGTATCATCATTATAGGATGAGCGTTTGGAGCCATATACTCTTTTTCACTGAACCTAAGTCCTGTAGTGCTTTGCCGCCTGACCCTTATCTCCAACAACAGAACTTTGTTTCCAGGCAGAAATAAATCACAAGCAAGCACTTTAAGGGGGGGAAAAAAAAAAAAAAAAAAAAAAAGAAAAGGGGAATGCTGGAGCTCCTTTATGATTCACCTTTCTCTCCTGTAAGTAGCTGTATCTTAAAAATAGAGATGGGTCTGACTGCTGCAATTTAAATGTGCATTTTCAAAACTACCAAAGCCTGAAGGCATGTGAGTATCAGGCTTATCTCAGGTTTTTAGAGTTAGAATTTTACTACAAAATCTGAACTCAATTCGTATTCAGTTCCTGCATCAAAACCTTCTGAATGTTTAGTTCGTATTTTCCAAACAAGCCAGTTTGGTTCGATTTAAGAGTTACCTGATTACTAATAACAGGGTAATTTTCCACTGGGCTTTGATCCTTACATAGGCCATGTGGATTTGCCTGGTATCACAAAATTCAGACCCTTCAAAACTAGAACTACTTTAAATTGCATCTCTGGACTTTGCTAAGTCCTTTAACAGGGAATATGGGATATGATTTGGAATATGATGCAGATATTGGCAGTTTTTCCTAAAAATATTCATTCTTACATTGGTCACAAATACCCAACAACTTAATCTTGGTGTCAAAAGTTTAACCTGAAAACCAGATTCCATCTGGAAGTCTGTCTCTGCATCAGTACTGCCCTGTACCAGATTGAGCAAATAGTCTCTTCACTAACTTCGGGAAGCTGCTGGCTCTGTTCTGCAAAGGAACAGCTGAAACAAGTAGAGAGTCAGCTCAGAAACATAAGTGCTATTTAATAGAATTAAACAGATTACAGCCCAGAAGAAGAGGAAAGGATTAAAATGTCTTCTCTTATAACTGATGTTAACGTGAAAAAAGAAAAAAGAAAAAAAAAAAAAAAAGAAGAAAAGTTGCATATGGAAGAGGCATTCAGAAAGCATGGATTATAGAAAGGCTGACTCTCTAGGTAAAGGATTATTTTCCTCTACCTAAACATCAAAAGAGTATCATTTTGCCTTTTTTTTTTTCCTTTTCCTTTTTTTTTCCTTTTCCTTTTTTTTTTTTTTTTTCCTTTTCCTTTCTCCTGCCTGACTATATACTGACTATACACTGGCTCCTTCTATGTCTCTGTCTATAGAACAGCCTTGTTGAGTATTTTTCAGTGGAATTGCTGTAAGAAACTGAACATATTTTCCTGGACTGGCAGAACTGCTTACACATTTTTCTGCTTTTGCATCTATTACATTTTCAGAAAAAAACTTCTCATCAAGGCTTTTGTCTCTTAACATACATTCCTGAGACCAGTCATTCTGTTCCTTGGCATATTTTTGTTCAAGTCCCCAAAATCGAAATCTTTCTTTTGCAAATAAACTGTTATTATCCTTAGGTCAATGTAGTCCTCCAACAATCAACATAGTCACCTGCAGGCTGATGTAAGTACACCCTGCTGGTAGTCTGATCTGGCTACACGCATTCTACCCTTAACTAGAATATATAAATCTATTCATGCAATGTCCTGGATAAGAAATATATTTATTGAGTCTCAGCACTTCTAGCCTGCCTGTAAAAGTTCCACTTCATAGGCAGCTTAGAGGTCACATATACATGCTTGTAATAAGTTCTATAGATGTACCTCAAGCGTAATTGCTCTGTTGCCAAGCAGTTAGACTCCTGCAATAATATTTTATTTCAATCAGAGCTCTCATACAGACAAGTCTGGACATTAAGTGATTCCCTGAGGTCTAAACAAACTCATCAGAAACCTTATTTATCCTGTACATTTTGGGGCACATATTAATGTAGTCATTATTGAGGAAACACAGAAATTCTATATATGTAATGCATTTTTGTTACTGACAGATGATGATAAAAGAATTCTGAGGGTACTGAGAGTCTGACATATCTACTTAAAGGTTTAACTTTTTACCACAACATCAAATACCGTAGTTTTGCTGTGGTCACATAATTTGGCTGCGCAAACCAGCTTAAAGTGATTCGGTGCTTCCTTCATCTTGTGCCACTTCACTCTCCATCTGTCCTGAATGACAATCCACCAACTGAACACAGCAATTCCAAGATCTTTCACATTCATACTGAAATTCCTATTCAGTTTCTGAAGGCACTAGATGTATGCCTACTGTAATAACAACATACGTCAAATAATCACTTATTTTTCTACCTTTCAGTTCTCGTTATAAATATTTTATTTCTACTTTTCCAACCTAATTTGCAATTCACATATATTTCCTCATATTTCTGTCATATTTCCTTTTTATAGCCACAAGCCATATTTCTACTTTATAATATCCTCTTAACTACTCTGGAAGACCTTCCTTTATTTCAATTACCTGCAGATTCACAGTCCTACAGCATAATCTTAAAATCAAAACCGAGGTACTGAGGCATTCCTCTGCATGTTAATTCTGGATATTATTAGAATATTATTAGAATAGGAGTATGTATCGATCTTCTGAAGTTTCCTTGATACATCAAGGCTCTCATCTTTTGTCTAGTGAAGAAAATGGCTTTGGTCAAAGCCATACTGAATCCACTATAAGTATATACTTGAGCATAATGAAAAAGACACTTGCAGCCCTTCACAGATTTTTCCCTGACACTGTTCTGGTGTCCAAGTAGATCTGACCAACACATGTCCTGCTATTAATCCAAGAATGTTTACATTAGAACTGAAGTATGCTGTCTTCTGCCCTTCTCTGACTTCCATCTGCAAAGCTTTTATGCCTCTTCTTTTTGTTTCTTCCACTACTGCTAGAAACCATGTGCAAGCCTTATTACAACTGCAGTTCCCACAATGAGATGTATTATTTGCTTGAAATATTGAAACAAAGTGATCTTCAGCTAATTATTTCCATTCACACATTACAGACATGGAGTTCCACATATCTGAAAAGTTTGTATTTCAATAAATTATGGAAGCAGTTGAAATCCACAGAACTATTACTAAAATCTTGGTAAAACCTTAACTGACAAGTTTTTAATTAGCTTCTTATTTATTTTTAGAGAAAAATATTACTGTTACCATACTAATTATCATTATACCAAGATCCAGTTTTATCCAGAAAGAACTTCATGTCCCTTGCTAAAACAGATCATACCACTCAGACATGCAGCAATAAGGGATGAAAGAAAATAAACCAGCAGTTAAGAAAGTAATAGGAAACAAAATAAATTAGTTCTCCATAAAGGTGAGAAATATTTTATAAACAATGTAGACGGGATTATTCAGAAAAAGTGATACAGCTTATTTGCTGCATCTGGAAAATATAATTGGATTTGACTGCGGAACAGCAATGGCTTCTCATGGAAGACCTATGTGGTTTAATTTGCAAATCCATTTTTACCTTGCCTTTTTTTAAACATGAGTAATAAAAAACCCACATGTGCAGGTACAACTGATTTAGAAGAAGGTACCTAAACCTGTAACAAATCAAGTTATGCTATTGTTTTTATGGGTCTTGGAAGAAGGGTCAGAGATAAAATCATGGCACACTAACCAAGTCCGAATGAAGTATATAGAAAAGAACAATGTGCAGAAGAAAATACGATCGCTAAATTGCAGTCTCTTATCCTTCAAAAATCATAGAGAGAGAAATACTATTTTAAAAAAAGCAAGATGTTTGTATAATTTGGATAAAATATTGGAAGTTTAATGGAAAGAAAAAAATAAGTTTACAATAATGTGCTTTTAGCCTTAACTGAGCAAACTCCCCTAAAAGTCAGAGGAGAAAAAAATCTCAGTTACATTGTCCAAGAAAGCGGGTATTTTGCTTAGAACCAAGCAGTTGCTAACCACAAGTTAGAGGAAGACAAACTACTAACAGAGAGATTCAGTGCAAGTTTTTATAGAAAGAATTACAACCTTCTTTCATAGCAGTGTCTCAGAAAAATGTATATTGAGCTAGGCGCTCTTAATCTGTTTTCTCAAAAGTACTCTGGCAGGATAAAGCTGAGTCGCAATATATGCTTGTACTCTCACCGACAAGTGCAACCAATACAGTGCATTCAAGGTGTGCTTCAAGAATATCTTAGAGACATCATACTGCAAATAAAATAAATATGAAATAAAAGCATAGGGCAGAAGAATTTGTATTAGGATTTAAATAACAGAACTAAAAGTCAAACAGATACTCTTGTTCTGTAACTGCAGAAGGAGGGAAAAAGACTCCATGATTCTACAGATTCTGCCCATGCATTGGGACAGAGTGAATACAAGGGATGGAGAAAGACTTAACCACGTGCAGAAAGAAACCTGTCAGCCCACCATAAACTCAGCTCCTTATTCCTGCTTGTTTCCCATGTCTTTGGCAAGATGTTCACTTCATCATGCCTTTTTCTCCCCTCCTTATGAACTCTATGGTACATGTTAATCTTGGTAGGAGGCATCCCTGTGCACAGGGGCAATAGTCAGCTGCAATTCTAACAGCTCAGTCTAACAAAGCAAATGTTGAATCTTTTTTCTTCTTTCCCTGAATGACAATGTAGAAAAAAGCTAACACAGTTAAAACAAAAAGCAAAAGTAACGATGGAAAGAAGAATAAGACGACTAAATTAAATCAGCCAACTGCCTAATTTTAAAGTGAGAGTATCTTAATAGGAAAATATATAGCTGCATTACTCTAAAACAAAAAAAAACTTATCTGGGAAACATATTGATAACTGGATTAGTAGCCTGTTTCTACTATACCTTTCTGCCTGGAATAGGCTGCTATATAAAAAATTTACAAATAAAAATGCTACAAAAATAATCAATGAGAAGCTGTAAACTTACTCTTTCAAGTTTTTATTAATCAAGAATTTCTTATTCTGCTTTATGATAGACTGCTTTTCAAAGCTGCGCATTACAAAAGGATTCTTCTGAACTGAGAAAAAAATACAAAATCAATCCCATGTTGCCATAGTGGTTTATAAATGCCCATGAAACAGGTATGCTTCAGAAAATTAATTACCAAAATGCATCCTTTATTGGACCCATTCAGAGTGAAGTGTTTCCAAAGAGATGCTATATGCAGCTAAACCAGAAAATAAAACCAGGTTTTCACTGTAGTGACACACGTGAGAGTTTCATCTCCAAATAAGCACAGCTTATTTTTGCTTTTTGATATGCATTTTTTCTTTTCTCTGTTCTTCCATAACTCCTTTCCTATATTCACCCAAAGGCACCATGATTATCAAAACACAGGCTTGAGAAAAGTACACTAAAAAAAAAATTCTGGTTGAGGTTTGACATTATGATACCTTGCCAGGTTTCATCAGTTATATCATGTCATACAGAGTAATGCAGTCTGGCTGATGCAACTCACAGGGACTCATCACCTATCATGTGTTTGTTGAAGAATTTAAAGATATCACACGATCTGTGGACAGAATTCAAAGGTCTACTATGATGAAAGGAAGATTTTATTATTTTATTTTTCCATGAAGACAGGATTTTTTTTTTAGTCTTTGGGATTTTTTTTAATACTTTTCTTGAGATTGAATGGATCGTGCAACTTTTAATCTCCATTGGGAAATCTATGTTAAATAATTTCAGCTTTAGACTGAAGTCAACAGTAAAGCACAGATGTCTCGTTATAGTTTTATTATTTGGCTGCAGGTTAGTACTTATGTTGCAAAAAAGCCTTTTAGGGATAAAGAAATTGGAATATGAGGTTATTCCGTCTAAGCCTTTCAGAAATGCTCATCCATTTAGAAATCTAATACTCTTCCCTTCATTCTGTGGTATAGTATTTTTCTTCTCTAACGAAATGACAGAAGGGTTAACCTAAAGTGGGCCCTAGGGATTTAAGGCATAAATTTTTTTAAAACTAGCCTTTTATAGCCACATTATAAGATAGTTTACTAATGAAGTATGATTTCAAGGTAAGATGATTATCCAGACATTAGAAAGAATGATCCCAACTCGTTACATTACTTTTGAATAAACATAAAAAAAGACAATAATTTTCAAGTGATTTTTAAAAGAAAATTACTCTTTCAAATCACAATTGTAAAATACCTTAACGTGTTTTTTTCTAAAGAAACTTACCAAAATGTTGGACTTTAGGCTATTCAATGGAACATAATTTGTATTTAACTTCATGACCTAAATGGCAACACTTAGAACCTGATAAATCATCCAATATGCATATTTTCTTTGTGATATTTAAATCTTGCCTACATCCTTCTTCTTGTATATGTGTGTGTGCACGCAACTAATTAAAGTCAATGTTTTTATTGTTTTAACCCTAAAACAATTTTTGTAGTTTAATGAAATAATTTATTAGAAAATTCAACCCTAACTCTTGTTTATTTTTCATTTTAGCCTCAGAAGGAAAATCAATTACTTGTACAACTCTAGTAGTTAGATTCTCTGTAAGACTCAACAGGTATACTGTAATCCCTGAAACTCAGATGAATATATCAAAGCAGCATTAACTTAGGTTTTCTTAGCCTTTTTTTTTTCTTTTCCTCCTTTTTAATTTTTTTATTTTATTTTTAATTTGGGCCAAGGAGCTTAATATAAATACACATACAGTCAGGTGTATTTCTAGAATTAAGGAGAGAATCCTGTTCTTTTCACAAAGAACAATCTTATATCCCATGCTAAGCATCACTGAATACATTTTCATTAGTTGTTCTGCTTTCTATACCAATGATGTCCACAGGTGCTGTGGGAACTCAAGCCACTTTGAAGTTAAAGACAGTTGAGCAGTGCTTTGCTTTTGAAGTCTGATAAAAAAAAAAAAAATACCGTGACATCTACAACTTATGATTACATTTCTTAAAGTCAGGAAGTCTAATCCTCAGTGCCATTTGTAAGATGTTTTATTTTTTAACTTATGATAGATGCTTTGAAGTCTCCTGTGTCAGTTGTACATTTAAGAATAACTTTCTCGGTATTTAATATTCTGATTAAGTTTGAAACTTAGCAGGACTCAGTATGATTCTCTTTTTGCTCTTATTCCAGTTATTGTCTAAGGTTTTACCACGGTAGAACTCTTGTACAACCACTATCTACGAAGAATTACTGCTCACTTAATGAAACACTTATGTCTCCCTCTCCTAACCTCAAATTTGGTAAACTAATACAATTTAGTGCATTATATTGGATACTGCAACATCACTAAACTGCCTGCTTGTAAAAGCCTTTTGTTTTGGTTTAGCACTATTAAAACAGACTGCTTGGCTAGAGAACATAGGCAAAGGGGAATGAAAGCAATGAAAGGGGAATAAAAGTTATCCCACATACACTGGCAAGCAACAATCTTGAGGCTTATAAAAAAAGTTCAGTTATAGCTTGACTGGATTTCCTGGTGCTCTTCTAATGCTACATCTGGCATTACACTGAAGTAGAACTACGTAATATATTTTTAAAAAGGCTTAAAGTTGCTAGTAATGCATTTCTTAGTTTCAAAGAACAGAAAGGGATATCTTCTCATCATAAACTAGAACCATCTTATACTTTCTACACAATTGAACTTTCAAACTAGTAGACTGATTTTAAACTCTGTAAAGAGGCATCCCCAGGTATAGATGGACCTAAAGCTAAACACCCTTGACGGGTGAAACAATTCAAGTTTTGTATCTTATTCTACACTATGAGTGGATAGGACAAGTCCAGTCTAAGATCAGGTAAGATTTTATTAAGCAGTCAAAATTGCAGCATTTATCTAAAACAAACTTAGGTAACTGATTTTTTTTTTTAATAAGCTAACGCATTTCCAGTATCTAATTAATTACTGATATATATATATATATATATGTAATGATGACAGTAAAATACCAATGAGAATTATTTTTCTTATTTTATTGAACAAGGTTTCTACTTACTACACTTCAGCTGAGCCTTTTAGGCTAGAGTACCTACCCTTAATTCACATGGAAGTTAGACTTCATACTTTGTATACAGAAAAAACAATGGTCATAGTAAACAACAATAGTTTTTATCATTGTGAAAGGGTATTACCTAAACAAATGGCATAAAAACAATGCTTAATGTTAACATATAAAAGTCAAAGCACTGTGGTAACGATAGTTTGTACCATCATTGGTCCTGCAGAGTGTAAATTCAAATCTGCCTTTAGAGGAATTTATTTTTAGATTATGCAATATCTTTGGTTGGTCAAGCAATCACTGATGATAAGAAAAGATTTTCCTCTCCAGTGGACTAAAATTTTTTAGAAGACTGATAGATTAATTATTACTACAAAAACAAAAAAAAGTGTTTACATCCATTTAGAAACCTTTTTATTACCATACCTGTTACTTTCAGTCTGTCAGCTCCAATGACAATCTCATCTTCATCTGCAGAAAACAATACTTTTCCACTTTCACTTGCCCTCACTTCAAATCTCTTACACTGGGCCTCCACAGCATCAGCTCCTGAAATCAAGCAAGTTAATGTTTCATCTATTTTGTAAGAATTAAAGTAATCATCAGCATATGTGGAATATCCAAAATATACCAAATACATGAGTCTTTCATGAAATAGTTGGCTTTCTGTGAACCTGGTAGGTAATTTGTATTATAAAACATTGTTAAATTAATTTGCAGAGTAACTATTTCACTATTGTGTATCAGGATACAATTTAAAGTAACTAGGAAAGATATCTATTTCAGTGTCACGTGTGGAAGTCAACACAAGAATTTAGAACGTACTAAAACTCTGAGATCTTGAAATACCAATTCAGACAGAGCTTTCTGAGGTTTGCTCAGCTTAAATTGCAGGTTCTTGCCAATGGAAAAAAGATAACATATGAGCCTATTCCATTAAGACCAATAAACCAACACAGCAGAAAAGTGTGTTTTGATTCAGTTCTGCTGCAAACTTGAACAGTGGAATAACAAAACAAAAAAACCCCAACAAAACAAACAAAAAAAGTTGAACTGAGATATTACATATTTCATATTCTATGAAACAGAACCCCCAAATGTCTCAAAGCTCCAAAACCCTAAAATAATTCTGAAATCAAACAGACCTATGGAATCGTATCTAAGAGTGCCATAAAAAAGTTCGAAGATACCAAAACTCTGTTAAATTTACTATGCTTTCTAATTTACAGGTCTTATCTTCATTCTTCAGTGTTTTATCCAAAAAATTGTTTTTATTTTATTTTATTTTATTAATAAGTGAAAGCAAAACTTTAGTTCTGAAAATGGTGTTGAAAAGCAATGAACTGCATATAGCACAACTAGCTGTAAGGCAATTTACAAGATTTCAGGGAATAATTCTCTGACAATTTTCTCACTGATAAAGATGGTGCACAAGACATAAGGGTACCATCAGTCCCTAGAAGGCAGACAGTTCCTACCAGTAAGTGCATTCATGGTGCTCAGTACCTGGTCCCCCTGCACATGCTGGACTGGTGTGGCATCACCTGAACCGGTGTGCCCGCTGGGCACCCTGCCTGAGTGCTTGTATTTCCTTTGGAGGGAAACTACAGCAAGGAGGAAGAGGGAGAGCCTTTGAGTCAGAGGACAAAAAGCTGACAATCCTTCCTACAACATCTCGATGAAGGTCAGTCAGGACCCGTGCTGTAACAGGTAATAAACTCAGGTAGACTAAGTACATTCTGCTTTACACGAAGCATCGTCTGGAGAGCTGTTTGTAAAAATACTACACTCATTTATGGAGATAGGTAATGAGAACTTAACAAAGTGGACAAATATTTTAGCAGGGCATATTGCCATATGACAACGGGTAATGGTTTTAAACTAAAACAAAGGTAGATTGAAGTAGATATAAGCAAGAAATCTTTTATTATAAGGGTAGTGAAACACTGGAACAGGTTGCCCAGAGAGGTCATAGATGCCCCAGCCCTGGAAACATTCAAGGCCAGAGGCTGGATGGGGCTCTGAGCAACCTGATCTAGTTGAAGATGTCCCTGTTCATTGCAGGGGGTTGGACTAGATGACCTTTGAAGGTCCCTTCCAAACCAAACTATTCTATGATTATATGAAAAACAAAACATTCAGCTGATTAGAACAAAAACAATAAAATACAAACAGTGTTTACTGTTACTGCCCAGGAGACTTGCTTTTTAACAGCAACGGGTTGCAAAGCAAGGAGTCCGTCACTGTGTGCTGCCTGCCTGACAACAGCAGCAGCATCCCGCAGGGACAGGAAAGCAAAGCTGAAAAAGGATGGAAGGATGGACCTGTCCTTGTTACAGGTCAAGAAATAAAAGGATAATCACAAATAACTTAATACTAACTAGTTTCACCTTTACTTAAGAGCTGATGTTGGCATTATAAGTACTGTGATGCTGTTAATTTACACACATGAAAGTTGTTAGCTGTGTAAAGAAAAGGGCTTAACAGGAAATGTGAGAGAAATCAAAGAGAAAAAAGATACGCCACATTCTTACTCATTATATATCACTGCAAGTGACAGCTCATGTTTCAATTAACTGCATTTTAAAACCTGTCATATATTTAAGATAATACAGCTTTTCATAAAGAATGACTAGCAGAATAATGATCTGGAATATGATTTCTACAAGGAAATGCATATATTTTACATGGTCAGCATTCATGCTTCTTCAGCATCACATTGTATAAGGGTACACCTAGCATTCAGCTAGTCCAAAATATGATTACAGAACATAATTCTATTTTTATGCTAAAAGAAATGGGCTTTTACTTTATGTTGCACTCAGGACTTAACAGTGCATCACTTAGTATTACACACATTGCTGAAACAGTGGTTAGCGTATTCAAGACACTTGAGAGATTACTAACAAAACATAGTACATGTTAAACTTGCCTCTTTGACATAAAACCAAATGTTAAAAGTTAAACTGCCTACAGAGTAATCAATGCTATCAAAATGTTTCATTACATTTTCATTTCCCAACTGAAATAAGAGTAAGTGGTTACATGTGCAATGTATTAGTGTATTATCTTCTTAGCTGTAATGCAAATTGCTGTGTTCCAAAAACGTTCTACAAACATACACATCTCATAAAGTGTCTAACTCCTTAATAGTATTACTAACAAAAATGATAAGAGAATCACCTCTTAGAATACTGTGCATGAACAGAGCACATCTCTTGAAATTTTTAGCTCAAACTTGTAGAGTAATCACACTATCCATTATGCTTATTTTCAGCAAATCATATCTGTTTGAATAATGCATACTTCAGTCCAGACAAACACACAAGAAAATTTATCTTCCAAACTCTCTTTGGAAAGGTAATTTCTACCATACACATGGCTATCCGAAAATTTTACTAGCCGTGCCATTTTATACTATACTACTAACCTACTTCATACCAGAGATGCAGTCAACTTTTTAATAGCTTTAATCAGGATCAAGGGAAATCCATGGCAAACTCTCTCATCATCTTGTGTCCAGAAAAATTTTTTACTTGTAAATTCAGTTATATACTACTAAATAAATTATTAAATTTCTGTGAAATTCCATTCATTTAAAGCATATAGATGAAAAAGGTACATTTCATATTAATCAATAAATCACATGTAATGATGGTTTATTACACATTTGTTGCACAGAAGTTGCATAATCAAAACTATCATTAAACAGGCTACGTTAAAATGGTACAAAGCATAAAATTATTCATTTTAGCTATAGTAAAGATGCATTAAATGAAAACACTGGACAATACATAAATATGGATACAGAAAATTACAGTGCTGTAACCCAGATTAACACTAATATAGATTAAATTTCAAGAGAAGTCTATTTTGAATTTGTAAGTGTATAGCTTCACTTGTTAAGTAATACTATAATAACAATCATGAAGAATGCGTACTTTTAACATTTTGCTTTTTAAAGTCAATGATGCCTTGTACTATATTATTATTCAGGAAAACAATTTAAAACTACTATTTGGAGTTACAATAAATACTACCAGTTTTCCAAGGTTTACATAAGATTATAAAGATACAACTTTAAAGATAGAAGGAATGGTAAAAACTTAATTACCAAACATGATTTAATGCTGATCGGTTAAAAATCTCAATTAGTATGATGCTGTAAATCATATGATAAGAGTGTAAACAGTTGTTACTTGTTACTAAGAGACTAGATCAAATTTTCCATATGTGATAAGTGCATAAATAGTTTGGGTGGGTTTTTTTGGGGCATTACTACGAAGCTTATTGCTGTGGAAATCGCTGCTCATTCTGGGCAGTGTAAAGTGGGGGTTTTCACTGTTTGGAAAGCATGCGCAGTCATTACAGCTTGCTGGCCAGTTCACATTTCCCCTACCAGCAGATTGAACCTCTTCTGAACTAATTCTGTGATTATGCATATTTTGCTTTATAATGCACTGTATCATGTTTTCTACTGTGGGAAAGGATATTCAAGTTTGAGGTTCTTTTTTTTTTTTTCCTGAGTATTTTCTACAAAGTTTATGTCCCTTCCAATTTTCCATAAAATGATATAATAGAAGTAATAATGCTTGTATGATACTTGTGAACATAAGAAGTGATGCAGAAAGTCATTACTGTGGAGATAAGATAGACAAAATAAAAGTCATAATTTCCCTAATTGCAACAGTTTCCACCCAAACATTACTTTAGTTTTTAGAGTTTTAAGAATATCTAATACGGCTCATTACTCATTTAGCACACAAAATATGTTTGGGATGTAACTCTATACTAAGAAGATCATATGTTCTTTCTTTCTCAGCAGTAATGTGCTCCACTCCCACTGCTATCAACAACAATGAAAGTAACACAAATGTTAAAAACAGGGTGAAGTTAACATTTGCTTTGCTTCGTCTTCTGGTATGTTTCCAGTCATCTATAACACATTTCCATTCATTCTCAACTTACTGAAACATAAGATGAAAGTGAGGTGTATGAGGAACAGTAACTATCAACAATACCAAAGAAGTTAAATGTTTTCTCTTCTGTTATTTTGCACGCTTATATCAAATGCAGATGAACACTGGCAGTTGTGTCTGATTTCTAAATCACCTTCTGTGTCCCCCTGGCAGACAACAAATTCAGGCACAGAAATAGACAAGAAATCAAGCACTTTAAATTAAACAGAGGGCCTAAAATTCAAAGGGAATTACCGCCATGTAAATGCAAAACATAATGAAATCCAATGTACTGTCTTCTGATTCTTCGATGAAAAATGGGTTATTTAAACATTTATTACATGCAAGGTATTTTTGGATGACAAAGTTACTTTTATGAGGTTGTGTTGATGCTTCTGAGATAGCAGATAAAGCATTTTTTAATAAATATTCAACCCCTGTACAGGTCTAAAATCAATATTCATGAAATATATATGTAGACTTTTTAAAAAAATATTCATAGGAATGTTAGATATTATATTATTTTGGCCACCAGAGGTCTCAGAAATTTTTCAGTGAATGCCAATGAAATAACGCAAATGAAGGACTCATACCAGCTGAATAGAAGCACTGAGGAATTTGAATAAAGAGAGCTTTCAGCTGAGAGCCAGATATCTACACAGGCAAACATTCACAGCAATCAGAACACATCCTGTGTTCTGTTTGCTGAGGATGAGAAGAGACCATCTTTGCTGTATCAAAAATGGTGAATGTAGCTGGGTCTGTCAATTGTTTATGGCCATGCTATGGAGATGTCAGGAAGCTACTACTTTTAAGAGAGGTTGAGCTTCAAAGTTTCCTGGTCTGAATGATTACCTGTTTGGACAAGGGAAACTGGAGCAAGTGCTAGGCCAGAAGAAGTAGTGTAAATATTTGTTACCCTTTTTAGCATCAGGCTACAGTGAATAATACCAGCTGTCAACATAAATTATTAGCATGAGGACAAGCCACACATTTATATGAGACATATATATGAACAAAGAAGAAAATTAAGTAGAACCATCTGACTGAATCAGATGGCAGGTACAGTAGTAGCATGGTTCTTCCTTCTTCATGATTTACAGATCCACTGGTATCCATAAAAGATTAGTGGTATCACTATTTGAGGACTTGGTCAAATGGCAGCTCGCAGGAAAATTCTGCCCTCCCAGGCAGATTTTACTTCTAAGAACTTGGTGAAAAGACAAACCCAAACTATTACCTGTCACCTTCGCAATGCATGGAACGCATCCTTCCCTCAGTTTGCCTTCCTAGTGCATCTTGATGATGGAACACCAGGTATGAAAATATATTATATGTGAAACTTGTATAATAGTTGCAATTGATAGCACTCTCCACACTACTTCCACATGAAGCCACAACTGCACAAGAGCAAACGTGCTTTTCCTCCTACTATCCCTTATATATGGTATTTTCTATTGGAGACTTTCAGATATTGCAGGGCTAAACAGACCTTTGGTCTCAAAAGATACAACTGGCCATAGTTTTCATCAGCTATGAGCAAAACACATGAGTGAATGAAAGTAAAATGTGCTTCTTGAAGGTTGCTTGAACTTTAAGTTAACGAATTTATTTTACTTCTGTAATGGCTAAAAGCATGTGCATTGTCTCCTCCTGTGTCTCAGCTGATAGGTTGTAACTTTAGCTATAGTATCTTAATCTCTTATATGTGTCCTTAGATAAGAAAGGCAAGCAAGCCAAATGAAGATATGCCAGGTACCCAATTGTGCGTGTAAGACTTTGGAATGTATGTTTTGCTCTATTTATAATCACCTTTTTTTTTTTTTTTTAATTACCAGACCTATTGCATGATCTTTCCTGTGGATGTTTTCCCCTACTGTCCAGCAAACTTTGTGATGTCAGTAAGTAGCCACACTACATTAAATCCTTTTTATAGTTGCCTTTATCAACTTAGTTTTCACTGACAAGCTCAAATGTTAAACTCATGACGATGAATTAATTATAACTCTAGTGTATATTAAAGTACTCCAAAGTGTGAATGGGAATAGAAAGTTTATCTATTTTTCTTATCATACAATCATAGAATAGTTTGGGTTGGAAGGGACCTTCAAAGGTCATCTAGTCCAACGCCCCTGCAGTGCGCAGGGACATCTTCAACTAGATCAGGTTGCTCAGAGTCCTGTCCAGCCTGGCCTGGAATGTCTCCAGGGATGGTGTATTCACCATCTCTCTGGCCAACCTGTTCCAATGTTTCACCACCCCCATCTTAAAAAATTTCTTCCTCATGCCTGGCCTGAATCTCCTCTCCTTTAGTTTCCAACCATTAACCCTTGTCTTCCTGTAAAAGGCCCTGCTAAAAAGTCTTCCTCCAATCTTTCTTATAGGCCCCTTTTAAGTACTGAAAGGCCACAATAAGGTCTCCCTGGAGCCTTCTCTTCTGCAGGCTGAACAATCCCAACTCTCTCAGCCTGTCCTCATAGGAGAGGTGTTCCATTCCTCTGATCATCTTGGTGGCCCTCCTCTGGGCCATCTCCAACAGGTCCATACCTTTCCTGAAGGCTCCAGAGCTGGACACAGTACTCCAGGGTGGGGTCTCACCAGAATGGAGTAGAGGAGCAGAATCATCTCCCTCAACTTGCTGGCCACACTTCTTTTGATGCAGCCCAAAGTACAATTGACCTTCTGGGCTGCAAGTGGACATTGCCAGCTAAAGTCCAATCTTTCATCCACCAGTGCCCCCAAGTCCTTTTCGGCAGGGCTGCTCTCAATCCCTTAATTCCCCAGCCTGTATTGATACCGGAGGTTGCCCCAACCCAGATGTAGGGCCTTGCGCTTGGCCCTGTTGAACCTCATGAGGTTCGCATGGGCTCACTTCTCAAGCTTGTCCAGGTCCCTCTAGATAGCATCCCTTCCCTCAGGTGTTTCTTCCTCATAATGAATGCAACATGAATAATTCTAAGTCCTAAGAGAATTTAAACAAATTTTCAGCATTATTCTCAACCTTGGAATTTTTAGGTTTCCAAGATGCAACTGGTTTTTACAACTGAAATAATTTACAAAGCTGGTCATACACTTTTTGGAAGCTGAGGCCTACTGAAGCAATCTGTGCATTACATTTCCATAGAAAACCAGCAAGAAAGTTTCCATTGTCTTTGTTAGCTGAGTTAGGCTATAAGGTTACTATTACGTTGTTTGGCCAGTATATGTTTTATGAAAATCCAAGGTTGCCTACTAAGTAACTGAAGTATTCCACTGAAAAGAAATGAGTGTTAAAAAAAGACAGAACAATACATAGTACAACATACCTGACTACATGCTGTTCTTAATGAACAGCACATTCAAATGAAATAGCAAGAGCACGCACAAGACAGTAATGGGAGTATGAAATTTCTTCATTACATAGATGAAACTCAAAGACAGATCAGGAATATTACATTTCTCCTTGGGAAATATAACATCTTGCAGATCATAAGGTCATTCATTCCTCTCTAAAACTGTTTCTAGTTATCATTATATATTTCCTTTAGGTCAGACTTTTAGTCTGACTTTTCTATTGAATGTTTTAAAAAATTCCCAGAAATTCTACTGAAAACCACTTATCTGTAAATCTCTACAACCTTGTTTTTTTCTTTTCTTAAAAACAAATCTGGTGCTTGACCTGTTTGCATTCCTTACCTCTCATCTGCTTACTCTCTAAAATAATTGATAATAGTGCAAGTAGCTTTCTGCTGCCTGCTTTATCATTCTGAGGTGAACTGGACTGAAACTGAAATTGAATGAAGTACATTCATGTCACCTAAGGGTTCCTTATCTTATTGCTTCCTGATTTTACCCTGTGATGTTTTGTACTGTTATGTATCTGTTATGTAATGCTTTGTGAAGATTTAAAAATAAAAGCATTTAAGTTTTGTCTTTCTTACTGGTAGTATTCTCTCTAGGCATTAGACAAAAGTCATTCTGAATTTTGTTTCTACTCTGTAGGTATTTTGAACATTTTTGTGGTTTATTAATATAAATTGAAAGCTAACAAAGATTTTTACTTGTATTATCTATATACAATTATTATTCAGAGGCTAATTTTCAATTTTTTAAAAAAATTTTTTATTTTTCTCCCCCTGATTTTATTAAAAATATACAAGTTGTTTTTTCCAGATGCTTTGGGCATTTTTCCATGGACTTCAAATACAACTTGTTGTGACTATATAAATTATTGTATAATATTTTTTCCCAATGTACTGAATTAGACTGTTAAAAGGTTTCAGAATGCAAATTAAGCTTTTTGAAATAAATAATTGAATTCATTACATTTTGAGAGAAGAAGACTGAAACAAAGGATATAAACTACCAGAATGCTTAGATGCTTTCTTGGAAAAATAAATGTTAAAAAAAATATATATATAGTTTTACAGAATGAATTCAACACTGATAGCTACAACATAGGGAGGACTAGAAAATCTATTTTTTTCCAAACTGACTGTTACTTGGTTTATCTGCTTTAGCTAGAATGTACAAATATGCTGAAGTTATCTATGGAAAAGGTGTTATTTTAGCATTTTATATAATCACTCTTTAAATGAGAAAGATTTAATGAAAGAATGTACAAACTATTAAAAGATACACAGGATTAATCTACAAAAAGGCTACCACTCAGTGCTACCAGGTAGTAAAACAAGAGTAAAAAAATTATAGCCTGATGACCAGAAAATGATAATTTTAAACCCTTCTGTTAATTGTTAGATCAGTGAACTGCATTCACAGATTTCTGAACAACTTGTAACTACTATGATGATAGCACAAGATGATGATAGTTTAGCTGGCCAGCTCTCAGGATTTTTGTACTATCCATTTAGGAAATTACTTGTCTCCTTGCCCTTGACACTGGGAAAAGGGCCAGGAAAGCTTCAGAAGCAGGATAAAAGCAAATTTGGGCTCTTAGCTTCTGGAAGTGTCTCTTCTGATTAAGGTTCTCAATGGATTTCATTGTTGACTTGTAACACATAAGAAGCAATTCAATTCACATATAAAGACACCTACCTCAGATTCCTACACGGCTGACATTTAAATAGTGCATCTTTTTGTGTGATTTGAGTCACTCTCAGATCATCTACCTTTCAAATAAACCACTCTGAAAAGCTATATTGATAGCCTTGGGAGTAAGATCTTATGGTGACGGAACAAGTTTAGTATCATGGGGAAATCTGAAGTGTCCTCAAAGGAATAGATGACTTTGTACCTGGAAAGAAATCTAACCTAGATGCAGATGGACATAAAAATTCAGAGGCAAGGCCTGCAGCACAGGTGGAATTTTTGTCTGGACTTGCTGAAAGCTTTTGCTTTGGCAATATGGCAAACCAACTAGAATCACTCCACCACAGAGAAAAATAGATGTGGTAAATTAACATCTGGCTTCATATACAGATTCCACAGAGAAAAGGAATTAAAACCTAACAAATAATGCTGCCCCAAACAAGCAAACTCACTTTCTCCATTGCAAAGGAAAAACAGTTAGGAAGCTTTTAACGTCTGACAACTTTAAGGTGGTAAAGAGTCCAGGTGCCTCGATAATACATGTGAGAGAAGAGCAACAGAATAGCTTCTCCAAACAAAACATCTGCTCAAAACATCACAAAAGGCAATTCATGAAGTTCTGAGATTCTAATGTTGGAATAACTTATTTTAAAGGCAATGTAGTCCTTAGTTTTTTCTGGAAGAAATGCTCACTCCGTATTATTTTCATCTATAACTGATACTAGTGATTCAGTGAGTGATAGCTATTCCCAGTGACTAATTAATTCCAGACTTCTGGAATGTTTTTATTCACAGGAAGAAATACAGCAAAAATTTTGAAATATTCAGCTAATCATTAATTTGGTGCCATCTGTTCATAATTCATCTGCAACTGAAATATTTATCACCCTAAGAATAACCTAAAGAAAAAGGTCGTTTCAGAGAGACATTCATGTATTACAGAAAATTTTAAAATCCCTGTTAAATATACCTTAAAATCTCCTGTACATGCTTGAGACAAATTGCATCAAGGCAGCTCTGCCCATCTATAAATGGCTCAATTAAACATCTCTAGTATTGTCATAATATGGTATTTGAAACTCCATACTGTTCTAGATGGAGGCAAAATAATTAAAAGGCAAATAAACATAATAATCTCAATTAAATAAGCAAAACAAACCAGCTTTGTTCTAGTTATGGATATTAACTAGTATTTTCCAATGTGTTATTAAAGTTTCAGTTTTATACATTGACACTGATTTTTTGGAACTGCTTATTTTTTATAGGACCCAGACAAAGCACTGCAATAAATAGAAAGTAAACTTTGACATTAGTGTTTTTAAAAACACACAATAATTGCAACATAACAGTGAGATGCAATTTCTGATAGTCTAAAGACGTGAGAGGAAATTCTAGAGAACAGAAGATTCTTTTATTTACTTTTTAGTACTAGTCATAGATATCACAGAATCACAGAATGTTAGGGATTGGAAGGGACCTCAAAAGATCATCTAGTCCAATCCCCCTGCCGGAGCAGGAACACCTAGATCAGGTTACACAGAGATTCAAAATCTTGTATGGACAAATAATATTCACGGACAGAGAAATGTTTCCAAGTCTGACTATCCACTTGTAAAAATCTCTTTCACAAACAGAAAGAGACTAATTTGCCATAGCTGTCTCAACTGAAAGTACTCAGATTTCTTAAAGATATCTTAACTGAATTCTAAGTCTGAACTCTAAGTCTGCAATGAAATTACTTCTTACCCATATTTTTGCAAAATCTCTTTGCTGTCACTTTAACATCTATTACAGCAGCAGTGTTGTCATCACTTAAAAGAATGAATCCTGTCTGCAATTACTAACCTAAAGATATGTAAATCTTTTCACTTTTAGGTCGGTCTGCTCATATAACAAAGATAAGAGTGACTTGCACTTGCACTTGACCTAATCACGAACTTCAGACACTACTGACCTTGCAACTGTAGACATTTCGAAGCCTGCACAATTATTTGAGTCTTGCTTTAACACACATCTTGAGACTGTGTCCTTTAGCTGACCATTCCTCATTATATGCTAAAAGGATTATGTAATGCAATATGCAAATGTGTAACCAATTGGCTCTTTAGGGTGCGAATGTAGCAGATTTTGTATATAATGCCTTCTACTTCTCTTGCTGGCATGCTGGCTTTATTCCAGCATCCAGACTTGTGTAACTCCGTAATAAAACTGTATCTCGTCTCTCTGTGCTATATTGGGCTCATTTGTATGCATACCAAGCAAACGACCCTGTTTTGGGACAACAGCAGCATGCCGTTGAGTTTCTTCTTCTAAGTGTTCTCTGTAGCTCTGAAGTAAAGGGGAACATCAGAAAGATTTCACTGCTCTTCTCTTTCTCATTTTTTATTTATTTTAAAAATTTAATTAAGACTTCTCACTTAGTTTCCCCTATTTTGCCCTTCATCTAAGCCACTACTATTAGAATAATATATTCTTGCCAATATTAATGAGCTGTCTGAACATCAGGAAAAAAAAAAAAAAGAAGGGTAAAAATAACATCTTAATGTCTTGTCAGGGACTCGCTAAAGGTCTGGATGCCGTAGGTAATTTAATAATGCTTAGCACTCAGCAGCCACCTTGTGAATGTCACAATGCATGCACAGCACCTGTTTTTGCAGTTAAATGAAGTATTAGCAGTTGATAAAGATAAAGTCAAATAATTAGAACCATCTTTTGATGATGTGTGCTGTATCCCTCAAAACCTACTTAAATACCTCTGGATAATGTCTGTTTCTTTGAACTTTGGGATCTCTCTCCTACAAAAGGAAATCACTTCTTTCCTGCTCTGAAGGTTTGGGTAGTAGTTATGCTGTCTGTATTGGCCAAGAGCACGTGGGTAAAAACAGCAGAACAGGTGGCAATGAATTAACATTTAAACACTAACACTTCTGTACCACCACGCAAACCACTAATGACCTCATCCCACTAAGACTCTACTTCTACAGTTAAATCCAACCACTGCTCGTAGTTCCATATCATCTAGTATGGGGGGAAAAATATATATGTTTTAATATTGAAGACAGAACATTTGAAAATTGAAACAGAATATCCTTTTTCTGAATTTTCAGGGCAAGTTTTCCAGAAACAGTAGAAACATTCAGACTTGCATTTAAAATACAGTGTGGTCAAATAAAAAGCCTGTAAAGGTGAAAAGTAAGTGGAGAACTGCTGTACAGCTGGCAAAATAGCCATTGATAAACGAAATGTACTTCAGGGTATGTCCAGTCCTACTACAGATGCTCTGGAGTCGAAGTTAGCATTGAGATGAAATACTAAGGCACTGAGCTGAGGCTCATACCTAGGTGTATTGGACAACCCTCTGCACAGGGTCACTGCTGCACTCCCCTCCACAATCACTGCCTGGAAAAGACTGATTTAGTGTTATCTTTCCTCCTTTTCCCATCACCTCTCAAGCGACAGTGCATATAGAACAATAACGATCGCCTTCTCACGAGAAGAGAGGCGTGTGGCTGCTGTTATTCCGAAGGCCCTCCTGTGGTAAGCCAGCGCACAGCCAGTCCTCTGTGTGCCTGGCGATTCCTGCCACCACCGACTGCCAGCATCTGAGACCCGAGGCTTCACTTGAAGCCTGGGCTTCCAGCAGGCTGCTTGAGGAAGACCTGCTGCTTGTGCCTCTTCCTCCCCTCTGTGGATTCATGGATTTATCCTGTACCCTTTTGAAAGAATGCTAGAACATCTCACATTGGAAGGGACCCATAAGGATCACTGAGTCCAAGTTCCTGCTCCTCACAGAACTAGCTAAAACTAAACCACATGACTGACAGCATCACCCAGATGCACCTTGAACTCTTACAGGCTTGGTGCTTGACCACTTCCCTGAGGAGCCGCATTCCAGTGACTGAGCAGCCTCTCAGTGAAGAACCTTTTCCTAAAGCCCAATTTAAACATCCTTTGACACAGCTTCATACCTCTTCCACATATAAAAGAAAAAATGCCCAATTTCATAACAGCAGCTCAACAAAAGTTAAGATTTATACTGAATATACACAAGAAAATTGGAGCAGTTGCAGAATTTAAAAAAAAAAAAAGCACATCGCCCAATGGCTGCATGTGCTTTGGGGGATTTCTAAAGTTCAAACTTAAGAATGCATATTCTGACTTTCAAAAGAAATCTCTTCCTCCATGTGCTTGTCCTTTCCAAACCAGCTCTACATTACAGTAAGAAAAACACATCGAAAAACAGCTACTGGACCTCAAAATTCCTTCAAAACATAGATGATGAATAAACTTAGAAAAAGAGAGAGAAAATAACCTGCAGGTATTTTGTCTACACTACAAATATTATAGAGAGAAGTATCAGTCTAAGTATAAAAGTACAAAGTATGTTTTTCTTTTTTTCTGTCAGTTACAGACAGGAAAACGTGTTCTCCACGTTAGATCAATACAACTTCAGATATGAACTAACACGAGATGTACCTTGTATCTGAAGTAGAAATAGTCTTCCTGAGCTCAGATTGAGAGAACAAAAAAGTAAAGAAGAAAAGTTGTATCAGGACTCAAATGCCAAAAGCTTTTAGTCTGAAGAAGGCAGAAAGAGGAAAAAAAAAATATACTGAATGCAGAAATAAGAGGAAGAGGTCTCAGAACTCCAACTCTGGAAGTACTGATGTAGCATTTAAATAATTCAACAAAAAGTGATTATCTTTAAGGATCAAATAATATATAACACGCTAGTGAGGATGACAACACTTAAAGCAAGGAATCTTACATCCACAGCACAGACCTCCTTTGCTATGTTGTTTAGAACCAACAATGCACAAGCACTATTGCCCCTGCAATAACCACTGTCCTGCATTTTGGCTGGGATAGAGTTAATATTCTTCCTAATAGCCGGTATAATGCTGTGTTTTGGATTTAATATGAGAGAAATGTTGATAATACACTGATGTTTTGATGGTTGCCAAGCAATGTTTATAGCAAGTCAAAGACTTTTCAGCAAGTAGGCTGGAGATGCACAGGAAGCTGGGAGGGTGCACATCAGGGATAGCTGACTCAAACTGACCAAAGGGCTACTCCATACCATATGATGTCATGGTTAGTATATAAGCTGGGGGAAGGAGGAGGAAGGGAGAGACATTCGGAGTGGTGATGTTTGTCTTCCTATGTAACTATTACACATGATAGAGCCGGGCTTTCTTGGAGATGGCTTAACACCTGCCTGCACACAGGTTGTAGGGAATGAATTCCTTGTTTTGATTTGTTTGTATGTGTGGCTTTTGCTTTACCTATTAAACTGTCTTTACCTCAACTCATGAGTTTTCTCATTTTTTACTCTTCTGATTCTCTCCCTCATCCCACCCAGGGGAAAAGTGAGCAAAATCAAGTGGCGCTTGGTTGCTGGCTAGGGTTAAGCCATGACAACCACACAGAAACTGTATAGAATTTAGTTGCTGTCCTACTGCTGCTTGCTTTTGTGTTTATTCATTGGGGAATTTTTAGTTTTTAATTCTTGACATATCAACGGACATATTATGCTCTTGTATTTCAAGAAGGATGTTTCAGGTTAAGTAATGGGCAAACCTAGCAGAAAGAATTACCACTCAGTCCTAATGAATGACAGAGAAACAGCTTACTACTTTTTATTTTTATAGCACAGTTTTCATGTAGCAATTCGTAAATAACATGTAAGATATTTTACACCATTTTACTGCACATAACATATAATAAAAGTATCATGAGTATATGAGATATTGCTTAAAAACTGAAAATTTACCTAAATGATTAAAAGAAATCTGAAGTATTGTGTAAAGTATCTCTTTCTTTCAGAGATTTTGTTACCTAAGCAAAAAGGGGATTGCTACAGGTATGCTAATGGTACCAAGTATGTTTAATAGTTTTATGAGTTAATTATGTAATGGATATATAAAAAAGTATTATTTTCAATCCAGTTAATGCAAAGGCTAGTCACAAGAGCTAGTTCACATCTGCTGAATGCCAAATGTACATTTGCAGATCAACACAGAGAATTATGAAACTAATTTACAAGTGAAATAGAGGTAAAAACTAGAAAAGAGTTCTTTACTAGTCCGTTAACAATTACTGCCTCTCGATGCTGAATCTCAAACAATTCAAGAGATTTCCTACTATTAGAAGATGACTTAAATAGAGAATTGCAGGAGAAATATGGATGATTTTCAAATAAATAACATTAATTTTTAAAAGGCTACTTTGGCAGACTCAAAGTGCTGGCAAAGAGATTGAAGTTTTGAACAGTTTTCAGAGCTTCACATTTTCCTAACACTGCACTTCAAGATAATTAAAGAGAATAGGTTCTCATGATAGCTTAGCCAAAGTCAGCAAGAGCATATCTGAAAATATTTTATGTGAACTCCTATTACAAAACCTGTTTAAGTACAGATGGTTTGTAAAAAGACTCCCAGGGGCTAGACAGACAGAAGCAACATCACATTGCACTGTAAATTGTGAGAAAGGATGAGCTTCAGATTCCAGCTGGACATTTCAACTGTTATGAACAACATGGCTCACTTTCTGACTGCCTCTTGGCTCATCTCACGTGCTTTGCCAGGAGAGGACATAAAGCCATATGGCCTCTCAGGCACCGCTCCGCCGTACATTCTGCAGTGATTCCTGAAGCTGAAAGAGGTCCTTTAACTCTGCATTTAAGTACAAAGTATCTTACCTGTACTAAAAAAGGCAAGTTAACTTAGACTTACTTCCATTTAAAAGATCTGGAAATGGATTTGTACCACAGACTAGCAGATGAGCTATATTTTCACCTCCTGATAAATTGTTTATATTCCTATACTTGGAAAGAGTGTTTAGCTGGGTATAAAAGTTTGGTAAGCAACTTTGTACTGTAAAATTTGTATACTCATCATGCATAATATTTTGTTGAGTAAGTTATCTAAATATTTTCTGAATCGACACGTAACTGACTTAAAATAAAGGAAAACATTGGAAAGAGTAATTTCACCAGAAAATTCCATTTAAGGTGCAAAAGCAGCTGAAAAAAATGTAAGCAATGCAAGAAATTTAGCACAGAAATTACAGATTTTGTGTTGATTTTCTGGATTAGAAAAGGAGGAGAGAGTGTGTTAACAGTAAGTTATAAACCTTTGCTACAATAAGAGTCTAATTAATGATAAAATGCCCTAAAAGAAGATTTTAAGGCATTACATATTCAATGAAGTTCAATATGAAATACTCCTGTTTGTATATCACTTCAAAAACTAGATTACTAATTCATCTAGGTATGGTAGAAGTGAATTACCCGCATTTCTTATTTCCACACATTAAAATGATTTTAAGGATCAAAATTAGGGTTTTTTTAGTCTGTATTTTAGTTAAGCAATACCAATTCAGAGAATGCTGAGAAATGAATAACTCATTTATCTTTGTTTTTGCAACGTGTCTTAACAATATTCATAAGCCTACTGTACCACAATGGCTATAAGAACAATTGTTTCAATATGAAAATTAGACTAGCAGTATGTTTAAAAGATTTTAGATTTTTGAAATTTCACTGTAGTTTGAGACTACAGGCAGTCAAACCTCCCTGTAAAGGAAAGGAGACAATTAAGTTCCGATCCGTATTTGCGCAGTTGAAGGGTAGAAACAGGGATTGTAAAGCACCATCATCACTTCTCTCCCCAGCATCCTACTATCGACAACACAAGAACAACCATACACGTAAGAAAGAGGAGTTGAGCCTTTTTGTTCCCTTTTCCTACTGTGAGGTAAGGGTATGTGTATGACCACTCTGAAACTGCCCTCTTCCTGCAACAATTAGGAGAATGACATTACATGTGAGGCTGCTATGCATGCAAACAACATTAAGAAATATAGAAACATTTTTTGTCCATTGTTACTTAAGCGTGCTATTTCTTCCACTGTCGTAATGGATACTTTGTTCAAGTTCATAATAATCTTAAATAAGCAAATGTCTGACAATATATATCAAAGATTTAGAGCAACATGTACATACATATTACAAGTTCTACCACGGGTAATTCTAAAAGCAAGAATGCTTGAAATGTCTCTTCCTTCAGATCTTCTTTGACATCTAGATGTTGCAAAGGGAACATTACAGGTAATGAGTTACTTTGATCACCTCTGAAGTGAAGGGGCAGCAGGATGAGGTCGATATAGGAACAGGTGATTGGCATATGTGATTTAAGTAAGAACAATGAAGGGGACTATTTCCACTCCCATAAGGCTACACACCTGTAGTTTCTAATGTCCAACAGTTACACAATACCCCATGTAGTCTTGGTGGGACACAACAAGTAAGCATGCACATTTTTAAGAAAAAAAAATAATCTCAAATACACAACACAAATTTTGTGGTAGAAGAAAAATGTCATCAAGTTTTACAAGTTATATGAATAGCTATAGCTTTTACTACTGTTATCAGTATTTACCAGTGCTGTAATTGAAAGCTATACATCTGCCTGCTATTTTCAAAAAGTAATAGCAAAAGTGTGATACAACTTTCATTGGTATATAAATCATTTTTCTCAATTTGCATGGCTCCAGAGATGTCAGTGAGTAGAGCTACAGGTTCAAGAGATCTCTAAAGCTGTGACTTGCACAGCTCTGGACCTCTATGAGAGTTATGATTCTGTCTTAAAGAGCCCGAAGCTTAGCAAAAATGAGGTACATGTTTTTTGTACATTTCAGATACCCCTAGAGATCTTTATGGAAGCAGAAGGATCAAGCAATAGCAGAAATATCTGTCAGATGAAATTACTGCAGCAAGAAAAAGAAAAAAAACCTCATGAAAAAATGTTGGCAAAGTAATAATTGAATCTGAAGATGAAGTTACAGCAAGTACACATGTGGGTTTCAAATGTCTCTTTTGAGCCATATTTAATTTTGATCCCTTTAGCTCTTGTCAGCCTAATGTCCTCCACTCAAAAACAGGTAGAGGTGTAGATGATCTCTGCAGGCAGCATGGAGACAACAGACTTCTGGCTTGAAGTGTGCAACTATTGTGCATTTCTCAGATTGGCAGAAAAGTACAACTTTTTCCATACAGCTTTAAACTATGCAAACATTGACTACAGAGAGAGAAAAGGTTGTGTGCATAACGCAAAGGGTATTGCTAAGTAAGCACTGAGAGAGGACAGATGTGATTATTTGTCCTTATCCAGCTTAGATACAAAAATCAACAGATGATCGTCTTTATTCTGTAGATATTCTTCATGTTTGTACTACATCTGCTCTATTGATCTTAAATGGCATGTCTAAAAACTGAAGGCTGTGAAGTCGTTTTGGAGATCCAGATACAAACTTGGCAGTTTCCTGACCATATGTCATGCACAGACCAGAGCACAAGCCAACATTCCTAGCTCAGTTGGTATAGATCCCAACAGAAAGCATTGCTACACTCGTGACTTTCTCTCTGTGCAGTTTTCAGTGTCAGTATAAATACATGGTACTGTAATAATGGATACACCCCAGGTATTGTAAGACCTGGACCCATGTATATGCCCCATCCCTGGAGACATTCAAGGCCATGCTGGATGGGGCTCTGAACAACCTGGTCTAGTTGAAGATGTCCCTGCTTATTGCAGGCGGGGTGGACTAGATGATGTCTGAAGGTCCCGTCCAACCCAAACTATTATATAATTCTCTGACTTAACACCATTTAAACATGTAACCACTGAATCATCCAGTACTCTCAGCTTTTTTCTTCTTTTTTTTTTTTATATACTTTTTCTTCACTGCTCTTAGATTAGCATGTGTTCCAAGATATCTTATTGATGCACTATACAAAAAATTCTTTTCTTCCATATTCACTCACAGAATTAAATACCTGTTATCAAGAGTTTTACTGGAATTTTTTTCCATCTTCCTGGGTGATCATATAGCCTTCTTCCTCCAAGTCCCACTCCCACTTCATTACATTAATCTGTCTTCCAGTTGTAGTTTTAATTAGATGCTCTTAAGGCTTAGTCTTTAATGGCACAATTCCAAATACCACAGTAAGAATTTTCAGTTGTCCTAAAATTTGACATGACCAGCAATTTGAGTGTCAAAGACAAGAGATCAGCCTATTTTTGCCTTGTAACATCACTTATGTCCTGTGAAATATAGATAAAACACCAATGATATCACATGTATATGAAGTGCTTTATCATACATCTGAATGCATGGGCATCCTTCTTTCTTTTCAGAATGCTTCTGCCATGCATATAAATTTGTAGCTTTCTTTTTATTTTAATATTTTTATTCAACTTTTCAATGGACTAACTTTTCAAGTTAACTGATAAAAACCTTTCCAAGTTCTTAACTAGATTTTTTTTTCCCGAAGGCATAATGATTTTTTGTAGTTTAAAATATTTCTCTTCACTGCTTCTTCCACTATTTATTTTCATCCCTTTTCACTGGGCAGCCACAAACACAGCTGCTTCAGCGTGCAGCATCGGTGAAGGGACAAAGAGCATTTTTGAAGAAGACAGGCACTTTCCAATAGCATATTTACAGCTATTTTCACCTCTGTCAGCAAATGTTTCCATGCTTTTACCTAGGTAAAAATCAAAAATTTGTCTGTCTAACTTTACACAACAAAAATTTTTAGAAAGCAGGGCAGGAATAGTACATTTTGAATTTTAGATGCCTGTTAATTTCTTTGATTTTGAATAGTAGAATGTTCAGGCTTTTACTGATTGCATTGGTAGTTACGAGTGCCTGCAGTAACAAGTTTCAAAAAAGTAAGAAAATCAGGGATATTTTATTATGCATACCTTAATGTATGAGGAACTTATAAAACAATAAAGAAGCATATTTTTATATGAATATAGGAAAAAATAAAGGATATATAGCCATTATGAAAAAGAAGAGGAAGATAAAGAATAAGAAATAACGTAAATATTGCAATTTAGCAAAACTCCGTTCTCCAGATGCTCTGCACCAGCTGCACACCAAGCAGCTTACAGGTGTTTACTCTAATAATGGTAATGTAAGAACACATGTTTTCTTCAGGCATTTATGTTTTTTCAGTATGAACCTCTCAAGTGACACCTTTAAGTAGGTCAGTCTCAATACACTCACATACATTTTCAGTGCTGCATTTATTTAGCAGAAATGCTGTCAGCAATCAAAATATCATATCTATTTCAGTCAATGTAGATATTTGCCATGGGCAACCCACCTTTTAGCAATTACCATCTGAAGCGAAAGGTTTTAATAATACATCTACTAGATGAAACAGAACTGCATTCCATAAACATGCTGGGCAAACACAATATGGCTAGAACAGGTGTTGATTTAATTTTCGTCATCTTTATCTGCAAGCAGGTCTGGTTACCTTTGCACACTCATTTGATGTGGTCATTCAGGGAAGTCAGTGCAGATGGTGTGTCACTCTGTATGCACTTGCCAAAGATTTTTTACAACTTGAGGCCAGTGTCTCCAGCCAATACAAAATATCAGTGTAGATTACAATTAGAGTTTAACTTTAAACTGTTTGTGAGCATTTCCCCAGCACGTGAGGAAAAGGAGTTGATAAAACACAGCTTAATTCAGAAGTGAAAAAAATGAAAAAACATGGAGTCTAAGGGGTGTTTTCTCAAATTTATATATGCATTAGTATCTTACATATATGTTTGTATATTTTTCATCCCATTCCCAGTTAATATATATTGTTTTCTAACAGATTCAGAACATTATTTTGTACTGAGTTTTTTGGCCAAAATTCTTAAAAAGCAATGAATATCTTCAGTCCCGTTCTAGTACTGAAAATATTAATAAAAATTATTATAATACTTCCTATTTACTAACACTATAAGTATGATTTGTGTTAAAATGCAGTATAATATGGTAAACTTAATAAAAGCAGGGAAAAATGCAGGAAAAGTGGAACAGATAAGTAGATGATTTTTTTATTTCCATTTTGAACTTTGATTTGCTATACTTTGCAAAATATCAGACACTTTAGTGAATGACTGGCAGCATGATCACTTTCCACTCACATTTTGTAATGACTAGGAGAGCATTTGGTGTTTTTTTTTTTTTTCCTTCCCATTCTGTTACTCCAACTGTTTTCAATATATGCTGATATAAATACACTGCAAGAGTAATGGGGACAAACCAATTCCCACTGAAGTAGTGGAAGACTGCAGGTTATTTGCCCACTGAAATTGTTGTTGAAACATATTTTGCTGATTTTTTTTTTAGTCTGTTTTGTTACAGCTGTCTCCAAAGTAATCATTTTTCATTAAGCTATGTTTTAACTGTTTTGAGGCATTTCTACTTTCTCTGCCTTCAGCTAATGCTGAATCATGCTCTTACGATGCATTGTATGCATTGTTTTTTGTTTGAGTATGGTGATAGATTCAGCAATATTCAATCTTTGATGTTAATTAATGAAACCTATTAATAAAGCTAAACTGATGTACATAACAGTCAATAAAGAACACTCACCTACTGTCAGTTGTCCAGTTAACTGTCCCATGTGATTTCTTGCATTCACTGTTACATTTCTGTCAGACTGTAAGACCAGTGGGCTATCCTGGGAAACATGTATAAGAATAAATGAGAGAACAAAAAATTGAGGTAGAATTAAGTTAGAACTAAATAGAAGCATGCATGCTGAGAGAGGAGTTGTGTCAAATATAATAGCCTTTTAAATAATCTCAAAAAGAATTTTACAAGTATTTTTTTTAATATGACAAAATAACAAGAATACTTTCTTAAGCTTAAAATGTTTGTGCATACCATCCCTGCCTTAGAAATCAGAGTTAACTTATATTAATTGGGCTTTATTTCCTGAGGATATTACAACCTTCCAAACTCCACAAGCCTTAAAACAAACCTGTTTCTTTAGCCTTTTTTCATATATTGCTAACATATACTTTCAGAAGTACCTAACTGTCACTATACTACATTATTCTATTAATCTGTGCAATCTATAGTACTTGTATTGCACTTACTAAAACCTTACTAACAGAGCCATGTATTTCTTTGAAGGTAAAAGGTATTACTATTCTCAAAAAGCAAAGAGAACAAGAACACTGGAAGGTAAGGTCATGTGACAGACAAGCCTGACCCATTGCCAACAGCATCTGACAGGTAGTGAACAAGCTGATGTAGCACAAAGACGAACACTGTATGACGTTAAGTACAATCTTCATAGTTTTGGAGTCAATTTGCAGCATAACTACATTGCTATCAGCTTCCTATTACTTTTAAGCTTTTGAGGAATGTTTACATTTTGTAGGCATATCCTGTGTCCAAAGCCAGCTTAAGGAACCTCAGAAATGAAGAGAGACTTTAATTTTGCTTCTTGAAAAATGAGAAGCCAGATTCACTCCTCCAAGGGAAGGACAAATTCACAGGAAAGGGGAAGAGCTTCAACAGAGAGCCAAGGGGAACACAGCCTAAAAAACCCAAACAAACAACAAACCCAAAACAAAACAACAAAAAAACCCCAAAACCAAAATTTTAAAAAAAGTGAAGAGCTTACTGGTCATGCCTTCATTGAGGGGAGGGAAAATTAGGATGGTGGCTGCTGCTGCAGAGAGGCACTTTCCTGCCTGGAATCACCTGCTACCACAGTGTTCTTACCCTGAAGCTCACAGTGAGACCATGGGCACATTAATGCTTCTGGCAGTCTGCTAACATTTACCTATGCTTGGGTAAATTTATCCAACACCAGTAAACCACCTCACAGAGACAGCTGGGGAAGTGCCTTAGGTAGGAATGACTAAGGGCTAGGAAAATATTTCTGAGAATTATTATATACTTATTCTTTTCTTAGATTCTTCCCTGAGCATCCATTATTGGTTATTCCTTGATTGGGCATATTAGATAGAATTCTTGTGTGGGTGTGTATGTGTGCATGTGTGTCACTTAATATATTGGTTCTTCCTGTTGTTGAAAGTTTTTTAAAAAGAGAATGAAAGGACTTAAGGAGCCATATGTTAAGATTTACTTTTACCTGAATGATGGGTTAGATTTGCACTTAAATTTTCTATACCTTACAATCCTTTCCTTAGAATCCAGGGCTTTCCTCTGCAAGAAATACTCTTCTCAGTTGTTTTCATGGTGATTATTAACTTTAAATGATAGTCAGTTCCCTTGGAAGTCTGAAATAATTCTGAGCTAATTTCTAAGAGTTCAGGTGTGCTTCATCTCTCACTAGACCATGCTATGACCTCTCTAACATCCTGCCAATTAGCTCTGCATCACAGAATCTCGCAGATGAAAGTCACTGTTTGTCTTGTCCATCTTTCTAGATAAAAAGCCATAATTATCAGTGAGACTTTGTGTTCAATGTGACTGATTTGAGCTAAGCATATGATGCAATCAAGGGAGCTTCTGGCAACAAAAGCAGCTGCTAAGGACCTTTTTCTCAACACTTGATTTGATTTCCACTTTCCTTATGGTGTTTTGAAGATCATTAGTCCAGGCAACTGCTGCTCTGGGAAAGAAGGTTGTCCTGATAGACAGCTGCACGGTCAAGGTATATTTTTAAGGAGCCCTTTTCACTTTTGCTTAGTCAGTATTTGGAGAAGAGTCTTCTCAATTGGAATACTCTTACCATTAGGGAGGGAGGGTACTGCATGCCTATTTTTCCTGCTCAGCTAAGGGTTTGGTAATTTACACTTTTCAAACACTGTTCAAAGTCAGATCTGAAGGTTTCTTTCCTTTCACCTTAGGAAAATACTTTAAAAGACTCTCAGGCTAAAATCTGCCTCTCAAGTTTCTTGTGTTCAGGCTTTATATTGTAAATGAAGACCTTGAGTATCAAATTCTCAGGTACAAGATAACGAAAGATCAGGTGAGCCAAACCTCCTTTCTTCTCCTTTGCTTGCCTTATTTAAAAGAAAAAAAGAAGGATGAAGAAGTTATGAACTTAAATCTATATTTCTTAGTTCCTGGATGCAAAATAAAGAGCTGCAAGCTTAAATTCTGGACCAAAGAAAAGCCAGTGGTAAAACTCCTATAAATTTAAGCAGTCCAGTATTTTGTCTACACTGTTTACTTGCACCTCTGTTTTCCACATGGAGTGTGTGAAACAGAGGCTCAAGGCATTCAAAGGTAGTCTGCTCAGAGGAGTGAGGAACTAAGAGAAGACTCAGCAGAAATCAGTGGAATTATAGATCTTTAAATGAGTATTAAGTGAGATGAGTGTCAGCCACATGAACAGTAACTAACATATATCTACAGCATAAAAATGTTGAATAATTTTATCCCTGGGTCACGATCTCCTCTGTGGATGGGAACTTCAGCTTGTAATTTAATAGACTTGATATATCACAAAATACTTCAGATGCCAGATTGGGGTTAGAAATGTGTTATCCTACTGTTTTCCTGGAAATTGGAAATTCAAAAAAGTTTTGATCAATAAATACTTACAAAGAATAGAAAAAAAACAAAACAAAACCAACAAGGATGATGAAGCTCTCCAAATACTGTGTAAGTATTTGGAAGTAAAGAAAATCTGTTCTGATATCAGACACACCTAGGAACATGCATAGTTACTTTCTTGCTATAATTTTCTAGGCTGATGTCACCTGACAGCTGACAAAGTTCAACACCCCCCCGATTTTTATATTAGTAAATAATTTTTGTATATTTACTTAATTAAAAAAGCTTTAGGTTATACCTGACAAAAAAAAAATCAAAACAAACCACACACACGAAAAAGCAGCAAAGATCTATTTCTTCTGTCGCTAACATTGTATAGCTGTATATCAGATCTTCCATTTAGAGGTGAACAGAAATAATATATTCCCTCCTATGTAATAAAGTAATGTAGTTCTCTAAAACGAATTCCATGTATTTCTGTAGCTCAGTGTTATGAATATCAGGAACAGATATGCTCCATATTTAGAAAATAATCTTATATATGAAGTGTAAAAGCTATTGTGAGCAACTCCAAGGAACATCCTTGAAGAAGTTCTTCATCACCTGATGTTATTTCTTGACACTGTGTTAATTTGAATGCAAGAGGAAAAAAAAAAAGGCAGGTCTCTCTTGCCCCTCCCAAACTTTCTACTCCTGGAAAAGGTCATGCCATACTTGCAGCCCCAGTCCCCTGAGTTCAGAAGCTGTTCTTGCTGCCTGAACTTGCAATACAGGACACCTGACCAGAGAGTTTCCTGAGGTAAAGGAAACTTAGGCCACTTTTGGATTACCATTATTATTCGATCTTGGAGCAAAGCAGTCCCTAAAATCCAATACTACAGTCTGAAATCTATATTATGAAATCTTCCTCCATTACAAAGCACATGCAAAAAAAAAGAAAAAAAAAAAGTAAATGGAGAGTCAGCCATTTTCCTCCCCCTTTCTGTCATGGAAATTCAGCTCTTGCCCTCCTGTTTCTTCATTTTGCAGAGCACACACAACCATGGCTTCTCTCCCATTCCTTATAATTCTAACTTGAACTCCAAGAATGTGTGACGAATTAAGCATAGCAGTTAGTGTCCTACACAAATTTGCTCTGAGATTACCTGTATTTGTTAAGCACTTACAGGAATTGTTTCACGTATACTGCAAAGCCAGTGAAAAGTCTTCAAGTGGAACAAGTCATACTGTTCATGTGATGATTTTGTAAGTATCTTCATGCATACCAATGGCAGCTAGTTCCTTAGTGGAAAGTTGCTATCCTTCAGCTATACTGCCCATTTACTGGACAATGAAAACCTTGCTTTGCAGACACGTGAAAAAAAACAAAAAGAAGAAAGATTTCAGATAGTGAGATTATGTCAGTTTGATCTTTTCTGGAAATGATTTCTGAACTCAATTATCTTAATAGGGAACATTTTCAGCTGTGCCAAATAAAATACTGAATCTCACATCTTGAAAATATCTAATTTTTTTTTTAAGTTAAACCTTTTAAATTAAAACATCTGAAGCAAAAAAAAGTTATGTAGGGAATGCAGCTGTGGTTTTCCTCGATCCTTCACAAATCACTTGTATCACAGTAAGAATTTTTCACCTCAAATATAATTTCTCCTGATTTAAATTCTGTACTGAACTATAATCCTTTTTATCTGATGCATGACACTGACACAAAAATGTCTTTGATGTTATTAATTCATTAATAATTTATTTTTTTAAAAGGCAGATATAATTTCATATGGAGTGTAGTAGGCTATATATACATTTATCAACAGAACACTTGAACTATTTCTGCACTGCTATATAAATGTGGTCTTCAGAAAAGAGGTAGTAAATTATTTGTGGTGCCGTTTCAAAAATTATAGCATGGATAACAAAAAGCCACATAGTAAGAACATTCTTACCGTTACATAGAGCTTTTAATAATAACAATATGCTACTAACTAAAATATTATAGATAGATACTCTCAGGACCATGAGGGCACCACCAGGTGGTGGGCCTCCCCCACCCCTGGCGAGTATGAGATTACTCCTGTTACAAGCCCTGAAATGTTACTGCTTTAAAATTTTCAGTAGTCTATTAATGGCAAACCAGATTAACATGATGTTACTATAGCCAGTTCTTACCTGGAACAAGTTTGCATCTGGGATTCATAAAGGGAAAAATAAATTAATTCAGGGGATATTTTAAAAAAAAAGCTTTCTTGAATCTGAATCCAGTTATAAATACAATGAAAATTTTTTTGGGAAAAAAAAAGTGTAGTTTTTTTTGTTTGGTTGGTTTTGCTTTAAGGATCACAGTGCAGTACTAATACATATTAACTATTATGTTTAGAATTACATAAGCACATTACTGTACGTATATAAAAGTCTGATAGATTGCTTTCTGAAGTCATTTTACTAAATAATCTTCTGCATGAGCAATCATATCAAAACTTTCATTTTTTTACAGATTGGTCAATTATTTTTAACATATTTTGGACAGATTTCATGCCTTTTGCACACCATTCAAATAGGCAATCCCAGCTAATTAGCTCAGTTTTGAAGAGTATTTCCAAAATGCACCCCTTAAATTAGAAACAGTCTAAATGAAGCAATTTCATTCCAGTTTGTTTAATACAACATTGGTTTACTCTAGGTAAGATGCTACTTTATGGCATTAAATACAATCCCAGACTTATGCTCACAACACAGTTAACACCACCCACTTGAACACTCTTAGGAGTAGTGTCAATATGTATCCCATAGCTTATAGCGCAAGCACTAGCTCTCTTATGATTTGATTCCTGTGCATGGTTAAGCACACCACTACAAGTTTCTAGACCACCACACAGTGTCATATAGATGTAAAAAGTAATGCAATAAGTAGACAAGGTTCTAGATCTGCCAACTCTATCCGTTGGCAATTTGTGAGAGGATGTAAGATTATATACTATTCTGTTATTTGAGCCCATTCTTATTTATCAATATTTACCAGTATTCAATATTCACAAGAATATTCTCAAGAATATTCCCAAGGTGTCAGGAGAGTAGGGTCCCCAACATAGGGGTACTTCAAATAGGTAGAAGTGAATAATTTATTATCCAATTGTTCCAGAACAATTCCAAGATGAGAAGAATTAATATAAGTATTGATCTATCTAAATTAGCTACTTTAACTATTTTCTATATTCTTGTACTCCCCAAATAAATTTTAACATTAAATTTCAGTGGTTTTTGTTCCTGCCTAATTGTCTGTTCTAACCTGAGAGTCACAATTTAATTTTTTATATATATGTGTGTGTATATATATATATAGTTTAAGCTTATATCCATATATAAATTTTTTTTTTGTATATAGAATATAAATTTTGCCAATTGCAAAGTCACATAAAACATTTTTGGACTTTAAGGAAACAGTCCAAATATCTTAAAAGTTTGACAAAATGTTATTGAAAAAACGGGGTTTTTTTTTCACACCAGTTTTGCACATTAGGGAGGTTTGGAAAAGTATTTAAGTAAATAAAACATTGGATGGGGCTTTGAGCAACCTGGTCTTGTGGAAGGTGTCCCTTTGCATGGCAGGGGAGTTGGAACCAGATAATGTTTAAGATCTCTCCCAGCCCAAACCATTTGATAATTCTATGATGAACTTTTAGGTCAATATATTTTCTTTGTCCATAGCAGGACTGATTTACATAAAATTGTCATGAAATGCAAGCAGAAAAAAAATTGATCACCTCTTTTATATAACACACATAAATGAGTAGCAGGTTTGACTTTATGTCAAAACTGATTTGGTAAAAATACCCCACATATTGATGCAGAGCTACACTTTCAGTCAGATACAAACTCTACTTTTCTAAATCAAGGAGGGACAAAGATCTCACTTAATTGACTCAAAGAAATGAAAAGCTCTGGAAGACAGGTAAACAAAGTACAAGGAAATAGTTCGACAAAAAATACACCCTAGATGATACTGAAAGAAATATTATACTTGAGGGTATTGATAAGGTTCAAGAAAAATACTTTCTAGATAATTCCTGTTCATTGAAGGATATTATCTTGATTCCCAACCTCTGCTCTATTTCCATGTCGGCCTTCTCATATGCTAAAAGCAATCACAGATATCATTCAGCTTCATGATAAATCTGAAAACAAATTTGGTTATACCTATCAAAGTAAGATAGGGGTAGCCAATGAGAATCATAAACAGCACTCCAAAGAGCCACGTGCACTGATAAAGCTGCACAGCAATCATGGCTATAACCTCCAGATAGAAATAACCTCCTTGTTTTACTTCCTCGTATAATGCATCAAGAAATTTTTATTATGGTAGAACTCAGTCATGCATAGGAAAACTTAGTGACAAACCAGAAGCAGATATTTAAACAGTAGACAAAAGATATGACTTTTCTGGAATTGATTTAAACGTCAAACAAAATTTCAAATGTACTTGAGTTATAAACATCACAACTAAAAATAAAACAAGTCTACGAAAGTACTTGGAGGAAGCTTGTTAAATGCCCAAAGCTCACTCCTTAGTCATTAAGCTTGTGACATAGCAAGTAAAATTGTATATTACAGAGCTGCAAAGCCCCCAGAAAACTTTAATTAGGAGAAATGTACAAAACCAATGCAAGTCTTAAAATCTAAAGCCAAAACATTAAGTGTAGAATCACCATACTTCATTCAAACCATCATTTATTACAGTGTCAGTATATCAGTTATTGAACGGATTTTTTACATTCAAGTTAAGCTCAACAGTAATCTAAGAGTCTGTTATGCTATTTTAAATCTCGGAAAACAGTCTTTCAGTTCCTGTTTGTGTGCAGATGTCGACCGTGATATACCATTACAGTGAAACAACAGTGTGTTTTTCATGCCTTTTTACATTAAAGAGCTAAAATTTGAAATATAGCAGCAACTAACTCTGGGAAGAAGTTGAAGACATTACAGGAAAATGTACACAAATCAAAGCATATTACACATCTAAGAGTAATTTCCCACCATTCCCTATTGAACGAGCATTTCTCTACAGAATTTGAATTGCATTTATTTTAGACTCGGGGGCTGAGAGAAAAGGAAAAAAAAAAAAAAAAGGCAAGCTATAGTTAGTGGTCTGATAACTTGGACACATATAAATCTTTTACGAGATTCCTAGTTCCTGAGATGCCTATGACAGAGAAAAGTGCACCAGCCCCTGTTCACTTGGTGCATAAGAGAAATATATACCAGTTTACATGTTGAAAAATGAAAAAAAAAGATAAAATTAAAAAATAGCCAAAATAAACTTATTATGTGTACCTAATCCTATGGAAAAATCTGCATAACAGTTCTGAAAAATACGAGCTCTCCAGCATATCTGGGATCCCATTTTGTGGCATCTTGCAGACATCCAGCAAAGGACTATATGGATATAATATTTACACCACTGGTTTTTATTTCACTAGAATTTCTATGTCAGAACTTTTCAAATTCTAAACCTGAAGAAGGATAAACAAATTCTAAAGGAAAGTTAAGGAACAAAATAGAATTTCAGAAACACATAAATTGTAGCAGAAGTCTACAAGACATATAGAAGTCTTGTAGCTCAGACAAAGCAGCAAAGAAATCCTTGCTATTAATAAAAAAAATTAAAAGTCTATTTAGTGCATATTAAAATTAGTATGTTAAATAAAAATTAAGACACAAAAGTAAGGCAAGACTAGTCATTAATTTTAAACATGTTTAATTAGAAGGCTTATTTTAGATTGAAATTAAACTTATTTTTTTATGGAAAGTTAAGGTAGTGGCAACCTATATGATTAAATGATGCCACTAGTATAAGCAGCAGCTTCAATAGCAAAAGCCAAAAATAGTGTCATGGTTTAACCCAAGCTAGCAATGCAACTATGATAGCAGCTCACTCATCACCTTCCCCAGCCCCCAAATAGGGGAGAGAATCAAAAAGGAAGGGAGAAACTTGGATTGAGATAAACACAGTTTAATAAAATAATAAAATACTAATACGCTACTAAATACACTACTAGTAAATATTTATATTCTATTTCTATTATATATATATATAAAATAAAAGATAGTGAAATTCCTCATGAGCTCCACCCACACCGAGCAGCCAGTCCCAGACAGCAGCACCTGGTCCCAATAGCCGATCGCAGAGAGAGAAAAGATGAAAAAAGCAGAAAGGCCCAGAGGCCTCTGCAAAATTGCAGGATGGCAAAAGGCCAAACTAACAGAAGTCCTGAACAGGACTCCCCAGCTCCAACAAAGAGAGTAAAGAAAATGAAGAAGTGAGAGAGAGACCAGAAGATCTCGACTCTCCTTAAATATGAAGCATGACGCTAATGGGATGGAATACTCTCATTGATCAGTCTGGATGTCAGTCAAGCTCTGCCCCATCCATGCCCCCCTTACTAGCCACCTGTTGCCAGAGCCCTCAGAACATCCTTGGCTCTCAGACCAGAGCAATCAAAAACATTAAGTCTGTCCTAGGGTGTTATCTTCTTGTTCTCAAACTAAGTCCAAACAATGACTGTGCTAGCTATGAAAAAGAAAGGTCAGTCAAACCAGCACAAACAGTCATCTGTATTTTTTGTTTCTTCACATATCTATATTAGTTTCTACAATGTTCATACTTCCTGATAAGCCTTCCTTCAAGAAGATCACTCACTGCTGGACCCTAATTACCTTGGCAATGCTTTTTGCATTGCTATTTCTCTTTACTGTTCCTGTATTAAATAACCAGAAGCACATATATCTCAAATGAACTCTGAAACACCGTAACGGAAAACGGGATATTAATATTGTAACTTTACTGAGTCTTCCCTTGTATGCCCCCACTGCTTATGATATCAATTGTTACATGCTTTCAAGGCTTCATTATTGCACTTGCCTGATCCAAGCACTATGAATTCCATGGATGTTTAGCAAGAGGCATAGTGAGGCTCTGATTGAGGCATCAAGAAGAATAAGAATGGTAATTACAGGTAATCCACTGATTACCTTTAGTAACGCCTATTATGAAAAGTATACTTATCTAAAATTTCAGAAAGCATCTCGATCATGACAGCTCAAGGCTGAGGACTTCCACATTTATGGTAAAGATCTCAGCGTGTAGTTTATCAGCTGCTAAGCACAGGAATTCATTCCAAAAATGTCTTTGCAGCATTTCTTTCATGAAAAGAACATCTGCGGTGTTACTGAGAAAATTCAATTTTGGCTGTCTAACTAGAAGAGTCAGACAACTTTCCACATACTCTTTGGCTTTAAGAGAGCAAGAGAAGTTTATTTTTTTAACTCTGCTCTTTTAATTATGGAACCATAACTTGCACCTTTCCATATGCCCTGCGGTCAATCCCAGTCTTCTTTTCAGTCTCCTATTTTCTCATAAGGATCAGTTTAATTTTTTCATATCCTTTTCTCTTTTCGGTCATTAGACTTCCTTAGGTGATATTGCACTGGTAAAACCTCCTCTTCCTCCTCCATGCTACACACAATTCCTGACAACTTTTCTTCCCACTCGAGGAAGGAAGGTGTGGTTATCTCATATTGAGAGACAACAAGAAAAACCTCCATTAGCAAAGACTGCTCACATAAAAAGGAATTAAAATGCCTCATACCTATTTGGTTGGTACAGTCTCCTCAATTTTTGAATAGCTATGCAAACACCTAACAAGTAAGGCAGAATAATCTTTGTTTCCAGTTCTCCAGACACAAACTACAAGATCTTCATCTTAATTATTATTTTTTAGTAAACTCTATATTTTATCGCCATAAGTTATGAAAAATCAATACAAAACCTACATTATCCTGAACACAACAGGTAGAAGAGAGTCTTTCAAGGTTAAAAAAAACCAAACACCCCTACACATCATGTATTCACTTTTAATTCTGACATACCAACATCTTGAAATTTATTACCTCAGGTTCTGCTGTTGTACCTTCTTTAACCTTACCAGATATTTAATAACAAGCTTTGTCATTAGTACGACGCAAATTTGGCCAATATCTGGGCTCAGAAGTTGTTTTATGTCTTCTCTGAAACTTGTTATCTGTGGAAAGTAGATATTCAACCCTACCTCTATTGTAGCATATGATTTGGTAGTTAAATAAATTGCCTGTTAGAAAACTTGCTTTGAGACTTGCCATTCACAGACTAAAAAAAGTCACTAGTCCTTTTTTGAAGGTCAAAATTGAGAAAACAAAGTTCTGTAGAGAGGATTATTGTTCAGAGAAAGAGAGAGCACATGGCCCTTCAGGGAAGCATGTTATTTTCCAGTGGGAACAGCACTATCAACAATTTTGCAGTTGTAGATAATTCCCACCTTTTAATAATGCAGATCTTTTCCAAAGGATATAATTAACAATTTGTCTTTCTTTTCTGCTATCTAGCTATTCAGAATTCAATTCTGTTTCAGTAACAGGCTAACTTTTCCATACCAAACACTTTTCCACTGCAGATATTAAAATACATCACTTGCCTCCAGTGACAAAGACGAATGGTATCCTGGGCTGCATCAAAGAGTGTGGCCAGCAGGTCAGAAGAGGTGATTCTGCCCCTTTACTCCACTCTTGTGAGACTCCTTCTGGAGTACTGCATCCAGTCCTGGGGCGCCCAACACAGGAATGACACAGACCTGTTGGAGAAGGTCCAGAGGAGGCCACAAAAATGATGGGAGGGATGGAACACCTCTCCTATGAGGAAAGGCTGAAAGAGTTGGGGTTGTTCAGCCTGGAGAAGAGAAGGCTCCGGGAAGACCTTATTGTGGCCTTTCAATACTTAAAGGGGGCTTATAAAAATGGGGACAAAAACTTTAGCAGGGCCTGTAGCAACACGACAAGGAGTAACAGTTTCAAACTAAAAGAGGAGAGAATTAGACTAGATACAAGGAAGAAATTTTTTATAATGAGGGTGGTGAAACACTGGAACAGGTTGGCCAGAGAGGTGGTAGATGCCCCAGCCCTGGAAACATTCAAGGTCAGGTTGAATAGGGCTTTGAGCAACCTGATGTAGTTGAAGATGTCCCTGCTTACTGCAGGGGGTTGGACTAGATGACCTTTAAAGGTCCCTTCCAACCCAGACTCTTCTATGATTCTATGAAATACAGTTTTGTGACACTGCAGTTTTCCACAGATGACATTTAGATTAAAACAGCATGAGAAATGCCATGCACCTGGATCACTTGCGCAACCTTCAAAATTAGTCTGTAAAATTCTAAAAGACTGAATTTCTTTTAAATTTAAGATCATAGAGCAATCTGGGAAATTAAAAATGGTTGTATTTCCTTAGCAGTGTTAAACTGCCACAAATATGTCATTCGGCTAGGACTAGTGTTTGAGTACTTCTCATACTTCTGCTTAAGGAAAACAATGGACAGGTAGGCATACCAAAAAATTAAGATGTCTTTCTGGATTTTTTTCATTATTACTGGCACAATAGTGGTTTTAATATTATTTATGTTATGTTTCTGGCAACTAGTCAAGCTCTACCAAATACAAAGACATGATCAAACAGTTCCAGGTAATTCTGTATTGGAATATTACAGTAGTTGTCAGGAAAAAAAATACATATGTTTTCATTGTAATCTTATTAATATTCTTCTATAAAGTTATTAAAATATTTCTAGTGAGCCTTAGTGCTTTTTCACTGACTCTTAAGACTCTAAATATTTTTCCTCACATCTATCCTAAAAAGCAGTGAAAAAAGTTCTGGTTTGTGTTTTGAGGTCTGGCTTTTGAGCCAAGGTAATTAGCAAAATTTAGACTTGTTTCATGCTTGCCACTATATGTGTCGTCTAAGGAATAAAGTCTTTGGTTTAGAACTATTCAAGTGCTTGAATATATGAAAAATATGCCAAACTTGTCCAAATGTACTCTAAAAGCTGTATATGTTACAGTATAATAAATTAAAATGTTTAACAATGAACATTTTCATTAAGTTTTTTAGTACACTAAGAAGCCTGTCTAATAACTTCTTTCTTCCCTGAATCGTGTCAGCCCTTCCAGAATGCTGGAGATTTATGCTCACTAAAAAACACTGACTTTAAACATGTTATGCTTAAACTCAATCCCACAACTGAAATAAGTAAATTTTTAATGAGAACTTAGTTGATATAGAACTAAGCAAAGATATTGTTCAGTCTACTAATTCACATTTTACTAAATACTAAAACTAGTAAAATTCCTACGCTTAGTATTGCAATTAAATCAATTTATCTTTCCATTTGATTCTAAAAGGCAATGAAAAGAATTTACTAGTTTTTCATATGTTCAATTTTAATTTTGTTAAACTGCTTAACACTAACAAAACCAACCAACCAAAATCTATCAATGGATCTAAATTCTCAAACCTAAATTCATGCTCCAGATTAAGTTTGAATAGAGTACCCAATCTGAAATTCTATCCACAACACAAATGTATTTCCCAAGTTGTTTTTTTTTTTTTTTTTTTTTTTTTTCCACAGAAGCTATAAGGTTTATGCTTCCCCATGTCTTACACCTTTCAGACATCCCTTTCATGTTTTTTTCACTAACCGAGGTAGTACAGTCAAAAGAATTCACTCCTGGTGTAGCCAGGATCTAACACAGATTTTATTAGATATTAATGCAAGAAGCTTATTATGATATGATTTTAAAACATATTTCCACAGCAGAAGAGGTTTGGAATTTAAGCCATGGAGGGAGTTTAACCTTCTTCTGCACAACTTTATGTCAACTGTTTCAACCTTTGCTTTAACTTAGTAGGAAGACTCCATAAACGCCACAGTGTCCCTTTAAGGTTGAAATATCTCTTTTATTGTCCTATATCTTCTTTTATTTAATGTATTGTATAATATGTCTACCAGTACTCTTTTATTCATAGAGATTTATTTGGAGTCATTAGATTCTACCATATTAGCTGTGATTCCTAGTATCTGGAGGCTCTTCTAAAGCCATAACTCAGCAGGACTGATTGAATTAGCAGTAAACTTCCTTTAAGTGTTGTAGTAGAATGACAAGCAAGATGGTAAATTCACAAAATTTGAAAGTAAAATCAAGTTCTGCACAATCTGACGAATTTTGAGGTCCACCTTCAGAAAATGTAAGCAATCAGTTTCATAGTCTTAATTATAATGGATTACTAAAGTTTAATTTAATTTTCATTTGAGATTGCTTGAACTATTAGGCCAGTTACCAAGTGATAGACTGCTATTAACTTAAAATGTTTTCTTAAATCTTTCATTCAGTTCCTTGACATAGATTAGATCACAATATATTTTATAATTTCTGAAAGCGGAAGAAAAAGCACTGGCTTTGCTTTGCTAATGTTAGGTATAAAGGCATACACATCAGTCAGGTGCTGACATAAAAATCCTATAAACATGTTTTATGAACCAGAGGTTATTTTATGCTCAAGTATTACACAGCAATTTTGACAGGTGTAAATAGCTAATAACAATTGTAGAACAACTGGTGCTAAAGATGACCTAGGATTCTTTATGCCGATTCAGGTATAGTGGTCTTGTATATATGGAAGGATAGCTACGCAAGATATTTCTGATGTTCTCTGCTTACTACAAAATAGCCTTTTAGTATCTGTATGTGGCAATGATCTATCTGCACTATCTAGGCTTCACTGCCTTCTAAACTGAAGAAATATTTCTGATATAGACCTGTAATTGAAAGATAGATGGTAAAATCTGAATCTTCTGAACTTTCAGGAACAACGTAAAGCAGAACAGAAAAACCAGCAGTATTTTTCTAAGCAGTCTTTTCCATTTTGTCATTATAGCACCAAAGAACCAAAGTCTACTGCTCTGACACTGTTGCTAGTGAACTTGTCTAGTTGAGCTGGGTGCTGGATCTATGCTGCACCTCTTCTGTACAACTAACTGATTTTTGGAAAAGGCTGAGGTTTTCAATACAAGTATGTATTCTATACCTTTTGTTGCCTGAAAATCTTAAATTATCTTAAATTTCTTCATTCACTAATTCAGAAAAGTGGCAGTATAATTTTTAGTTCATTACTGAGGTTAAAAAAGAAATCAACACAGGTTTGTTTTAAATAATAATAAAAATCAGTAGGGAATACTGGTGTGGCATTAGGAACCAAACTGTGAAACAGTGATTTGAGGGCAGAAATCTGGATTCATACCCAATAGCAAAAGAGTTAAAACTCTAACCAAGTTTGAACTCTGAATTACCAACATTTTAGCAAATTAACAAATTACAGTATTTTAGCTCATTTAGAAGTTTCAGGCAACAATAGGGAGAGAACACATATTCATGTTTAAAACCACAAGTGTCTTGCATTTGAGAAAAAGGATGGGGTGGATAAGGTGGTAGACACAGATACATGGACTTAAAGGAAATAAAGACAAGTCCCAGACTATCTAGCAACTTCTCCTATAGCCTGTTTGGCCAGATCTATGGTGTCTTCAAGAATCATTCCAAAAAATACGCATGCAAGTGTCCATCTACACTGCCAGTGCTTCAGATTCTTAGAATTCCCACAGGCAGTACAGTGCATAGGGCCCCTTTGGCCCTCTCTGAGGCAAATTCTTATTCAATTTCTCCAGCCACTGACTAACTTAGGATACATGTAAAACACAATGGTCAAGTGTAAGGAACTCTGCCTCATTCCTGGAGTACTGAAAATAGTTTACAATTTTTTTCAATTTGCTAAGTGTCAGGGATCACAGAAACATCTAAATTATTAAAATAATTTCACTACTGAGAGCGAGATAATAATGAATGATATTTCATACCAGTGTCCCTGAGCTGTCATTGCTTCAGCTGTTCTGTGTGCCCATTTGTACACAGATTTCAAAAGGTTAAGACAAAATTGTATGGCATAATGACAATTCATATTTATTCTAATTGCCACAATTCAGTAGAAAATTACTTTGGCCAATAAATCACTTTGAAGCATTCTTTCTCAAGTCAAAGTCAGGCTTTATCACAAGGCCAGCTATCAGGGATTGTTTGTTCTTTAAAGTTACAAACATTGGATGCATAAAAGCCCTAATGTCATTGCAGCGTCAGAGCCTTTTATAAGACTAAGATGAGTTGATCTGTTCAACAAAGAAAAGACAAAAATAATAATGAATGCTTCAATTCCTATGATTCATATCTGTTCTGGCTTTCAAGAACTTGTTTTATTCTGTACCTACTGAAATGAAACAATATACATTTCACATCTGTGACACACAGGATTGTCTAATTTGGGACTCAAAATTGATATTTTTACATCATGAAACACTATCAGAAACAACAGATTATGTGGCAATTCAATCTCTTTTATCAGCTAAAAAAATAGAAGTAATTTTCTCTATGGCTGATCTGTTCAGAAATTTATTTTATATGTTGTGTCTTGATCCTCCTGCCTCACTTCTTTTCCCTTAAAAAAAAAATCATAAAACTTCTAAAGTAAACAACATGTTACTTTCTCTTGCACTAATGAGTACATTAAATTCACATCAGCTGCCCTGTCACTGAATTTTTGAATCACTGAGCTTGCATGTCATTAATGCCTAATATTTAAAAAACATTTCAAGTGGGTTTAATGTTCATGTATTTTGCATATGTCATAATTTGAATGCCTCTTTCAGCTATGCAATAAATATATAAACTAAAACATTATGAACTGCTAAGTTGTAGTCCACAAAATTTTTATTTTACTTTTTTTTAGTCAGGTGTGAGACTGTTCCAGAGGGATTAAAAAAAAAAAAAATCTGAAAATCCCATTTTCTTAAAACTGAAGTCCCTGAAAAATATGGTTCATTCTTTATCTAGGGTTGTTCCTTTTTAAGAGGTATTCTTAGATTCAAGCACCAAGCACAAGTCCATCTAAAGTATAACTAGCCAAAGGTATTTTTTTCGTTATACCTAGCTTATTAGTCATAAGATTTCCTGTTAGACCCAAACCTTCACAAAACAATTTTTGCATTGGTCATACCATTCCTGAACTGAATTTTCTCTATGGGTCCTGAAGCTGAAACTACAACAGCAGATTGCAGCTTGCCTTCCTTTTATCCTCAAGGAACATATTGCATTGCTTTAAAATTGGTTTACTCTCATCTTCTAGGTACAACACATGGTACTGTTGTAAAATTATGAAGTTCTATATAATCTGGAGACCAAAATTAATTGTTACATAGTGTAGTCTCTCTTCCTGTATGTCACAACAATAGCATGTATCACCAAACATATCCAGGAAGAATAGTGCATTTGTAAGCCAAAAGTTGTTAAGGAGGGAAGGTGGTTTCTTTCAGCAGTCTAAGACATATCTGAATCCAATGATATTTAAGAAATTAATGTCTCACCTCTTTGGCAAGAGACAAAAAGATTAAATTGCTATATCCATATATTTTCAAATTGTAATAATGAATTAATCTGGCTTTCAGTACAATGCAGACCACAGAGTCTTAAGCCAGTATCTTCTGCATTGGTTTCTCTCCTGTATCCCTTGGGCAAGCTATTACACCATGCACATTCTCAACTAACCAAAATTAATTATATTTATTAAAATATCAATACAGGCAAAGATTTCTGAAAGAACTCATTTCAAATATAGGAGACCAAAATATAGGCAGAGTCAAAACCCAGAAGATTTCTTTATGAACTGCAACCTTAGTTACATTAGTAGCAATGTGTAGCATTCTTGTACACCTTCAAGGATTTGTAATTTAGCGATAACTCTAAGAGGCTACCAGGTGAGAGAATATATGGATGTTAAGTAGAATACCTCTACCATAAATAGCCTGATGACAGAATTGTTAAATAAGGAAAACCTCCCCCTGCATTTAACAAGATTGTTGTATTTAGAGAAACTGCATAAGATCTTTGGATCAGTTTTACAGTTCAAGTTAATTCTTGATGTACCTTCAAGTTTCAATACACTAGTGACAGGTACCACATATGCATATCATTTTTAATGTCTTTAGGAACAGAACACGTTTGAGGAAATACAGAAGGACTGAAAATACCAAAGTAATGCAGAGAAGAAAAAAATCTGTATCCTTCCCTGGCATTTCAGAATATACTTACTAAGAACTTTGAAAGTAAGTGCAGCAGCTGACATTGCCTTAGCTTAGGGTTTACTGTACCTATTAACATTTAAAGAACTATCGAGCACTAAGTATTACCATTATTATTATTTGATGAAGACAGGGCATAGACTGAATTTTACTGCTGAGGCAGTTGCTTTCCCCAGCATTCTAATTTCTGCATAAAACTCTTCAATCTGTTAAATGACTCCATTTTATATCAGATTTGTCAGCCCCTACAACAACAGGGTCTGGTTGTTTCCCAAACAAGCCTGAATATCCTCACAGAAACACATGGACAGATGGCCTTCTTCACTGACGATGTTACATTAGAAGTGTGCTTGGAGAGAAATTCTGTTAATATCTCTTGAGTTATATTTTTGCCTTATTTAGTTTGAAATATTATCTAATGTGGTAATGTTCGTTAATACATTTTATATTGGTGTTCAACACAATCTAACTGGATTGATAAAGAATGTTCTACATTTATCTTTATCTTTCTGTGAGGAAAACAAAGCATGCAACAATCTACCAAAGTAAAGACTTTAGAGGAACAGTATTTTTAGAAATGTTTCTTAATCTATTTTCTTCTGTTTAGTTCACTGAAAAGAAACACCGTCCCCACACACCAACAGACACTTAGACGGTATTGGAAGACTGCACTCTCCAAACAGTTTTAGCAACCCCAAGCTGATGAAGGTAATCAGGAGTAGTCAGCATGGATTTATGAAGAAGAAATGTCTGACCAAACTGACAGCCCTCTACAGTGAAATAACTAACTTGATGGATGAGGAGAGAGCAGTGAATGTTGTTTATCTTAAGGCTTTTGATCCTATCTCCCACGACATCCTCAGACAAATCGATTGCCTTCATAAAATGACAATTAAGTGAACTAAAACCTGGCTAAAGGGCTGAGTTCAAAAGTTTGTGATCAGTGGCACAAAGCCCACCTGGAGGCCAGTCCACTAGCAGTATTCCTCAGGGATCTGTACTGGGATCAACAGTGTTTAATCCATGCATTAATGACCTGGACAAAAGCATAGGGTGCATCCTCAGAAACTCTGCATATGATACAAAACTGGGAAGAGTGGTTGACACACTTCATGGCTGTGCTGTCTATTCAGAGGGACCACAACAGGCAAAGAAAGCCAACAGTCTCTAGAGCTGCATTAGGAAGAGCATCACCAGCACCTCAAAGCAGGGAGCATTCCTTTCTACCTAGCCCTTTTGAGAACAATCTGGAGTGCTAGGACCACTTCTGGACTCCCCAGTACAAAACAGTCATCAACATACTGGAGCAAATCTAGCAAAGAGGCACAAAGATAATGAAAGAATTGGAGCATCTGCCATAAGAAAGGATCCTAAGAGAGCTAGGACTGTTCAGTCTGGAGAAGAGAGTGCTCCTTGGGATGGAGGATCTTAGCAATGTCTATACCTGATGAGAGGGAGTAAGAAGGCTGATCCACAGTCTTAATGGCACCCAGTGACAGGAAAAGAGGAAATTGGTGCAAACTGAGGTAAAAGAAATTCCATTTAGACATAAGAAAAAAAAAATAGTCTGAGTGTGGTCAAGCACTGCAACAGGTTGCCCAGGGAGCACTCACTAGGTGTGTCACTAAGAAGGGGTGAAGGAACACTTCTATGAGCAGTCATCCAGTAGCATGGAAACTTTTACAGATGGAGGCCAACTAGGAAGTCATTTCTTGCTTTCAGTATGGCATAAAAAGAGACACATTTCTTAATTAAGAATCCATGGATAAATCCATAACAAATTAGTCCTGGTAGCATATCTGAACCAGACTAACCTACAGCAAATTGTGTAAGTAAGAGCATCTTTAAGTTGCTGCTGAGAGACCAGATATCTACAGGTTGTTACCAAAATTGCTGGGGTACTAAGGTAGCCCCAGGACATATTTGTACCTACTATAAGTTTGCAGTGCAGATACGAGGCACAGAATTTCGTCTTGTATATCTTTTTGAAAATATTGATTAAAATATAAAAAGTGCACTGTTCTTATTTAAACACACACTCCCATTATAACATATGAAACCGAAGATATATCACAAACTCTGAGTCATTTTTGAAAAAAAGCTTATATAGGGATTTGATGCAACTACATCTCCAGCAGAGAATAGCAGCAGAGATTTATATGGCCTTTTACTCTTGCTGAGAAATCTGATTTTTAAAGAAGAGAAAGAACAGAAGCAGAAAGACTGGAACCAAAATTGACATCATGGTGAGGAAAGATAACACAGTCTGAAAGACTGACTGGCTATGGTCAGATTATTTTGATTTTTTTTTTTTTTTTTTTAAGGCAAATCAACTATCCTACATTGGCAAATGATTTTTTGTTTGGTTGTCGTTTTTTTTTTTTAAAAAATTGTTTATGTACTGCTGATTTAAAAGCCATGATAAACCACCAAGAACTACCATGACAGGAAAAACTAAAAGAAACTAAGGGAAAAGTCACTTGTTCTAAAGGAGTCAAGTGTGGTTTCTATAGGAATGGTTAAGGAATATAGTTCTGTTCTTAAACTGGTACCAAATACATTAAAAAAATCCTGCAATACTTGACAATCTGTGTTCAAATTCATCTAAGGATTTAAAGGTGAGGTTCAAAAAATGCACCAAGCTATCTTATGTGAAGGCTAATTTGAAATCAAACCTATCTCATAAAAATCTGTTTAATCCACTCTGGTACCTCAAGTACCTTCAGGGTTTTCTTTTTGCAAAAAAAATTTCTTAGCTGTTGAAAGTTTTGATCCTGTCCATATACAACAGTAACACTGTCTTGCTTGAACTGAATTACCTACATGTCTCTCTTCTGACAAAAACAATTTGGCATTTATTAACTACTTGTGGCGATTCCTAGCATCAGCCCACAAATACAGCATAGAGACTAGATATGTTGATTTTCTCACTACTGCCACACAGTTTTTTGATAATTGTCCAACAGAGCATTTGCCCAAGAAGGAGAAGATATGGTCTAATTCCCTTTTGAGCCCAAGGGAATTCAAATGTCTCTCTCGCACTTGCTCATCAACTGTGGCAACCACCCTATGAGCAAGAAGATGGTGCTGTGCCACTCAAAAATAAAACAAAATAATGCTTCATTATGGGAGGATGGGAATTTTAATTTTACAACCTAATAATTAGAGTGATTTCTAAGTTCCATTGTGTCACATCCTCAAGCCTCCAGCTGGAAACATTCATGACAAATCCAACACAATCTCAAAGATACTATGCAGACAAATAATATTAAAGAATTGGGCACTTAGAAAACACCAAACTCTTTCCTCCTTCCAAACTAAACCCTGCTATACAGTACTAATGGTTTTCAGCTTCCACTAGAGACATGGCTGCTGCATATGCTTAAGACTGGCTTTCTAGCCTCATCTGAAAAAAAATCTGAAACAAGATTTTTTAAAGTTCATTAATTTATTTAAAGATTTTCTGATTTTGTCTTAGATAATCACAAAGAATGTATGAATTTTTATATTTTTATCTGTCAATTCTTTAGTTAATTGATATATGCCTAACAATAACTATTTAAGGCCTAACATTCCGCAGAGTCCTTTTTTGTTGCTGTTGTTGTTTATACCTAATTGCCCTGATATTTAGTTTTGCATGCATACAAATCATACCTATAGTTAATAACATCGTAGAACAGTTTGGGTTGGAAGGGACTTTTAAGAGCTATCTAGTCCAAGCCCCCTGCACTGAGCAGGGACATCTTCAACTAGATCAAGTTGCTCAGAGCCCTGTCCAACCTGACTTTGAATGTTTTCAGGGCTGGGGCATCTACGACCTCTCTGGGCAATCTGTTCCAGTGTTTCACCACTCTCATAGTAATAAATTTCTTCCGTATACCTATTCTTAATCTACCCACTTCATTTTATGAACATTAACCCCTCCTCATCCTCTTGCTACAGACTTTCTCATCAGCCCCCTTTAAGTATTGAAAGGCCACAATAAAGTCCCTGGAGTCTTGTCTTCTCCAAGATAAACAAAACCAACTCTCTCAGCCTTAAATATCAATAAAGATGCCTATTAATTGCAATACTGATATTTATTCAACAATCACAAAGACTAAAAAGTCTCTTTGAAAGTCACATCCACATTCTATTGCCAGTCATAAACTTGGCTCACATCGTAGTCGTATGATTAAAAGGTTGTTACTACAAACATCCATACTGAACTACCACTTCAAATTCTGCCCTCTGGGGAAAAAAACGGAGTTCAGGTTACAAAATTATGTAAAATGGAGATTCAGACCATTTGGAACTGTTCTCCTATAATGTTGCCAGGCAACATTAAAGTACAAATACCTTTTAAAATTTTTTATTTCAGTAAAGAAAAAGTTAACAAAACAAAAAAACCCAGACCAATGGAAAAAACATTATTACATTAGTACAAACTAGCAAACCCCAAAATCTCAAGTACACTTTTATAATATTCAGAATAGTGGACTGCACAATGCACAATTGAATTTATTGATCTGAAATGCAGGAAATTCTAAAAAATGCGCAAGTGTATTCTCCTCCATTTCAATCCCTGTGGAACACAAAACTTAAAAAAAAAGGCAAAAAACAAAACACGCATTTATTTTGTTCCAGTTTGTTGGGGTTTTTTTTACTATTATTTATTTATTCATTAAACTCTAGATTTCTACTATTTTTGAGAAATAATGTATCCAGATATCAGATTTACCCACTAACCTTCTGTTGGAGAAAACCGAGAAGCATAACTTGGCTAAGGCCCTGGAAATGAAGCAGTGTGGTCCACTAGGAGTTTACTGTCTTGTTGCATGGCAGAATCAGAGCAATCATGGGTGGATGCTCTTAGGAAGAAACCAGGAGGCATTCTTATAATCATGGATTGAATAAATTGCTTTCTTTAGTAAAAGCACTGCAGTTCTAAATATGTGCTGGAACTGATGCATAATACAAAATAAATGTGCTTACGCTGCAAGTATCCAGTAATTTTCAGATACCATGGTTATCAGCACAGTAGAGGCAAATTTCCTTTTCTATTTATTTAACCAAATAAATGGCCAGAAATGGGGAAAGGCATAGACATGTTGGTTTCGTGTTCCTCTTCCTTATAATATATTAAAAAAGAATTAATATCCCATTGAGGGCATTTGTGGGTTTGCTCCACATCTTGGGATATGATCCAATGGATGTGTGCACTGACCTGGCGGGACAGTGTTTTGCAAAATATGTCATTGTGATGTCTAGTCAATGATTATCTTTACTTCCAAGACAAGGTCAAGCAACCACTGTGACAGCATTTAAAATATGGATTAGGAATAATATAGGACTGAAATACCAAAGAGCCAAATCCTTTAAGGGCTAGGATTCTCAGAAAAATTACCTCAGAGGACTTCCTGGAAGATTTTTGTTATGTGCAGCCAGATGGAACTTGTCTATAGAATAAAACAGATCTCTTGAAACAGAGGTCGCTGCAACTCCCCAAAAGAAGTCAGTTTAATAGACTTCCATGTCTGTGCTTTGCAAGCACAGAAGAAAATGGTAAAAAGAAAACTGAAGAGAAATAAGAGGAACTGAAACGAAGACCACTTTGGACGTTATATCATTACCTCTCTTAATGGTCTAATTCCAAGCTTCAAATTATTAGCCTCATAGTTTTTCTCTTTTTTATAAAAGAATTACATTTATTTAAATACTATAGCCTTAATCTACATAATCATTTCTTCTTAGTTAGTCTATCTAGGAAAGCATATTTCAATTCTCAGCAGATTACTATCTGAATCAGTGCACATTTTCCAAACTATAATGACAGTGTAAATGCCCACAGGTTTCTGAGAATCACAGTTTATGTTTTACCCAGCCAATTTTTAAAAATGCCATCAATGTGTAAGTTATATAACAGTATCATCCCTACTGTTCTTGGTCATCATAGAATATCCTCTCTTTTTGAGAGGCAGGCAGATGAGTCTTAAGTAAAACTGCAGCAAACCATACACATGCACTTCAAGTTCTGGGGGAAGAAGGCTCTATATACACATCCAAATAAGCTTATGAGCTTAGCAATGTTAAATATGTACTATCTTCATTGTGAGCTCAAAACATCAAGACATCTAGCCAGTGTTGACTAGATAATACCCTAAAATCCCTGGAAAGCACTCCCATTAGCAGATCTTCTTCCATGAAGGGTGTAAACACAAGGTATCCAAATCACCCACGAGCTGATCATATATTTTGATGATATGAGCAGGCAGCTGGGAAAGGATAGGCAACTTCAGGAAATCTCTGCTATGGTCTTTTCTCTTTTGAAAATGTTCAGAAAAAAAAAACCAGAAGGAGCACTCTAAACATGTCTGGCTTTACAAGAATTGTCCATGAGTATAGAGAAAAGAAGCAGCAGCTGCTAGAATCAAGATTACAAAAAAAAGCATTCTTATTTGGTTATTTAATGAGAGAAAAATATCTGAAGCTTCAGATACACAACTTCTTTCAAAATTATTAAGAATTAGGTGTTGTAGAAATACAGATTTTGAATCCAAAACTATCATTGAGAGGAGACGTTGCTCCAGCTGGAGATAAATTCTGCCACAAGCACGGATGGTACACAAGACTTGAAAAAGAAGCTGGTGTTTAGAAGACACAACATAACAGAAGGACTTCTGACCTCTAAAAGACATTCCCCTGAAATGTGAAATAGAGCCCAGTTTTCTAGAGTCTATATAGCAGTGGTGCTGTCATCAAATTACCAGAAAACACACTGATATACAGCTCTTGCTATCTGTGTCTACTGAGGTCTACAGAGAGGTCAAAAGCTTGTTGCATGGTGTCATTTAATCCTTTTGCCCAAATGATAGAAATTAAATGAGTGTGGGCATACCACTGACAATAACCTTGCTAAAGTAGGTATGATTTTGTATAATAAACTGTACTGAGCTCTTCTTTTTGCTTTTTTGTTTAACTTGGAAATCAATCTAAAGAAGTGAAAGTGTTAACACAGCAAAGTCAAGAAATTATGAAATGGCCAAATTATCATGGCTTGTGCAAGTTTAAACCAGCACCTTTTTTACTTTTGCAGTCTACTACAACCACCATTCATTACATGATTTCCTGCTTTTTCTCCTATAGGTGTCATTCTTAGGAAGTCTATACATAGTGTATGAAAACTGTGCACTAGAAGACTGTTACACTTAACGGTCCAAGCTTAATTTCTTGTAGTTGCTGGAAGGTACAAAGGATGGTGGAGGTGACCAGGTGAGGATAAAAATACCCTTAGACCTCTGGATTGACCAAATGCATTTGCCAGAGTTTTCTATTTACATTTTGGAGTTAAAACTTAAAAAATGGTTTTTGGACCTTTTCAATATTTGATTGTTTTTATGCATTTTTCTTCTCCAGAATCACAGATCGATAAGCCAGAAAAGTCTGTCTGGATTATAAATACCTTTGCAAAAATAATAAGTTGGTATATGATGTTTTGTATCCAGGTATCTATAATCCTCTCGTCTGTCTCCCCTCTCTCAAATGAAAGCTGCCAGTTCTACTTCTGTTTATACCTAGTCTTGATTTTGTTTAGTTAATATTTCAGCTGAATAAGTTGCACTCTTCCTAAGACACTTTGAAATCTCTGACTGCTCTGCAAGATTTTAGTCCTAAAGATAACAACCTGCCGATTATATTTAAAGTCTGTTCAAAATTTGTCAGCGTAATTCCTTCACCTTGCAGGACACCATACTGTGAGCAGACACTGACACAATCAGAGTGCTATTCTGCTTGAGACGGACTGACTCTATTTGCAGGATGTCAAGAGGAGGCAACATTTTGCTGTGGTAAAACTAGCCCACTTGGAGGCTTCTATTGTATTAGTCTGGGATTACTTTTAGACCCAATTGATTCTTATGAAAAATTGGAAACTACAGTTGATAATTTCAATGACAATGTAAGGGTTTGTATTAACTGTTAGATAAAAAGGACAATTATTCCTTTAAGCATTTTCCCACCCTATATTCTCTCTCCCTCTCTTCCACATATTTGGGAAAAATTGAGAGATACCATCTTGACCCAGCTAGATAAACTATTGTTTTCTATAGTCAAGTAGAACAAACATAAATGAAGTCTCTCCACTCCAAAACACAGAAGCAGTTTGTGCTTAGTACAAATTTCTAAGACAGGAGAGAATTAGCGTCATTGTGGGGCATGCGTTACACAAAGAGAGTACACCACACAGACAAGAAAGCTGAGATATTTTTCAATGGCGTGAGGAAGCACTTTTAATCATCTGGGAACTGTGTGTGAAGATGCGTCAGTCCTATACATCCCTCATATTCTCAGGATTAAGAATCAAATTTTGATTAATTGAATTTATGGAAATGCCTTTAATGCATTGAGTGAGAGTTGGGCAAACTCACCTTAGGAAATTTTTAAGGTGGCTGAAAACACTTCAAAGTTCATATCAAATCTACAAAATTTTACTTGAATTATGAACTGGAACTGAGGTGCTACTCCTCCAGGTGAGTGCTCTAAACACCCACTTGCTCATATTGCAATGTTAATGAGTTCTTAATTACTCCTAATCTTCAGGAATACTAAGTTATTTATACAAAATGAAACAGACTCAAGAAAAAAAAAAAGAAAAATACAACAGCAAGGGGGAGCAAGGAGCAAGAGAGAGAGAAAGAGAAATAGGGGGGGCAGAGAGAGAGGATGTGAGAAAACGTGAGAGGGAAGTGGGACAGAAAGTCACTGCAAAATGCCTCATAACTAATTAAATATCTTGTTATTCTGATTTCACAGTCACCCTCCCAATCGGAAAGACTGAAAATGCAAGCAAAGTTTCATTTGGTCTTCAGAACGAGGGTATTTTAACCAAAAAGAATTTTGGATCATTTTTAGTGTGATGAAAAATGTGTTTCAGCTATGAGCTTTAGAAGAACTTCAAAACAAGTAAAGAACTCAAATACATGATGTAGATAGTCACCAGGCAACTAATTCTATCACTCTCACTGTGTAATACCATAATGATCAGAGTTTCATTTTCTTTCATTTCTTTTAATTCTTTAAAATAAATATATAGAGCATCTTAAAAAGAACAAGCATTATGGTGCAGAACTGAACTCAAAAGGACAAGCTGAGATATATCAGAAAATTACTAGAAAAGCATGGCAGTTCTACAGAATCACTGTGTTCCACACTAGTTATTAGATATAAAAGCTAGTAAGTGTTATTGCATAATGTATAAATTATGTAGACTGAAATCATTATTAGTTATTGGGCAGGTAAGACAGTAGCACTAGTAGATAGATAAGAAAACAGAAGTGCCCATGTTGTACAGTACTGTATGTTGAAAATACCTAAACACATAAATTGAAGCTAAAACATCAAGGAAGCTTTGTCTGACAAAAATGTGCTCTTAGAATACAAAAATCCAGCCTTCGCCAATGTCAGTCATATTAATAAAATGCTATAAAGACTTTTACAAACTCTGGGAAGGGAAATTTGTTCATGCCATTATAAAGTATATTTACGTAAAGGCAGAATAACTGAATAAGATAACAGGGACAGCGGTCTTAAGTTATGCAAATCAGAGACAGGTTTGAACATATATTTTAGCCATTTACAGCTTAAATGTATTTGAGATCAAAGTTTGTCTGTGATTTAAATAAAGAGGATGCACAGTGTCCTAACATGGATAGCATGTTTAAAGGGCACTGCTTCTATAATTCTGTAAATCTTTAAAAGTTGCTAGCTATTGATTTTGTTTCAGATAATATTCAATGTTAAGTTAACAAGGACCTAGGTGGGCTCCCAGTTACAATTGCATTTTGATGCAGCAGGTGAAATCTCATTGCAGCATATTTCATAATTAAGAATGACCTTTATTGAATTAAATATGAAAATATAAATTAAAATCAGAAAAAAAGCTCTTTTGAGTTATTATGCTGATGAATACAGAGTATTTTAGGATACCAGTGGGCTTTCAGCTTTTCAATTTATAAACGTTGTCAATCAATCAGTTACATCATAGAAATCGTCAAAAAGTAGGAGACTGGAGCTGTCGACTAACTGATAGCTGGGTTTTTTGTTTCTACTAATGGAGACTCATCTGGAATGATTCAACAGAAGCATTTATTCGAAATAAGCCATCAACTGAAAAAATGACTGACAATTTAAAGTGTTGGTATTACTGTCTGTAGACTTTAGAGTTAATACCTTGACTTCTGTTTTAATTGCACTGTGTCAGAGCCTCAATAAAAAAAAAAACCATGGCTTATACAGGAATCCAGTTTTTAATATATTAAAATAATGATACTAACTAAAAATATTTTAAAATTAAACTAGTGATTGGAAAACACCTATTTCTGACAGGAGCTACATTAGATATACCATTGAGAGTTTTGTTGTTGATTTAAGTGGAAAGAGAATCAAGAATATAGTGCATAATATATTGAAAGAAAGTCAGTGTTCTCTTTCCCTTCTGTTCTAATACATTAACAACAGATAGCTAATAAAGCTCGATGTCATATAATGTGAAGCTATTACATTTTTTTGAGGGGTTGGGTGGAGAGAGTGTTTGGTTTGACCTAAGAAAATTACTAGGGATACACAGCAGCCTACGTAACTTAAGAAAGGATTAGAGATTATCACAAGGAAACAGAACACCTACTGCTACAATAGATAAAGCATTAAAAAAACCACCAAAAAAACCCCCCCACACCAAACAAAAAAACCCCACCACACATCAAACAAGCTATCTAAATCTTCATATTGGGGGTTATGAATGAGTCATTAAGTGGCAGAAACTGGGAATACTGAAGGAGAATAATAATTAACCATCACACATACTTCTGTGATTCACTCTCAAGGTTTCTGTATTGAACGATTCCAGAGAAAGAAAACTAGAACAGCAGATGAGTCACTAGCATTAACTACAATGATAACTGTTGTGCTCAAGGGCATTGCCAGTGAATATTATGGTAATTAACATCTTTTTCACATCTTCCATCTGATATTTTAAGTCTGAAAAAAACTAGTTTACCTTAGTCTTACACGTTTACCTTACAAGTATGGAAAATTACTAATTTTCATTTACAAAGGAGGAAGCAATTCTATTATGGAATAAGTTCAAAACCTTAGAACTTAACAGCAGTTGTACTTTGACCAAAATTTAAGCCTTATGCGTTATTTCTTCCTTTCTCCACAGAGGCCTCTAAAATCCATGAGAAACTACAGAGTTAGCAAATCTACTGAGAAAAAATGCTGTAGGTAAATACTACTACTTACCAAAAGCATGCTTTAAAAGCATGAGAACCAGGTAGGGCTTCCTCACTTATTCCGGAAATTCAAGAAGTGCCTGGAAACCAGCTATTTAGGAACTGTTACATAAAATCAGATGAAATTTTGAAAAGGAAAGAATTTTAAAAATCAAAACCAGAAAAAAAAAATCATTTCCAGTAAAAAACATCAGCTTAGTGACCATAGTCCTCTTGACTTAAGTCATCTCAAGTAAGATCAAAGACTTGAACACTAATCTTCCACAGCTCTATGTCTGAGATGAGGATGACTTTCTCCCTCTTTCAGACAACCACACAAGTACACGCATGCAGAGAGTCATAAAGTTTTAGATTAACTCTTGCAAAGGATGAAGATTAATTCTCATGGAGGACTGAGAAAAAAACCCAACATTTCATAGAGAGGGGAAGGCAATTTATAAGTTGTCTGGCTCCAGTAAGTCAATGACACCTTCAGTTGCTCAGAACACAGTACATTTTGTATACTGTATTTATGATCAAATTTTATTCACTTTTGAAAGGGAGCAAGGAAAAGAAACTGTAGGAAACATCAGGCCTGTGAAAATGTGATAGGATGTGATGTTGCATTTCTAATGCATTTTTCTAAGAAATGTGGTATTATGATACTATAAATACATTCACTGAGATTCAGAGCTTACTTGCACTATTGTGGAAGGACACATTTGAGAAAAGCAGGATGAATTGAATCTTCCTATTTTTCTATCTTACCTTGAAAGACCTGCCTCTTACTTTCACATCCTCTATTTCTATTGTTAGTGCTCCTGCCCCTAAAACATCTCAAAGGGTGAAGACATTTGCTAGAAACAATTCATAATAAAACTGTTTATCTGTCTTTACCAATCAGGAGCAATGTCATTATCATTTTCATCTTTTAATGGAAACATCATTGTATGGTAGCCTCATTAGCAAAAACTGTTTAGTAAAGCAATAAAATAATGCCAGGCACTATTCTTTATAGCTTGTAATTAGAAAAAGCATCACATCTCATGAGAAATTTATAGCTCATCACTCTCAAAACACACAGGAAATACATCTAAGAGAGGGATGAGCTTAGAACAATGCCTATAAGCTTGAGCTTCAAGACAGGAAAAAAAAAATAATTGTAACTAAGGGAACTGAACAATAGTGGAGGATCTCAGTATGTTTGATATAGAATACTCTATACAAATACAATACTTCTGTACTTTGTGTTAATACCACCATGCCTGGATGTTCATATTTGCTTACATTGTCTATCAGCACACAAAATCTGTTAAAGTGTCTAGCCATATAACCTTCTGTGAGATAGGAAAGTGCTATTACCCCTGTTTTACAGACAAGAAATTGAGGTGCAGAAACTATCTTGTCTGAAATCCTGAAAAAGCTATTGATCTTTAGAAAGAAAATAAATTATCCTAGTTCTGCCTTTCCCAACCTTTGTACCCATTATAGTACAAAAACAAATGGCATAAAGATAATAAAATTCTAAATTCTAAATATTCACATAACTTCTAGAAACGGTACCCTCTGGTCTCTAAAGCGGTATGGAACATGAAGGTGCTGGGGGGCAAGATATTCTTCAGAGCGATCTTTTACCTTTAATCTCAGTCTAAATATGGTGAATTTGTTTACTGTCCAAGTGTCTTACCAGCCTTACCCTTCATTCTTGCCTTAAGTCAGAAGACCATAAAATACAAAAGGTTAGGCAGATATTTGTTGAGTTTCCCAGCTTTCTAAAATAATTTTTATTAACAGTTTCTGACAAAATCGCATGCAGTTTAGAATGGCATTTCTATTAAAAAACCAAACAAACAAAACACAAAAAAACCTCCTAAAACATTGAATTACCAAAGATTTTTCCAAGATACTGAAACAAGATTGATTAAAGCCTGCTAAGCTAGAGGCCTAGCACACTTAAGTAAGCACATATAGCACATGTAAGGTCTACTATTAAGAAGGAACTATTTAAATATGCTGCAATATCATGCTATAGTGTGTACCAAAGGACAGGATCAGGAGAGGCACTTAAAAAGCACACTCTTGATGAAAATTAAAATGCTAAATGTGATGATACAGATCAGAGGAGATTCTGTTTTAAAAAGCTAGAATCACATTTGAAAAGGACTGCAAGATGAAGACGAAATTCTGAAACACTATGCCCAGCTACTGGGAAGTGAGTCATTCATCTGTAATTTATCTTCAACAAAAAATGTTAAATTGGTCTATTAAAAAGAAATAAATAGTCATTAAAATGTTTGATTTAATTTTAAGATTATTATTGAATTATTATAGCAAAACTATTAACATTCACAATTCTGCAGAACATAAAAATAATGGTAAAAGTGTCTATGGACCTTCATACAATTAAGGGAAGCATTCATATGCTTAATATTTTTAGTTATTTGATTTAAGAGTAGTTTGCTTTCAGGGATAAGTGGTGCAAGAGCAAACTTTTTGCACATGAAGTGGAAGTTGACACAAGTGTATGAATAAAAGTGTCTCATCACTTCACACAGACATCTACATAAAATAAATTGGAAATATCAGACTTTTTAGGCAAGTGTCTCTATGTACCTCATAAAGGATAATTTAATTTCCATGTTAAGAGAACTGAAAGGACCCTTTTGCTTGGACAGGAGGGTCTTTTCAGGCTAAAGTTGGGGCATGTGCTAAATTCTAGCTTGGACTCATCCACAGTTAAGGCTTGGTTTATGTTTATTTACTCTACTGGCTGTGTTCCAACTTTAAACTTGGTTTATTCAGTAGAAGGGAATTTAGCAGGAGGCTGTATTAAGCTGGATGCATCTGCAACTCCTTTTCAATCATGCAGCACACTTCGTGATCCTGGCCTAATTGTCATGCATGCCAGATATCCGTAGTCTGCATGTCCGTAGGTCACTCCTGTGTAAAAACTGAGATATACGGGTGATAAGGAGGTTGTTAGTGCCCACCTGGTTCTCACTGCACTGACAAATGGGGACATGAGCAAAACACACAGTCCCTGAACTGAAAACTGGGTGGAGAGATTAAGTAACATGAACATACATAGATAACTTATTCTGAGCGCTGTACTCATGGTAAAAAATAGATTTATCCCTATTACTATTACAGAAATACACATATGCTACAAAGCGTTCTTTGTAGAGTACATCATTAGTTATTAATTTGTAGTACTTGAATTCACACATAAAGCATCTGTGCCATGCTCACCAGGTGCCTTTTCCAACATTTTGATTGGCAATTTCACCAAATTGCTGAAATCCACAGATAAATACCCAGGGCAATAAACAACAGCAAGCCTTAGAAAGGTACAGAACAAATTACCAGAAATACACAAATACTAACACCAACTCTATTTGTAGTTCAAAACAGTTTTCTTAATGCTTTTCTGACTCTATGAAGAAACAGGTAAATGCCTTAAAATGTTAAGACCAAAGTATGTAGTTAAGAAAAACTGTAGTCTTCAACTGGGGGAGGGGAAAAAAAAAAAAAAAAAAAAAAGAGGCCTCTTGCACACTCTACTAACTATTTCAACTATTCATACCAATTTTCTGGGGATTGTGTGTGAAAACCTCTGAAACATTTCAAGATGTTATTTTTCAACTAATAGAAGAAAAACTCCAAAGAAATAAAAAGAAACTGTGCCACAGATAAGTATAAACTTAAGTAGGTATTTTTTTCCCCCAACATACCTGTCTTTTCCACATATTTACCTGACTTTTTTCCCTAGTGTTCAATGACCACCGTTTAAGATAAAGAAGTACCACTTCATTCTTGCATCAGCTGCTTTCAGGTAATTCTAGCACCTTATCTGTGCAGTATAGGAGTTCTAACAATCATACACCAACATATTATTTTCCTTACTTTCATAAGAACAGAATTATATTGTCCTTATTCATGCTGAAAAATCTGTATACTATTCAGTATGAATGACAGTGTTTCAAAAAACTACTGCATGCTAGTGAAGTATATCTTATAAGACAAGCAGTACCTGCATCTTAGAAGAACGTGATGTAGTATCCCACATCTAAATAGACATAACGATATTTGTACTAAAAAAAAAAAAAAAAAAAAAAAAAAAGGTAAAACCCACATTTTCTTCTTGTAGAATGTTCAGTAGTTGTTCCTGCAAAAAGATCATCTACTTTCTGCATTTTCTGTGCCAGTGTTTTGGCTCAGCTTGTCAGGAGAGATAACTGGCATTTCAAAATCCCTACACTTTATTAAAATAACAACAAGAGGATGAAGCAATTTCCTTCCGGGATGTTGTAGTTACTTATTCAGAAAGAGAGACCATGTATTTATAGGAAGATTCTGATCTGGTGGATGCCAATGGAGAAACTCGAAGAAAAATAAACTTTGCCCAAAACTTATATTTATATACTGATCTAGCAAGGGGGGGGTGGAAATCTTTCTAGCCATTCTATATTCTTAGTGTAAACTCCAGTTTTCCTTTCTACTAAAAATGGTTGTGGCATCTTTCATGCAAATCATTACTAGAGTGCTAAGTTTAGTATCAACACAGATTACACTTTTACTAATGAGAATTATGTACAATAACTTTGTATTTTTAAAATTTAGTTAGGCTCCAAAGCAAAGGAAAATTAAACATCACCAACCTACACGCATGCTACTGCAATTACCACTTACACTTACAAAGACTTCAGCGAGAACATATACTGTTGTAGCTGTTGCAGAATTGTGCATGACAGATTGCCACTCTAAATTAACCAACTATGTGAACTACAGTTACTTGCTTTGCAGAAGAACTGAATTCAGCTAGAGATACAAATGAGCTTCTGGCTGAAGCCCAAGAGCCAACTTTACTGTAAATCCCCAGATGTTTGTTGTACAATCATAATGCCGAAACCATAATTACCTATTCCAGTACAGGATGTTAACTTGTTCAGCTGCTTCCATTATAAGACTTCTGCTTTCCTTGCGAGTTTTCTTTATCCCAATCCCACCTATGAATTTCAACATCTATAGTCTGAAGTTCTTATCAGTGTTTATTTCCAGCTGAAATTCTAAAAAAAAAATAAAAAATTACCCTTAATTTGTGTCTATGAGACACAAATAATACATTGCAAAGCAATGCACTAGTTTACTGTTTCATAGTTTTTTTTTTTTAATTTGAAATCTTTATATAGCTTGGAGATTTATCCTTGAAAAAAAAACAACTTACACACTTCACTACCACCTTAAAGTTTTTTGAAACAGCTTTTGATAATATCTTACAATGTAAGAATTTGGAACAATTGAACTTTTTGGTCACTTGCAAGTCAGCAGAGTATGTTGATGTTAAAAATCAGAGCTTTGAAAAAATAAACTTCTAGCGTCTTCTGTCAGTTTCTCATTTCCTCAATATCACATAAAGTGAGAAGATTATGAGAAAACTATGTTCCATGCAAAAACTGGAATATGGAAAATTTTAATACTTTTCTACAAAACCCACAGGAAATTACACTTGAGAAAGAACAGCATAATTATACCGAACGTTAGCAATAGGAAGAAACTATAGAATGCATCACTTTGGTGGAAATCTGATGTATTTTTTATTTTATCTGTAGAATGCATGGTATTTCAGGTTACTTGTTACAGGTACAATTTTCAGGTAACTTTTCATTTGAACTTGCAATTTCTTTTAATAAAATGAGTTCAAAGGAAATTACTGATCATACACAGAACAGAAGGAATTTAAATTGTTTTGCTTTGTGCAATTATTTCATGGGGATGCTCTTCAAGTCAGTAAGGCTTCAAATAATTTTAGTGTTATGTATCACTCTTGGATGCAGGCCAGTGTCAAAACATGGTCCTTGTTATGAAATAATCAATGCTTCCATTTTATTTCTTCAAACAGTAAATTTGAAACTGTTCTAAAGTAACTTTTAGCAAAGATTCAAGACTATAATCCATAAAATGATAAAATGTGGTACTTATTCATTTTGCAACTAAAAGGAGAATAATTACTCCACCTGCCTTTTTTAAGGAGGGAATGGATTAACCACGTATTGAAGATCAATAAGCAAAAAAAAATTATATCTGATATGTTTCCAGCACTGCCTAAGAAAGGAAAAAATGATAGCTTTTTTTCTAAAATACATCAGTTGTTGAGCCTACAAGTATTTTAGTAATCCATACTATTTTATTAAAATACTTGTAGCACTTCTTTTATCTATTTATCTTCTCTGCCTCATTTTAACTTGATACTTCCTCATTACAGCTACAGTCACATTGCTTCCTAAACCGGACGGAAGTTCAGCAGGTCTCTTGACAAACTGATCTGGCAGAACACAACTATTAAAATTTTAAGTCACTGAGGGAGAGATTTCAGAACTATATAAAGGAGATTCAGTCACAGTACTAGATAGATGGGAAGCTCCTTCAGGGAATAGTAAAAAATAAACAAAAAATACTCTATAAAAACATTTTCAAAGTAGAAAATTTCATTGCTGATGACAAGTTGTTTCTGAAACTAGAGTTTTATAGCATGGTATATTTCTTATGACAACAAAGGCTGTATAGTATACACTCAAAAAAACACGCTTGCTATCTGGAATAAAAGGCTCCAATTCTTAAGACTGACCAGTAATTTTAAAATGTTGTGCATATATATGCAAGTTATATATCCGTGTGCATATGCAAAAAAAAAAAGTTTTTGATTATGAAGGAGTAAAATCCAAATTAGTTCTTACTGAATAGTGAGAAAATACAAAGTTCGTTTCAAACAGGAAATGTACAGTATTATAAATGTAATCCTGATGTGGTTTTTTTTTTGATAGTCAGCTATTAGAAGCTGCAAATGAACATGCAATTCATTCCTTTAAGAGAGGAATGGTGTTCTAATCAGGGACTGTCAAAACAGATATGATGATTATACTAAATCCGAACGTATTAATTTCACTCCAGGTAGCCAAGGTAAGATTTTTTTTTGTTGTTGTTGTTTTCCCATCTTAAACCTTGGAATATTCATTAATTTTCTCTGTTATCATGTGAGACACCAGACCATGTGCAGTGTCACAAAAATATGCTATTTCTCAACAATTAGAAAATAATTTTATTTCATTGCTTAGAATTTTTTTCTTCGTGATAGAATATAGAAATACTAATTACAATGAAAACAAACCCAAACCAAAGAACACAACCACACACCAAAAACAAACCACCTCCCATGAAATTCCAAAAGAAACAAACAAAAAAACCACACAAAACCCACCTCAGCCTAATACAAGTCTGTAAGTTACATATGGAGATAGAGGAATTGTTTTTCCTGAACTGTTCAGCAAACTCTGGAAGTAAGCTTCTATAACTTCGCTTCAGGTGTGATTAAAACAAAAATTACTTCAGAACCTCTATTTGAATCATTCACATCTCTTTTAGATTAACAAGCAGATTTTGGGTTTGAATTTTATTGTTATTCATTTTTGCAGATTATGAATGGTATATCTGCTCCATGTAATTTGATTACAAACATTTTTTAAAGTGAGAAATGTCATACAAAACACGAGGTATACTGAAAGCAAAGCTGAACAAGTAAAAGAGGACTGTAATAATTTTGTTTCAAGAAATTAATTTTTTCCCTATCTAATGGGCAAAACTAATTTTGTAAGTTGGCTTACACTTTTAGAAATTACACCAATTTCTGTTTCAGAATGAATACCTTGAGAATCTTTCTTATATTAACTTTCAAAATGTTAGCTTTGAAGTTCTGAGTTGATTATTACCTCGATACTTTTAAGATTCATCTGATATGAAACAGGAAAGAAAAAAGTGTTATTATTAATGAGTTGGAAATAATTAAGCCTCTGAACACTTAAACCAGCAATGATTTCATTATTTTTCTGTTTCTCTTTTGCTTCTAGAAATTACTTGTTTGTACACTCCTCCTCCTAGATTGTATTGTATGCAAACTTGCTGAGGGTGCACTATGCAGGTCCAGGTCATTAATGAAGAAATTAAACAATGTTGACCTCAGTGCTGACCCCATGAGTACACCACTAGGGACTGGCCTCCTGCTGAAGTTTGTTCCACTGGTCACAACTCTTTGAGCCCAGCACTTTAAGCCAGTTTTCAGCCCACCTCACTGTCCTTTTAGCATGTACACCATCAGTTTAGCTAAGAGTATATAATGGGAAACTGGGTCAAAAGCCTTGCAAAAGACAAGATTAATGATATTAGCTGTCCACATCCACCAAGCTAGACACTTTGTTGTAGGAGGCTGTCAAGGTGGTCAGGCATTATCAGAAATCCATGCTGACAACTTGCAACAACATTTGATGTAGTATATAATTTTATTACGTGAGTATTCTTTGTTGTTAATACACTTATGAAGTAGATCTCCTCCTAACTTAAAAAACACAGTTTACATTTTTTTTTTTTTTTTTTAAATTTGTCTTTGTCTACTAAAGACCTACAAGTGAGATCATTGCACAGCCTGACTTGTAAGAAATACATTTCAAACAATCCCAGCAGCCTTCAAGCCAGGGTTAACAGACTACATTTTGGAGAGATAAAATTACGTTATGTACTTTGAGCTTAACAGCTTATATGCATAGTGCCCTCCCCCAATGACTCTCATTTTTTTCCCCCCTCAATTTCATCTATGCATCCATAGCTTCAATGTTTCTACAGAGGAGCAAAAAGTAAGGTCTATCTTAAGTTTGTAAAATGGGATGCAAAGTATAAAAGTCGTTCTCCATGAAGGAACATGAGTAAATTCCTGTATGAAGAGATAAAGGATGACAGATTTTTCTCCTTTTCAAGTCTCTTTCAAGTAATTTTCTTTTACATTCCTGCTTTAGATCAGATTTTCCATGGAAATATTAATAACAATTTCCCTTCATTTTAAACATACAGAATTTTTTAAAGCAGTTGCTTAGCCTCTACAAATTGCAACTGTATTACATTAAAGTTGTTCAGGGCAAAAAATATTGTTTCTCAGCTTAAGATGCTTGTATAGTTAAAATAGATCAAGCCAAATTCACTTTGAATGAGTATTAGGATCAGACATAAGACATGATGAACATCACACTGAAATATCACATGGTTTCATTAAAATTTGCCCCAGTGGAACATAGATGTATTACATGAAGGAAGTACTTAGAAAACTGAAAATGCAATTTCTAACGAAAGCAACAAATGCCAGAAAAATAGTTACTACTTCATTAATTTACCCACATCCTTCTGAAGATATGTTCCCAAATCAAATTCAGTCGATTGGTATAAAATTGGGTGGATATAGGCCACTCATGAATTTGTTCATGAGCTGTAATCAACCAAAGTAAAAAGCTTGGGTATTATTAACTCAGAATTTCCAATACAACAAGCAGAGATCCTCCTTGACTGAACAACAAGGCACGGTAATAATAAGAGTAATACAGGCTGACAAGAAAAAATGATGTGTTCGAAAGATAGAGTTGTACAATTGGATGACCCCCAAACAGGTTTCAGTGAAGTATAGCAAATCAAGGACAAAATCATGAATCATGAAAGTTCTTATCAGGTGTCAGTGAAGAGCGAGTACAGCCAACTCAATTTCAAAGGGGCAGTCCCTACAGAGACCACCAACAAATATAAGAATGACTTGTCCCTTCCAAAGCTTGTGATTAAGAAAAGCTTATATCTTGTTTATAGCCAATAAACTGACACTAGGCTTTCAGTACATTGGAACTACACCCTGTGTAGAGCCAAAATGAGTGAAGGAGTCCTTTATGCCATAGCAATGACTTTATTCTCAGTGACAGGTGAGTGATCCCAAGGGCAAAAGCTGAAGAGTAGGTATCAGAAAAATGAACTGGGGAGCATTTCAGATTTTGTCCAAGAGGATTGTGATGTGTAGCTGCAGAAATAAGCATTGTACTTCACCCTGAGCAATAAAGGTGGCAGATTCTTGGGTGCCTTTGTGATTTTTTTTATAGTACAAAAAAGGTGACCAATGACATCTCCTAATTGGAGTTTCTCTGATATCCATATACCTCAGTAGTGGCAGGACTCAAAACAGTTTTGCTGCATGGCAATGGGGTATCTTACAGAACAGATAAGAGAGTAGATTTAGCAAACAACTTGTCCCTGAATTTTAAGAAGAATATGTTTCAGGGGAGGGTGGGGGAACATGTTGCTCCTCCCAAGCCCCAAAAGTCAATGAATATGACAGGACCTTACAAAAGATTATGCACGTCTTTCAAGAAAAGAAGACTTTGGAAACTACAGCATAGTCAGTCTCACTTAATTTCCTAGCAATATTATGGAGGAGATTCCCCTGAAAATAATTTCAAAACTGATGAAGGAAAAGAAGGCAACTGGGAAAAATAAGCATAAGTTTACTAAAGGCAAGCAACACCTGATTTAGTGATCTTATATAATGAGAAGGCTGGCTCAACGGACAAGTGCAGTGGATGTCCTTCCCCAACTTCATAAGGGCATTTGATGTAATCTATTCTGCTTCTTTTTAACTGTTTCAGACAAAGAAGCTCAAAGGCAGAAAAGGAATTGGGGGTTCTCACAAAGACATCTAAGGCCTCAGCACAATCCTAAATACATGCAATGTGCTGGCTGGATTTGACAAAATTTAGTTTTGTGTTAATTATTACACACACTTGGAGAGACACTGAAGACAGAAATACATTGTAGAATAGCTTTTGTCAAAGTTGACTCAGGTTTGCAAATAAAACAAAATATTAAAAAAAAAGTTCTCTAAGTATTTATAAGGATATTCAGTCTCCAGAGTGAAAATCTAGAAAGAAGGAATACGAGAGAGAAGTTCTGCTTTGAAATCTACCTACAATTTCTTAGTTCTTATACAATCATAACTTTAAAAATACAAGATATACAGACAGTTTTCAGAGTTTCCTGTGTTCAGTTAGAAGTTTATATGTATTCAGTGTTTCTTGTTTGCCAGATCTTTTCCTAATGAATTTTAACTAAATCATTAAATTCTGTGTTCTCTAAGGAAATCTCTTGAAAACACATACTCTTTAAGTTCAGAGAATACACTTTTAACCTTGCTAATTGTACACACACACACACAAAAAGCAATCCCCTGTAATTTAAGGGACTAGTTACTTACTTTATCTGCAGTGGAAACAATTTAACAAAGAGAAAACTTGATTTTCTACAACACTTAAGTACTGTATGTGCAAATGAAAGATCAAAAAATCCAAGAATACACTTCCAAGAAAACACCATGAACCAATTTTATTATTATTAAAAAAACCTAATAAAGCTATACCTTGATTGTTTCCATTCACAAATGCAGCAGTATGGATGCAGCTGTAGCATAATAAAGAAATTTAATTCAGAAGAACTGAAATATTGTAATAATTCAAGTTATTGCATTATGTGTTGTTTGATTTCGCACATCATTAATGATACACTCTGAGGGATGTAGTTTGCTTTTTTCTTTGCATTATGTCAATGCAAGTGATACAAACAAGTAAAATATAACATTGCCTGGACTAAACTTACTGGTTTCAGATTAAAGTATGCAACTAGACCAGCCATAGTCACAATGAAATTCTCAGTAAAATTCAATTCATAGAGTATGCATACCCTTGTTCCAGGGATATAAATATGTTAATTCAGGATCGAAAGAGCCCTTATCTGCTCAAGTTCTGATGTATCAATTCAAGTTCTGACATGCAGTTAAGTCATTTGATGAAAATACAGAAGTATCTTTTTTGTTTATACGTGAGATGTTGGGTAGGTACACATGGGTCTGCAGACACCATTAACTGAATAGAGCAAAAAGGGCAAAGCAAAAGGAGCAAGGTTAGAAAAATGGCACCCTCTGAGTAGCCTTCACATTTAGACATCTTCTACAGAAAAAATATGAATGGTCAGTTTACCCAAGACCTGGATTCTGTATTAATACTTTTTGACACAAAATTGTACATGGGCAGGAGAAAATATCAATAGTTGTGTTTTTAAAAATTAATGCATATTTTTTCCCCAGCTGACTCAACTCAAAATAGTTTAGCATTTACTTTTAATATTCACGGTTTTAATGAAGGAACCACAATATAAAAGACAATTTTTCAACCTATGTGCAAAGTTCAAAACATCTCTTCTGATAAAGGCAGTTTAAGATCAGCATTTAACCCTGCATAAACAATCTTACTTGGAGATCCAGGTATGTTGCAGGCAAAGTGGTGATTTCAGCATCTATAAGGATATGTGAACTTTACACCAGCAAATCTTGCCACCCTTCACATTTAAATTGCAACCAGGGAGAGCTCAGTTCAGCCCAGCTACTCAGCAGACTGCCTGGGACTCTTACCAGAAAGTAGTTCACTATCAGAATCAGAGGTGAACCCTGTGCTATCAATGGCACATTTTATCAGCTCCAGATCTAGCCAACTAAAAGATATCTCCAGCACGTGTGGAAGAACGCCACTCACGCCTGTTAACCACAATATAGCACAGGTGCTGCTGCACCCTGCTGCTAGTATCATTGGTTTTCCCACCTAACCCTGCTTTGTGCAGAGTAATGGGAAATCAGGGGTGCCCTGAGGTCCCCCAATGGCCATTATATAAACCACGTCACCAGTGCAGAGGAAATACACCCAGTTCCACAAAGTTATTATTGGATATGTTACAAGTCATCTCAAGAGTTAACGGACTGACGTCACTTTAATGTTTGTCTTCCTTTAGAGGGGAATGAGTAAAATTGCTTAAAGAGCAAACTCTCCTTTTAGAAAATAAATAAGCGACACACACATGAAAAAGACTGCAGAGACATCGGCTTCAAATGAGTTTTAAATTCCACAGCACATTTTAACTCCCATATGCATCAAACTTGAATCATTACTGCTTCCATGGAAAAGGCGGGGAAAAGCATTCATTCCCCTCTGTATCACCCAAAGTAAACACTAGTGGCTGGTGAGCAGGACAGCTCTTCAGAATCCACTTTCTGTATTGATTAGATCCCTGCTGACTACAATGACAGCTCAGAAAGCCTGGCTCACTCAAAGATTTCTACAGCACCAAGGTGAATTCTGTAAGTGACAAAACAGCTAATGTCACATGCAGATGCCATGCAGAGACATCACATATCTCTACCATACGGCTTAATACAGCTCCAGAGCTGTTTTTTATCATTCCCCCATGACATTCACACTTGTACTCATCACAAATTGCTAAAACTTTATCACAGCTACTGGGTAAACTGGCAAAACACTGGAACATGAACCTAGCTCATAAGCACTGTGAGATGAGCAAAGTCTAAATACATACTGCTTTTTCAGATAGGTAACAAGTGTTTTAATGTTAATAGATATAAGTAGACCCGCGACACCAAAAATATTTTAGTTGAAATACTTTGCCCAGCTAATGATCCACTTTCTTTTCTTCTGCTGCTGGTTTGAGGACACTTACTGTCAGGTGTATCTGTTTTTAATGAGCCTCACAGGAATGGTGTGACCTTGTATTGGGCTACTAGTATACTTTGCATCCTGTTCCTTTACATAGTAACATTTCTGTGGATTTTTTTCTAAGACTAGTTAGCAGCTCTGAAGAAATTAGGACCCTACTTGAGCCCCTAATTACTCTCACGAAACAAAAGTTTCCATGTTTACTTTAACAGAACCAATGTTCTACAATATGAAGCTCTGTGTGTGCAAATATCCCAGATCATAACTCATGTACAATAACAGGACATGGAACAATAAGAGACACCATCCACCCACAGAAAGGAACTGGGAAAAATGCACAAACTTATGTTCTGCAACATGTAAGAAAAAGTATGATCCCTGAAATGTTATACAGCCTGGGAGTTTTACGCCAATTTCATAAAGTCAAAATATTGGAATATTAATACCAAAGAAGTTCATGCTTTAGGCATGATTTTAAATGGATTTGTTGTCCTAGATATTAAGGTCTAACAGAACCCTTAAAATATTTTTTCTATTTATATATAGGTAAAGAGAAAGTATTCCAGTTAATTTGAAGAATACTATAGTTTCAAAATGTAAAGAAAATATTAGACAATTGCAGAAACTACTCAAGAGTTGCTTACACCTTTACATGGCAAGGTGGTTGAAGAAAAACTAAACCCACAGCCAAAGTTCCCTTTCATAGATTTTTTTGAAGGCAGAAACTGGCCTTATTGATTTACTCTTGGTAGCAGTGCTTGGTACTTAAATGGTCATTTACGTACTTAGGTGTTGTACAATTAGCATTCCATTGTTTCTGCACCCCTCAGAATTCTGATCAATATCAAAGCTATGATATTTTCATTTATTTAGAAATAATTCATTATCAAATATTTGATTATAGATTTAGCTTAGCTGTTTATTTATATTTTTATCTACTATTATAAAAGAAACATTATAAACAAGACTTTAACATAGTACGTATGATCAGTTGAAAAGTAGCACATATCTGCTCAATAAAGTGACCAAAATTCAACATTGTTGGGGAATATACTGTTACTTAAATATTTAAGAATTTTTTCATTACCTAGGACAATATCGCTACTCTGTAAAACATTGAAAGACCTTAGTTTTACCAAAAAAAGAAGACAAAGAGACTACCTGTTCACCTCACACACCTATTAACAGATTAAACCAATTAAGAGAAATGAGAAACTGTCATGATCTCATCTATGCACTTGAAACTTCTTTTATATACATTGAAGACAGATTTCAGACAGAATTTTCCACAAAGGTACTTAAGGTAAACATACTTTTCATTCCTATCAATTTTTGCACTATGCACTATGAAAATCCTTTGCTGATGATTGACTGAAAACCATTGTAGCATTCCTCTCTGATCATAGGTCATCACTTGCATGGTAAAGAGGACTCAAGAGATTTCCAGTATTTCAAAATTATTGTTTTAATTCATTGACAATATTAATATAAACAACATGACTGGAGGAAAAACAAAAAAGAAAAAAACAAACACACCACAAAACCAATACACAACCCCCCCCCCCACTCAAACACAAACAACACCACCAAAACCCCCACACCAACAATTGAAAAAAAAAACCACAAAACAAAACCCAGAGGTTAAAAATGAGCTACACTGAATTTCTGAATACAGAATATCTTGATTTTCTTTTCCCTCTGTAGCAACTTGCTGCTAAATGATAAAACAATTCAATTTAAGAAAAATTAAAGACGGTTTGCTTTGAAAAAACAAATCCTAGACACATCAAGCAGTTTAACTAGATTGCCTGTACCTGAGGTAAAAAAAAAAAAAAAAAAAAAAAAAGAGAGAGAATGAGGGGAAAAAAGAAATTACACTAGCTAAATACACCAGAAAGAACTTAAGCATATACAAACCCATTATTTATTTCACTGCATTTTGCATATATCACCAAGCTATTCTCCTGGAGTTCCTTTCAAAAGAAGAGTGATATGTTCCATTCCCAATGTTGAGGTCATTTGAAATATAAAACACACATGCTTTGAATGTCCTTTCTCTAGGACAAGACATTTCTTTTAACGGGCAGACAAAGTGTCAAGAAAAAAAAAAAAAATCATTTTGGACATGAAGGAAACTTTCACTGTTAAGGTATTCTTAAAGAAAACCTCCATTGATTGTTAATTTAGGAGGTATAAAAATTCAACTTTTTAGTTTGAGACTGAAGAGATTAATTTATATCAGCTGTAAATTAAGAAAAAAAGATGAAAGCCACCTACCTTTCGGGAATGGATTTCTTTCACATATAGTGGAAGTAGAAATTCAGATATTCCTTCAAGTCGTATTCCTTTTTTAGTGACTCTCAAATTTCCCATTCCATCCTACAATCAATAATATATATATATATATTCACTTTAGGAAATAACCGTATCCAGAACAAGGTAAAAAGAACACAGGGCTAACATCTATCCCACGTTCCCCATGTCTCCTCATGATCTTGAACAGGAGTTATATGAGGGGATAAGTAAAGCTTCACCTAGGATTGAGGTATTTAACTGTGCAGCTTAATGGTGAACTGCGTATGTTATTCCTTGGCTTGACTTAATGAAAGGGTGCAAATATACATAAGTATTCCTTTACTGTAGAGGTGTAGATCTTGAATAAGAACTGGTGAGCAAAACATTTAGTTAATAATCTCTAAAAATATATTTGGTAAAACAATTATTTTTATGTAGTGAAATATTAGAAAAATATTATATCACTGCTATGTCTTGAATCAACTGCTTTTGCTTTTCCCAGCAATTAAAATACATAGCAAAATATCCTATAGGAAGGAGAAGGGTTTTTTATTAGAAGTTGCTCATCACTACTAAGAATGTGTGGCTGGTGAAAATAATAACTTCAGAATGCTGGGCGTTATTTTTCTCCATTTTAATTAACCTGAATAGAAATAGGGAAAGGGCCATTGTAAAAGTTTGGATAAAAAAAGCAAACCAAATGATTGAATGTTCAATAAAATATAAGCACAGAAAAGTGGCATAGTAAGGCTTCAGCTGTATTATAGAAAAAACAATTAAACCTGCTTGATACTCAAGACACAGGGTCATTTTGCACAATGATAAAATTTCAAGACTTTTTATCCCTGGATGCTTGTTATTATATCCCTGAGAGAAGGTAATTCTTCACTGTGCAGCCAGTGGAATTGAACTTGATCCACTTAAGTGCAAAATTGGCAAATTTAACTTAATTGCTGATTAAACGTTTTGAAGCCATTGCTGCCTCTAGTGTAGCAGAACAGTGAGAACTTGCATTTCTGCTCTGTTGGCTGAACTGTGAAACAAGTAACCTCCACTTGCCGGGCAATCATAAACAGCTGGATAAAAGTGTCCACAGCTGTTATAGCTGAAGCTAGAAGAGGACACCAAATTAAACAACACTATACTTACCAAAATATAGTGTAGCCACTATACCACTATAGCTATTCCCTTTCTAAAACAAAAAATTATTCCAATATCGCATATATTTCATTGACACCACTGCATCCATATCTGAAGCACGACTGCAAAAATGTTAATTTTTGAAGACAACAAAAAGAATTACATTTTACACAATGTAATTCAGCTGGTATCATTTCCAAGACACAACAATGGCATAGCAATAGATAGCTTTCCCTGCTATGACAGATTTGCGAAGAACATACTGTTGGGAGTCATGTCTTCACATGTCAGTTATACAAGTAGAAGCCTAGATCCCTGTGACTACAAAATCAGAAACTACCAGAGTCAGAAAATAAATTTAACTCCTTTCCAAAGCAGAGAAAATATAGAAAAAGAAAAGCTAATGCTAAGGCTATGTATATTAGAGAATATGCTCATTAAAGGAATGTGGCACCAAGGGAAATTTGCAGACTCTGTAATAGCCCATATAATGTTGAACAAAACTTGTAACTGATTATATAAAACGAAGAACTGCCTATTTTTCAGCAAAAGTGCTATTTTTTTTCAAATTCTGTATTGCACTTTAACCCCAGCTGGTGACTAAGCCCCACACAGCTGCTTGCTCACCTCCGAGTAAAAACGAGAAAACTCACGGGTTGAGGTAAAGACCATTTAACAGGTAAAGCAAAAGCCACATGCAAAAGCAAAGTAGGGAATTCATTCACTACTGCCTCTCAGCAGGTAGGCGGTTGTCCTGGGTCATTGAGGGGGGGCAACAAGAGGAGATGGTCTGAGTCAGGTGACCACAAATTGACCAATGGGAGTATTCCATCCCATTCACGACTTCCTGGATTTAAAAGGTGGACCCGAAGGACTCTCTCTCTCTCTTCTGCTGGGTCTCCTGCTGCTTTGCTTTGTCTCTGCGTTTTTCTGCTGTCCCTGCAAGCTGAGGACTCGTGACAAACTGAATCTAGTTCTGGCTGGCTGAAGGATCCTGCCGAAGCAGCTGCTGGGAATTGCACGACTGGTTCTATAATATTTGTTCTGCTTTATTTTTCTCTATGTTTATTTAGTAGCATTAGTAAAACGTTTTCAAATTTTCCAGCTTTCTTCTCTCTGTTCTTCTTTTCCTTTCCTCTCAAAATCGCCTGTCCTTAGTGAAAAAGGGGGAGGAGAGGGAGGGCGGAAAACGGGAGGGGGGAAGAGGTTTAAGGAAAATACATCTGCCGTGGTTTTTGATTGTCTCCCCACGATCAAACCACAACAGTGGTTCATCCATCTCCAGGAAAGCCGGGCTTCAGCATGTGTAACAGCTACATGGGAGACAAATGCCATCACTCCAAATGTACTCCACTTCCTTCTTCTTCCCCTAGCTTTATATGCTGAGCATGATATCATATGGTATGGAATAGCCCTTGGGTCAGTTGGGCTCACCTGTCCTAGCTGCATCCCCTCCCTGCTCCTTGTGCACCCCCAGCCTACTCACTGGTGGAGCAGTGTGAGGAGCAGATAAGGGCCTGTGTGTAAGTGCTGGTCAACAATAAGTAAAACATCCCAGTGTTATTAATACTGTTTTCAACACAAATCCAAAACATAGCCCCATAGCAGTTAGCATGAAGAAAATTAGCTCTATCCCAGCCAAACCCAGTACTCTATGACAGATGAATTATCAAATACTGTTTCTTAAAAAAGTGATATTTTGTTTTAAAGTATTTTTCTTAAATCTAGATATGAGATATCTCTCTATATATATCTCTATATATAAATAATTTCAAATATAAAACCTCAGGCATTTGTAGACTTTATCACAGAGTGCAATATGAAACTGTGGTGCCTATTTTTTAAAAGAAAGAAATTAGAGTTTGCTTTTGAATGTATAATCTGCATTAGTACCCATTAATTCTCAGTTTTGCCAATCCTGCTTTTCTATACATGCTATAGTACTAGCCTAATAAAATCGTAATAGAAGAGAACATGCTGAGAAAAGAAAACAATCATGCCGTATTTTTGGCAGTGAATAAATATTCATCAAGAAATAGGCACTGATTTATTGATTTGAATATAAAGACATTTTCTAACTGAAAAGGTAAATTCAATATGTTGTTTTATCTGCTTCTGTGGAATGTTTGTAACTGCCAAGCACAAAATAACATGCACAATAAAACTGGGCGGGGGGGGAAGTGAAAAAATACAAAGTCAAACTTCCAGAAAACTGGAAAAGCTGAAATTAAGATTGCCTAGGAAAATTCCATCTGTTCCACCTTGCGTGGATGATAAAGTCTATAATTATATGTAATATATTGAATATACATAATATATATTTAATATATATCCTGAATTCCAGCTAATTCCAGACAAGGTTGGCACTACTCTTTAACTGGCACCTACTCACTATTTTACTTTCACCTCATTATTTTCTTTGCTCCACGTTTTTTGTACTCTGTTAAATCCCTGCTTTGAAGACAGTACTGTCAACTTCCCTCATGGCTTCTGTTCTCAGAAGGGTTTATCACTGAAGACAGAGAGTTCTTCATAACTATTAATTAATTTTCAAAACACTTTTGCTGGCTTTATGCCAAGTGATATTGTTCTTATGTTACTGAAAGGCAACTGAAGCACAGAAATTAAGCTGTTTGCTAATTTTTGGTACTTATCATATTTTGTCTGTTTATTTTCAGCAGTTAATTCAGGTAGCAAGTTTAAACTGCCGAGGTTTCAGAAAGAAACTAACGACAGAGCCTCCTGCATCCATATAAGGTCTTACCCTTTTCTGACTGACATTTCTAAGCCCTCATTCTTTAGTCCTTCAGCAGTAAGCTACCCAGCTAGCAGAGTCCAACAATTTGAATGCAGACAGACTCTGGACAGACAGAAGCACCCTAGTTTCAGTAGTGTTACATTATTCAAAATGAGAAGACCAACACTACATTCTGGAGCATAAGCTGCAAATGGTGTTTTAAGATCTAAAACTGAACAAAATAGGGTGACTGTGACCTTAATTGCTTGATAAATGCAATAATCTTCCAGAAAGTAGCTTCCTGAAGTGTGTAACAACTTATATAAGACTGAATAGCAAAATAAAGAAAATAGTGAGACATGTACTGTAGTGTGCTTAATGAGGCTGTCTCCATGCAAAGAATCACTGCCCAGTACATTTTCTTCATCAATAATTCCCCACTCAGTTTAAAGCGGGGTTGGAATAAGAAGAGTTTCTTGTGTCACTGAGCTAGAACTATGCTGTTATAGATAAAAATTCAAGGGTTTTCAGAAGTAACATAAATTGGTCAAAAAGTTATTATGATTGAAAAGATTAATAAGAGCAAGGTCCAGTCTTCTTGGCTCATTTAATGCACTTATGACCATGAAGATCCTTTTAACTTTGAGGCTCCCCAAGAAAGATAAATATTAATATTAAAGAGTTTAAAACAGAACCACGGAAGAATTCCATCTTAAAACATACTTGCTTCTTCCTGTAGATATGATTTTGATGTAACATTATTAGTATAATTCATTTAGACATTCCTTCTGCTAATTTTCCAAATCAACTGCCTAAATGACTTTATATTTTCCAGGCAATGAATACTCAGACTATTGTCTTGTGTGATTTGGTTTTACTCAAGTGCAAAAATACACTTGAATAAACTATTCCAATACTTCCTTACAATATGTACATGCTAAGTTAATGTACTGAGATAAGCTGGGATGGAGTCAGTTTTCTTCACAGAAGCCTGTGTGGTGCTGCGTTTTGGCTAAAACAGTGCTCATAACACACTGATGCTTTTGGTTGTTGCTAAACTGTGCTTGCACAGTGCTAAGCCTTTCTCTTTTTTCCCCTCTCTGTTCCCCAGCAAGTAGAATCGGAACAGGCAAGGAGTTAGGAGGGGACACGGCCAAGACAGCTGACCTGAACTGGCTGAAGGGATATTCCATATCTGGAACATTATACTCAGCAATAAAAAGTGGTCGTAGAGGAAGAAGTGGAGAGGGAGAGAAGGGAGGTTGTCTCTCAAGGTGGCCAATGCTCAGAGACTGACTGGGAATAAGTCTGTTCGTGATAGGTGATGAGTGATTGTTTTTGCATTCCTTTATTTCCTCTTTATGATTATTTAATATTTATGATTATTCTCAGACTTATTACATCTAGAACTTTCCCTTTTTCCCATATAAGAACATAAAGAAACTAACAGTGACCCTGCCTCACTTTTGGTTTTTTCTCTATCAAGAAGAAAAAAAACACAAACCACCACACAACTGCTCCATCTTTAAACCCATAAATATACCAGCCTTACATATATTATCAAAAAATAAGAATAAAATCATCACTATCAACATTTTATGGCATTTTAAGATCATATTAAATTTCAGTCGTGAACACCAGAAATTCAAACAAGCAACTGTTAAAATAGGAAAACTAAACACTTATTTTATGCTGTTGCTTATAACTGCAGCAATCTAGTAATAGTTTTATTGAATTTGAACACTACATTAAGGTGAATGAAATATCAAACTATACTTATTATAAATCTCTGATAAAGAGACTATAACTTTGAGTCAGAGCATTAAAAAAAAAGAGTTCTAATACTGACATTCAGAATTTTGTCAAGCTTTGACCTGTATACAAGTGGACAGAGATTAGTGTCCTCAGATGGTCCTATAAATAGTACGTAAAATGGTATATAAGAATGTCTGGAGTTAATTCACATTGTCTTTAAACAGAAAGGATGATCTTTTAAAAAAATTAAGTTATTTCTTGACAATGCTGAAAATTCTACAAGGGAGTACAACTTATATAGTAAATTCTATTTCTGCCAAATGAACTATCAAAGCAGCATATTTGATGAGAACTACAAGTAGCAAAGCATATGACAGAGCTATAAATGCTTCTCAACAAACCAGGAGGTTGACTAAAACTAATCCTGTACCACACTTATTGCTATATAATGAAATGTGTTGTGTTCTGTTTTCTTTTCCTTTTTCTTTTTTTTTTTTAATTATTTAGACACTAAGGCATTCTAAAGAGAAGTAGATAAGGAACTCTATATAAATTGCTGATAAACAAGAAGCACGCAAGGAAAAGGTTAGTAATCTGCATGATAGTCAGCTCTCTGTGCCATACATTACAAGAACCGGGGATTTGCAATACTGTCTTGGAAGACCTTTAAGCTAGAGAAAGGGCAGGTTTGAAGCCAAGCTGCAGACTACCTCAATTGGAAGTAACACTTCTTCTGGAGGACAGTAACTATATCTTACAACTCAGCCTAGATGAAATAAAACTGCTTTGCTTTAAACTTGGATCAAAATCATACATTTAATATTACAAAAGTCTGCAAATCTATGGGTAGCATGCTGTTAGATGTGATATTCTGCCTGTTTTATGAGTATATATATATTAAAGTCCAGATTCTGACTCCAAAAGCTAAAGAGGGAAGCAGTGCAAAAAATATGGGGTGGGGCAGGGCAGGGTGGAGGGGGGTGCACGCTTAAACAGAGTGTTTAAACAAAGTGCCTAAACATGACATCCTATAAATTAATAAACATTCACTGCCTTGCAGGCATCATAGCAGAGGCTGAACATGAAAAGGAATCTGGATGATGTCGTTGCAGTGCTATGAAAGACCACAGATGAAACACCTCTAAGCATACAAAGATGCTATTCAAAAGGAAAAAAAAAAAAGGAGAGCAAGATATCAGAAGAAAGGTGGTTGAAGCAATGAAGCAGTGGTGAATTATATTGAAGAGGGAAAAAAATATTGAATTTGATATGACGGCACAAAAAGCAAAGAGAGGGAGAGTGATAGGGATGATTAGGAAGATGAAAGACATTAGCAGGTATGTTGTTGATAAAATGGAGGAGATACACAAAAGTCTGGGAGAAAGATGACAAGGGAAATTATTTGTGTTGTGTCCACACAAAGTTGGATTTCAAAAACAGAGTTGGAGCATAACTCCAGCTGGAGAAAAATGGTATCTGGACATGGTTATGGATGTACAATTGAAATAAAAACCATAGGCAGCTACAGTCCCACATGAACAGAAAAAAAAGGTAGTGGTATCAGCAATGAAAACAGAGAGCATTTTCCTGGATTATCAGGAAAGATAAATGTAAATTTCAGTAACCAAAAATAAAGGTAAAATGATAGAAAGATATCCAGGAAAACACATTAGAAAGGTAAGTCTGGATTGATGGAAACATCTGTTTTCATCCATCTGCTGAAAATAATAGCTGAGATGGTATAAATGACAGGTAAAAGTAGATATCCGGGAAAAGCTGGGAAAAATTACTATAGTACTGTGCAGCAATGTTTGAAGTGATACAGACTAAGGGAAAAAATATCTCTGGAAATTCAGAACTGACAATCACATTTTAAGTGGAGAAGTTTTAAAGACAAAGAGAAGTCAAACTGCTATCCAAACTAAATGGAATTAGAAAACCCTGAATACATTCTGTCTTTTAGAATGGTTTTTGAATGTATGGAGCATGGCCTGGCTTCTTCAATTATAAGAGTAATCTTGACATGAAAATAAATCTGTATGTACATACAGTAATAGAAAATATATACCTATGCAGACCAGACAAGAAGATAAAATACATCTTTCATGCTTAAAAGTTTGATTTTATTTCCTGGTCTGCATAGTTATATTATTTTTCATTCATACATAGATGTGTCCTTCAATCTCAACTGAAAAATGCAGAATTCTATGTGATCAGTTTTATAAACTATTCCAGATTAAGGTATGATCTTCCTAGAACTCTTATATTTAGTATTACTGGATTTCTTACAATAAATTATAATTTGCACGTTCTTGAAACAATACATCAGGAAAAATATAGAACCTGACTATGCAGTTGTTCTCCCTCCGAATCTCTGATATTTCAGGAATTTAAAAAATAAATACAAGATTTTCAGACCCAATGAACATCTACAATTCCTACAGAAACTGTGTGGTGAAAGGATATAAAGTCTAGACCAAATAATATAGAAATGAACAGTCTTACAGCTAACATCTCAAACTCTTGGAAATTAAAACAATCATTATCTTTATTTGGATGCATGTTCTCTGCTGTACTATTTTATTCAATGTTCTGTTTAAATTAAAGTTCTGTGATTCATTTAATGTCTGGTCAGACTAACAAAAAAATAATTTCTATCCCAATATAGCCTCTTACAACCAATGTTTAACAAGCCAGAAAATGCAGAACACTCCTTAAAACTCCATACTTCATGCAAGTGGAATGGAAGTATAAAACAGAGTTAGGGAGTGGGAGATTTTCTTCTCTGCAATCACCAGCAAAATTATTAAGTAGAAGCTAGTGAAAGGTTTCTGGTCTCTGTAGAGTCAGTTATAGGACACCAGGAACTAGTAAAGATAGGCAAAGAGAAAACATGGAGAGATGAGGTAAAAAAGGTCTGTCCTTCGTCTGAAGGTAAACACTGAGAAGTGGTAAATGCAGAACTGCTATTCCTTTATTCACCAACTTTCCCCCCTTTCTTTGCATATATGAAGTCAAACTGATTACAGAAGATGATCAGGTAATTGTGGGAGTTTTGTTTGTTTGTTTGTGGGGTTTGTTTGGTTTTTTGGGTTTTTTTGTTTGGTTGTTTGTTGTTTTGGGTTTTTTTTCCAATTAAATTACAGTTCGGAAAAAATTTTGAAACGTAATTATGTCAGTATGAGCTGAACATTGCACCACTTGGCTATAATATGTAATTTATCGAGTGCTGAAGAAAAAAAATAAAATAATAAAAATCAAGCAATCCAATTATGTTTCAAATGAAAAAATAACCAAAGGGAGACCAAAGAGCAAGGTGGAAGAAGCCCCCACCATCAACTCCATATTGCTTCTGGCAGAGCATTATAATGGCACATTACCATACACAGAAAGGGTGAACCTGACACCAGAGAAAGGAATAAAAGGCAGACATTTGTGTATATTGCTTTTAATTCTATCATTATCGGGAGAAAGTTGTAATAATTGCGTGCGTGTTTTGGATGAGGTCTTAGCATCACTGCAACTGGACTAATAATGCTATTTTGGTAAGACTGCTATTTTCTAAATTAGACTAATACTAAATTATTGGGTGAGGGTGTTTATTTAGTCTACATAAATTACACAGGTTATTTAATCTGCTTCCCTGCCTTTGAGACTTAGTTGTAATTTTGACACAAATCTTGAAGATAATTTAGTCATGCTGAAAATTTAATCACACATTAACTCTGTGAATAAGAATAGCTAGGGAATCTACTTCAAAAGTTTAAAAATACATTTTAACAATTTTATGAGGATTCATTCATCTCAGGGTTTCTTATGGTAACAACTAGGCAAAATGACTCGGAAGGTCCTTTCTTACCCTGTCTTTTTAAAATATTTTAGACTTGTGTATTAAGGCCCATATATCTTAAGGCACTATTTTCTTATAGAGTGACTCTGTATTCATTACAGAGGAAGGCTTAGCTTAAAATAACCTCATGAGCCATGCCACAGAGGTACTGAAGTACCTACAGACAAGCACATCCTTCAGTAACTCTCTGGATTGACACTTATATTCAAAACGTGCTGCTCTTGTAACAAAACAAATATCATTAAGTAGGAGTCATTACACTTCCTTGATCAGAGTGTAGCAAAAAGCATTAAAGAAATGAATTATCAAGATAGTCTAAAGAACATATTACTGTCAAAACCAAAAGAGATTATTTCAATATGACGAAAAATGTTGTATCAAACTTGGTAGTTGCAGAATTTTAATTTTCAAGAAGTGTGACTATCTAACTTCGCAGTCTTTATAGTATCTAAATTTATACACATTACGTAGTATCCCAGTACAAACACTGCAGGTTTTTCAAAACAGCTACCACTCATCTTTCAATGAGCAACACCTTGCTCTGTTGATACACTTAATAAAATAAATGAGACTAAGAGCAAAGTAGCTTGCTGCAGAGATCCATCTCTTGCTATCATGGCAAAAGAAATGAAAGTGTAAGAAATACCATGAAGTTGCTTGAAAATAACTGTTTTATCTAACAGCCTGCTCAACAGAACACTCATCTCCTCACCTATAACTTCAAGTTACTTCGCTGCAGTCCAAAGGGATTAAAAATCACAACCTCCACTTTTTTGAGGAGTGTTATAACCACAATAATCAAGGGACCTACCTAATCTCTTTGCACATAGCTCAGCATGGCAAAAGACTTCTCAAAGTTATCAGTTATATTGGAAAATGAGAGAAGTTTTTAAAATGGGATAATTTCAGGAGAAATCTTAAAAGTAAAATGACTGCATCATTTTGAGAGGTGACAGTGCGTTCTCACATATCGCAAACTTCTAAAATCCTGATTACTGAAGGACAATGAAAGTTATGTATTTGTGAATCAACAGTTCAGTATCTCACTTACTTTTGTCACAGCAATTTAAAAGACTGATTGGAGAAGGGAATTTTAGAAAGCACACTTTAGTATCACAATTCAGCCCTTTAAAAGCACAGCATCAGCATCTTCTCTGTCATCAAATCTTTTCTCAATCTACAGCTGTGAGGTTGCAGGGCAGATACAAGGTGGCTACTTGCAGTTGTGTTCACACAGGAACCCTGGAGGGGAATTCTTCAATCCAGACTCTGTGCTCAAATCAGGAAACACAGACCTACACACTACTATAAGCAAAACCAGGAATGAAACAGTGCCTGCAAATATTATTTAGGAAACTCGTAGAAGACCCACAAGCAAAGTTGTGAAACAAAGAAGCCCATATGATCCAAAAAGATATCAATAACACACTAGGAATGAGGACCTCCTGTGAAAAAGAAGTTGAAAAGCTGAAAAGGAATGCAGGAGTACCAGTCATGGAGAATGAACTGGACATCCTCCAGAGAAGCAGCTGATTAGGGAAGCAGCCAATTGTCCAATTCCCAATAGCAAATAAACAACCTGTCCCAGTGCTAGTGAAAAAGAACCTATACATCCTTAACACCATGAATTGTGAGTCTGACTGATTTAAGACACACCAGCTATCTGATTATTACTTCATGCCTCTCATTTGTATAACAATTACAGTAATAATATAACAATCTAGGGAGATCAGGAAATGGAAGAATTCAAATTCATGTAGGACATCCTCTTGAGGAAGAGACTTAAGGAAGCATGGATGAATACACTTGTTCTGAGGTTCAGCCCAAAACGGAGAAAGAGCTACGTGACTGCAAAAGACAGTTATAAATTTAAAAAAAAAAAAAGTTCCATCCCAGGCCAGAAGGATCAAGTGGGTGATGTATTTATGAAGAGTAAACCAGAGCACAGACCTGAGTGATAACATCAGTAACTGACTAACATCCTTTGTGAATGCAGCAGGAAACAGGCTGAAGAGGAAGCTCCTGAAACTGTTTCATGAAAAGAGTAATGAGGGTAGGGGCTGTTTCACTTTTGCCTCTAATTAACAGAGAAGAAACAGTGAAGAATGTGAAGATTATTGGTAATGTAGTGGATATTGGTCACAAAAGGACAGAATTCTCAAAAGCTAGATTAGAAGGAAAATAACTCAAACTAAAAGCAATGTATTTCAAGATTGTAAGCTTCGGTAAAAGGACTCTTAGAGAGATTTCCTGGGAGACTTGCCTAAGGTGAAAAAAGAATTATAGTGAAATGGTATCTCCTTAATGAACCAATTTACCCAAAGGAGAAGAAAGGCTTCGGATAGATTCTGAAGAATATTGACTTTTTCAATAGCTTTTTTTTAATTTTTAAATTTCTTCTTTAGTCAAAAGGTCAACATAAATTGGTTCTCTGTTTTAATTGGTGCACCAGTGATAAAGGATTAAGATCCTGTAGGGAAAGGAAGAATGTATTTATGAATACTTGTATGAGTTAGGTTTTTTCAAGCCAGCTGAGGAAAATGAACTTCATCCTGAGGTACTAAGAATCTGCAAGCCATAAATGGTTAGCTAAAATGTGTCTACAACAGTAATGCAGCTCAGCGCAGTAGAGTGCAGCAATCCTTTGTTTCTCCACTTACTCCATGTTGGCTTAGACTGTAGGGCAGTTTTTCTGCATACGAAGGGGATTCCTTTTGGATGAAATTAAATCAGAAGATCTGTTCAGAGTGCAGCAGTCTCTAAAAGGAACAGAAAGGTCCCAATCAATGTGTGATCTGCAGCACAAGCAAGTCCCACAGCAAGTACCAAGTGCACATGCACAGACAGAGTCGCTCTCAAAGCACAGAGACCTCCTGTGTTGTGCACTTAAAAAACTAAAGGTCTCAAGGTCAGTAACCAGCTCCAAGATCTCCTGTGGTTCAAGACAGTTATTCTTCTTTCAACTGCTGTATCCATTTTTGATGTTTTTCTGAATTGCCTACCTCACTTCTTTTATATTTTTTTAATTAATAACGATTGCCCTTTTCCATCTTTCCTTCCCAATCAACTTCTTTGGTCTCATAAAAGATTTAATATATTGCAGTCATAATGGCAGATCACGGTCAAGGGTCTCAGCTATGCCCCCTTGCAATCTGTAAGCTCTGCATCTCCTGCCAGCCATCCCCAGGATTTTGTACTTCCATCTATCCATGCTCTGAACTCTGCATATCCTCTTTCATTTACTCTGCCTCTTCCTCATGCAAATGAACAACTGAAAGAGTGGAAGCCATTATTTTCATCGTGTCCACTCGATCAGTTTCCCCTGCCACAAGATTTAAAGCACAATTTCTTCTATTCTGAGCCTCTGTCTGGCCAACACCCAAATTTAGAGTCAGGAAGCAGCAGACAGTATGTGTTACATGTAACTGAACAAGAATAGAAATAAGATTGCTTCCCTGAAAAAGGTTATGAGAACACCCATGCGCTCCTATCATCTCCACTAAATGGACAAAAGGATGCTCTGGCACTTGTTGAAGAAACATTGAGAAGCCTACACACCTGAAAGCATGAGCTTGTAGGACAGCTTTCTTCTGGCTATCTTTGAGCACCACGTGCAGCAGGAACGTTTGGTCTAGGACACCAGATTAATCATAAAGTAAATAAATATGCACACCTATAGTCTAGTTTTTGGGTCCGTTGTACAAATGTTTTTTTCCTACTGATCCATCCATATTGCACCACATTAGTTTTTGCTCTGTGGCTTACAATTACACATCCTATGAGCACAAAGTCTATGAGAGCCCATAAAGGATGGATGAGAGCAAACTGTAAAGGTGAAAACCAGAAAGGCGGAATTGGTATTTATCTTTTAAAAGGCAAAACAGTGGCAGTAAAGATCAAATTACCTTGAACACTTTCAAAAATACCACGAGCTCTATACCAGAGTAGATAATCAGACAAGCTATTTGTAGGCAGCTGGAAGATACCCAAGAGATCAATGAGATGCAAAGCAATGAAAAAGCCAATACCTGGATAAGAATGAAACATTGGGCAATGCAAATAAGCATTATTTAATAATTAAAAAAAAGACCTGCTAGGAAGGGCTAAACGTGATGACATTGTTCAGCCTGGCAAAGAAAAATTAAGGAGGCACTCAATAATAAAGTATGAAAACGCTTTATTCATGCCCACTGATAATTAAACAATAAACAGAATAAACTTAAAATGAAGAAAATGAGAAACTAGTGGCTATTAGTAGAATATTTTAACTCTAAAAACTGGACCAGAAATATTTTGCATGGTTGTACACTATCCATCCATAAAGACTTAAGAACTTATTGGACATACATCTCTCAAGACATGTACAGTTTAAGCTAAGTTACAGCAGCGGGTGAAACAAGTGGCTTTTGGAATCTCTTCCTGTCATTCTGTTTATAATTATTTTTAGATTTTCATGTAGAGATTAAACACAGTATGTTTCTTCACAAGGTGCAGAACTAGATTTCTATATTCTATATATATATTCTATAATGATAAAACAAAAAGTACAAAAATATGCTTATAAGCACTGACCCTTAGAGAGAACAAAGTAAGAAAACAGGAGAATTAACGGAGATTTTATGGACACAAACCACTCTTGCTAGCACAGACAAGACATGCTACAGCATCTGAAGATCACTCTAGGAAGCCTGTTCCTCCAGGGATGGTGGAGGCATGCTTCCCAGGCAGCCTGTTCTAATGCTTGATTTTGGTTAAGAAATTTTTCCTAATATGCAATCTAAACCTCCTCTGGTGCAAGTTGAGGCCATTTCCTCTGGTCCTATCACTTGTTGCTTGGGAAAAGAGACCAATATCCACCTCACTACAACCTCCTTTCAGGTAGTTGTAGGCAGTGATAAGGACTCCCCTCAGCTTCCTTTTCTCCAGATTAAAACAACACCAGTTCCCTCAGCTGTTCCTCACAGGACTTGTTCTCTAGTCCCTTCCCCAGCTTCATTGATCATCTTTGGACATGCTCAAGCACTCAATGTGAAGTCTGAACATCCACCAGCACAGCTTTGAACCATTCCCACACATCCTACCACTGGAAGAAGAGATGAAAACCTCGGTCTCCACATCCTCTCCTCAGGAAGCTGTAGAGAGCCATGAGGTCACCCCTCAGTCTCCTTTTCTCCAAACTAGAAATGCCTAAAGTCCTCAGCTGCTCCTCGCAGGACATGCCTTCCAGCTCTTTCACCAGCTTTGTTGCCCTCCTCTGGACACACTCAAGGACCTTCGCATCCTTCTTAAATTGTGGCGCCAAGAATTGCACACTACTCAATGTGAGGCCACACTAATGCTAAATACAGAGGGATAATCACCTCCTTTGACCGGATGGTTATACTGTGTTTGAGCCACCCCAGGACATGGGTTGCCCCCTTGGCTGCCAGGGCACACACTGCTGACTCACACTGAGGTTATCGACCAGCACCTCCAGATTCCTTCTGCAGGGCTGCTCTCCAGCCACTCCTCTCCCCATTTATACTTGTGCCCAGCATTATTCCGTCCTAGGTGCAGATCCCAGCATTTGCACTTGTTACACTTCATCCCATTAATGATTGGCCAATGCTCCAATCTATCTAGGTTCCTCTCAGGTACTAACTGAGGAAAACTATACTTACTACACAGTTCACGCTTTGACTTATAAAAAGCTCTTGAGCAGGCAAAAGACTGTATCTAGACAAATCTCAGCAACACTTTTTTTAAACACCCAGAAGAGCAATATTTCTTTAGTTTGCAATGTGGGTTTCCTGCTTACTGTCTTTATGAGCTGGCACTACTTGATGTCAGATGGAAATTAATTTCTGGCTGCATAAACTTGAAGTTTTACTGAGTGAATATGAGCCCATCCATAAAAATGAGTTTCTACCTTCTGCAATCATATGTTCTCAAAATGCATCGGTTGGTAATAGTGTTATTGAATACAGGAATCTTTTTGTAGTGGTATGTATTTTTATCAGGAAGTTTCCTTGAATTCTACTATGAACAATCTGTTTGATTATGTTCTTTTAAGAGAAAAAAAGTGAAATCCCAGAGAGCACAAATCCAGTTGTAGTTAGTCTATCATTTTATACAGTGAAAAACAGATATCCATTGATGCAAAAGCAGGGGGATTGGACTAGATGATCTTTCGAAGTCCCTTCCAACCCCTAACATTCTGTGATTCTGTGAAAAGTATGTGTCAAATGGTGGACACATACTAGAGTGATAAAAACGTATTAAGGTTATGCCATAGTCAGACACAATGCAGCTGTCAAATAACAGCAAGAACTAAACACAGGAAAGGGCACCAAGCTTTCAAAGACATTGTGCATAACATTTTATCTGCCTGGTGTGTATATGTATCAGATAACCTCATATACATCCGAAAACTAGGTCTAGAAAACATGGAAATTTAGAAGTGTATCTTGGATTACAGAACATGTTTTCATGCACTATCATTAGTGATGCATCTATTTCTTCAGTCAATTAAGAAAGCAACAGAAACACAGAATCGTCACAGTTGTATGGCACCTCTGGGTTTGCCTAGTTCAGCCACCCTGGGGCTCAGAGCCGTGTCAGCTAGAACAGTGTACTCAGAACACTGTCCAGTTAGGCTTTGACTGCCACCAAAGATGGGGACTCCACAACCTCCTTGGGCAACCTTTTCAGTGCTTGATCAACCTCACAAGAAAAACAGTTTCTTAGGTGCACTTTACAGAAGTTTAAAAGCTAAGGTGTTTGCCTCAGATTTTTAAATTAGAAAAACAGTAAGAGAACAGAATATATTGTCAAGGACTCTAACTCAAACCTGGAATATGCAGAACTAACACAAATTGCATACAAAGTAGTGGAGAAACTCCTAGCGAGAAAACTTGGGTCAGGTGAAGGCACTGAGATTTTTGCCACCAATTTTACTATAGTCAGTATTTCAGCAGATATATGCAATATAAGTTCCAATATACGAGTTTTAATATTCTAACAAAGCTGTAATTTTACAATAAAGTTGAATAAATTTGACAAAAGATGAAATCCAGTGGTTTTTTTTTTTTCCCTCCTAGTGAATATCAACCATATAATGACAACCTGACTAAATTTGGAACTTTTTCAAATTTCATACTGATACAATAGAAGCCCAGGAGTTATCATTGTTCTCACAAAGACATGAAAACCATAAAGCACCTGAGCTGATTCCTTCAGTAATTCAATTTTACTTAGTTATCCTTACACTGAGCTTGTCAAACTTTGCCTGAAGTTTTTCTCCCAGATAGGTATTGACTGTTGCTGCAATAAGAAGAAATAGATAAGTCTTCATTTGTGTATATAACATCTTCCCCTGCATTAGGCACTCTTCTTTTCTAAAAACATCCACACAAAAACAGTACACAGTATTTCTTAACTGGTTTGATAAATACTACATGCAGACCTAAAAGCATCCTAACCCTACATTGCTATCCCTATCTTTATAAATCCAAAGTTTGCAAACATTCAGTATCATGTTGGTCCCTATCTCCAGCATAAATAACTTACATAATAAGAGGAAGAGGAAGAAAAAATATATTGTTAAACCGAACTCTCACAACCAAAGTATTCTCTCCAAGCTCCTGATTTTCAATACCATAAGGAACTTAAAGAACTCAGTTATATCAAGAACATAGACCGATTTAGAAAGGCAAATCCCATTCATCATTTCCAGAATGTATTTTCCGATTTTAATTGCATTTTTCATTAGCTAGTCTCATAAGTATAGCTCAGACAGATACAGTCACAGAGTGCTGAGTATCTGTTCTGTAATACAGCACCCAGTCTAGGAAGACAGACTGCATTAGCTGAAATGTCCTAGATTACAGACAAGTTCTCAATGTTATCTAAGAATCCACAGTAGATTTCAAGAAGGTCTGAACTAATGCTGCCACTGAACCACACTAGGAGAAAAAAAAAAAAAATCCAGACTAGCAACAAAACAAATATTAACATGTAGTAAATAAAATACTACATTAAAACAAGAAACAAACTACCAGAATCCTGACTGCTCTTTTGCCTTTTAATCTCTAACGTGTACTCTGTTTTACCATGTTTCTCAAAAAAAATCTGATGTCATCTTATCTGTACATATTTGGAGATGAAATACATGAATTACCATTCTGAGATTAGAGTCTGTGTTTATATGTGTAGGAAATTAGATCAAAGCAAGCATAATAAAAATGAATGTTAATAGGTATACATTACATGTCAAACATTTTTTCATCTATATCGGTATATCATACAGGTTCCAGATTTAAATAACTAAAAATGTTTGGCAGGTCCATCTGTTTTATTATTTCCCTTGACACAGGCTAAATTTATCACATATGTCTGAAATAGATTATATGTTGTTTTATTAGATTAATTTAATTGTGTAGTGGCATCAGTATATGTCAAAATTAATGGCTTTTTAATGACAGTACATGCTAATTATTAACTAGAAATACTAAGGAGGGGTGAAGGCATGGCTTTAGAAATGATTAATATGACAAGTTTTTTAATATTACAATACAGACACACACACACACAAAAAAACAGAGACTAGCTTTGTCTCCCTCTTCCTTCCATCCTGGGAATCCCAGGAATGAAAAGAGAACAATAAAGTGTAGAAATAATATTTGTTTATATTTTATCAATTCTGTAAGTAGTCTGAATAACCCCATTGTTCTCAAAATATATTTCACCGAAAATTAGATAAAAACTTTTTAAAAAATAAATATTGAACACATCACTATGATATTATATCTACAAACATAAAACACACACAAAACAATTTTCATCCTGATCCAAGTTTTTTAACTTGGGACACTTTGCTAAGTTTTATCTGCAAAGCAAGACAGAAGCACACTACATTTCCCACACACATACACCAATTGAAAAAAAACCACACCACAAAACAAACCCAAAAAACCCAAAACAAACCACAAACCACCACCACATATTAGTTAGAAAAGGATTTTTTTAAATGGTAAAAATATTTTCTTATATTGTGTTTTAAAATACTGCATAAAAAGTCCATTTGCATCAAAAGTTAAAAAAAATACTTAGAAAATTTATTGAGATAAAACATTTTAGGGGAAAAAGGAGGATATTTTAAAGATACTTTAACCTCTACCAATGCCTAAAATCAGTAATATGTATCTTACTTATATACAAATATTTAATACCATGCAATCATACTATTTAGTTTCATCAACTGAAATACAATATTTCTCCATAGCCCTATAAAAGATGTGATTAAAAAAGTGGCTGATACAAAAAAAAATAACCCTAACTCCTTAGATCCTAAAAACTAGTATAAAAGCTGGATTTTGACACGTTAAGTCTCCATTCCTCAACATTATTTTCCCCTGCGCAATTCTCTGCTGCTAGTGCATGCCCCCTCAATCCTGTCATCTTATTCCTGTAACTCTCTTTCCATTGAGCTTAGGAGACCTATTGTTTGTTACTGCATAGTTGACCTGCCTTTCATTCTTGTTTAGCAAGGACCTTGAAATAGATTAAATTTACTGTGTTTCAATAACTCTCAATGGATTGACTTTGGCAATATTCGAGGCCTTGTATACATAAGGGTCTTCATAAGGCTTTGGACTCATGCCTCTTAGTGGTTTTGGAGATAAGCAATGGGTAATTTTTGTTGTTGTTGTTGTGAAATAGCCTTTATTTTTACCTATACCAGAAATAAGGCTCATATTATGTCCCTTTCAAAAATAATAACTAAAAACCCCTACACATTCCACAGTAGTTGTCTATTAACTTAATCATAACATTTTCTTCTATATTATTGCATGTTTTGAAAATTGTTAGATGTAGATTATTTTTGATTGATGTTTAATAGCAGCTTAAAATATAGAGTATTCTATAACAATTATGTAACTCATAGAGCATTCTATAACAATTAAGATGAACACTGAGCTATATTCTCATTAGGAAAACACTTCAGTCACTTTGTGCAGATGACAAGAGCAGAAAGTAATTTCAGTGTGAATAATAATACTGCTGAGTCATACATGCTTGCAGAAATGGCTCAGTAAATTCAACAGCCTGCATGTAAAAGGTCCCCACACTCCATGTAATTGGCAAGACACTTCTGTAGGGAAATGCATATGTATGCAGACAATGACAAACATTACTTCAGAAATGGCTTTTGACACCACCTCCCACCATGCTCTCCTGTGGAACCTGAGGAAGTGTGAACTGCAAGAACAAACCATTAGTTGAGTAGAAAAAGGCTGGGCCACTAGATACATTGGGCAGCAGTCAAAGGTTTGCTGTAGAGATGGTAGCCAGTTCCAAGCAGAGCATCCCAGGCATCAGTAAGCTAATCAACAGGATCCCCTGGGAAACTTCCCTCAGGGACAAGGAAGCAGAACAGAGTTGGCAGATCTTTAAGGACAGGTGTAAGAAATCAGGTAAGGATGGCAAGAGGCCAGCATGGATGACTCAAGAGGAGCTGATCACGGAATCACAGAATGGTTAGGGTTGGAAGGGACCTCTGGAGATCATCTAGACCAACCCACCTGCTGAAGCAGGTTCACCTAGAGTAGAATGCATCCAGGCAGTTCTTGAATGCCTCCAGAGAAGGAGACTCCACAACCTGTCTGGGCAGCCTGCTCCAGTGCTCTGTCACCTTCAAAGTAAAAAAGTTTTTCCTCATATTCAGATGGAACCTTCTATGTTTGAGCCTGTGCCCATCGCCCCTCATCCTATAATTGGGCACCACTGAAAGGGGTCTGGTCCCATCCTCTTGACACCCGCCCTTGAGAAGTTTATAAACATTGATGAGACTCCCTATCAGCTTTCTCTTCTCCAAGCTGAACAGACCCAGCTCTCTCAGTCTCTCCTCATAAGGCGCTCTAGACCCCTAATCATCTTCGTAGCCCGCCGCTGGACTCCCTCAATTCCTTGTCCTTCTTAAACTGGGAAGCCCAGAACTGGACGCAGCTCTCCAGATGTGGCCTCACCAGGGCAGGGTAGAGGGGTAGGAGAACCTCCTTCGACCTGCTGGTCACATTCTTCTTAATGCACCCCAGGATACCATCAGCCTTCTTGGCCACAAGGGCACATTGTTGACTCATGGTCAACCTGTTGTCAACCAGAACTCCCAAGTCCTTCTCTGCAGTGCTGCTTTTCAGCAGGTCCACCCCTAACCTGTACTGGTGCCTGGGGTTATTCCTCCTCAGGTGCAGGACCCTACACTTGCACTTGCTGAACAAGGGCATGTGCTGAACAGCAGAGCTTCAGTCCTGAAGGACCTTAGGAGATGCAAGAACAGTGGCAACAAACATCCCACAGTTTACACTGAGACATGCATAGTTATGCTTTTAGGAAGAAAAATCACATGTACAGGCTGGTAGACAACTAGCTGAGTACTAACCCTGATGAAAACCATTTGAGGGTTATAGCAGATCCCATGTTCGATACAAGACAACACCAGGCTCTCAGTGAGGCTAAAGAAAATTGTCCATGGTGTAGCAACAGGAAGGGGTACACCAGGAGACTGATGGAAATTTCTAGCTCCCTCTCCTTGGTCCTGATGCAGCCACATCTGGAATACATGGACAGTTCTCCATCCATCCTTACCCCAGCTTGGGAGTGATGTTTAAAACCAAAGAAAGTCTTGTGCAAGGCTGCTAAGATGGTCAAGATCCCAGAGCACAGGACTTACAAAATGATGTAGAGGGAGCCAGAGTTGTTTAGCCTGGTGAAGAGGTGGCTGAAGGGAGATATAACACAGATTTTAAGTACATGGAGGGCAGTTACAGAGATGTGGAGCCTCAATAATGACAATATAACAAAGATTCATCACCACAAATTGCAGCCTGCAAGCCTCAGGCTGAACATTAGGAAAATCTATTTTCCTAGGAGAGAAGGACGATGTGTGAGAATGATGCTGAAAAACACTGTAGAAGCTTCTTCCTTAGAGGCTGTCAGGATGCCAGTTGAACCTGCTTGGTGCTCACGACACTTCACACAGGGGGCTGGGATAGAGGACTTCCAGAGGTCCCTTCTACCAATACTCCTATGAGTCTTTATAACTAAAAAATTCCATTGGAACTATCTACTACAGAAGATGTATAAGTTTTTGAAAAGTATTTCTTCCTATAAGAAAATAATGTAGAAATTGTACAAAAAATTACTAAAGAAAGGAAAGCCTTGCATATAAAAAAATGGAGGTTGAAAAAGGAAATTATTTAATTTAGAAATGGCATGTATTAATAAGGTGGAAGATAGCAGGAAGATAAAACACAGCTAGAAGTAGAGTAGAAAGAAGTGAGTGCCAAAAATAGCTGTCTTATATTAAAATGAAAGTGAGTGGAAAAGTAAAATTAAACTTGAAACAAACAAACAAGTCTATCTACACAACTAATTTGTACAATTCCATGCCACAATTCAACATTAAATCCCTGTGAATCAAAGTAGAAGCCTATCATTAAGTAACAGATTTTTTTTTTTTTTTGGAGGGGGGGCGGGGGGCGGGCAGCAGGGCAGGGGGGAGAAAAACCATTCAGTAACAGACTTTTTGAAATACTTCCTGAGACCAGTACTGGCCACTGACAGTATGTAAGTCAAAGCAGTTCACTGGTGTACTTGGAGGAGGCTTTGAACAGTGGAAAGGCTCACACATGCAAAGACTCATTTGAAGCAGTTTCCACCTTTTAAAATGTTGACAGCTCTGAAATACCTACGTGACAAGTCCCTGGATCTTTCATTTTTTCCATAATAATAAATCACATGACAATACCACTTATTCTACTATGCCTTTTGAAGTGCAGCTGTTAGAGTTATGTGCTCTTAGGTCCAAACCAATATATTATTACTGCCAAGTACTATTTATAATTTCAGATGTTAAGTTCTTAGTGGTATTAATTATTTATAGGGCAAAGCCAACTCAACTACTAAAATGTAAAATAAGGGTACAAAGTCTCCTTTGATGTATATCCTTTGCAATTTAAAAGTATCATAAATCTTCCAGTTGGGTATCCTTCCATTTTAAACTCATCAAATTACATTAACTTATCAGAAATGCTTTGTGCTGTTCAGTTTAAGTAAGCCACCTATTCACTAGGTAATTCAATGTGCTTTGCATCAAGATTAGATATTTGCAATTTACAGAGAGAATTTCCTATAACTAACATTATAATCCTAGCTTGGAGTTCATTTTTCAGCAAATAGGAATAGCCACCAACTGTGGTAGAAGCTTTTGCAGTGAACGGTACACTATGCTTGCAAGTATAGTCAAGACCAAAAAGAAAAAAAAGTATTTTCTATCAAGATGACAAGGCATCAAAATTATTTTCATAGATGTAGGAAGGACATTGCTTTAATTAAAAATGATTGGTTTCATAAGCTATTTGACATTCCAAACCATGGCAGATAGAGACTGTAAAAAATGAAAATCAGTCTGGCTGGTACATTAGGCCAGGTGTCAGGTTAAAGTTTAAATAATTCTAGAGGATGTTCTCCTCTTTAAATAAGCAGAAGTATAATCAGGAAAAAATTCTATCTTGTAATTAACACTTACCTTTAGCCACAATTATAATATAGAATATCCTATTTTTAAAACAAGAAATACTAGAGAAAAAAGATCTCAATTAGATTCAAAGACTATAAAAATTATTCCATTATTATTTTATATTTTTATACATTATATATTATTACATTATATTTAAGTGTACACGATCATGATTTTTTTAAAGTTATCCTCTAAATGCCCTTTTATTTCCTGGTTAGAAATAACCACAGATTCAAAAATATGCAAACAGATGCTGAATCGGGCAAAAAAATTCACCCAAGCATCCTACAAAATCTAATGGTAGCACTGCATAATGTAACCCAGCACGTTTCATGGCAAGGAGGAAACAAATCAGGAAATAAATTAATCACGAACTGTCATTATAGGAAATAATGTTATTTCAGAGATTTAATTGGAAGCAGAAAACGTAGTGCAGGGCTCCAATCATACACTCATTTCATTGTGATGGCTTTACATTCCCCTTATATAACATGTCTGATTCTTCAGTATTAGGTGCTTTAAGGAGTCATGTTATGCAAAAGAGATGCTTAAATTATGTCATTTAACAGATGACAACAACAATGTACAGAGTTTGTAGCTATGATTTCAGCTGAAGAGTGGCATCAGCAGCTGGAATTTGGAGAAATTTACTCCTTTCTACCTGAAGGCAGAAGATGGTTTTCCCAGACTCACACTACAGCTTTTTTTTTTTTCCCCTCTTTCCTTTTTTAAATGGGGCCATGATTATGAGAAAATTGAGTCAATAAAAAACAATTACAGACAATAAAGGTTTTCACAATAAAGGATTTCAACACAGTACTGAGAGCTCTGGGAATTCAAATTGCTAATTTCTCAGCTAAAAACTAAAACTTTCAGGGATGGCATAGTCCGTATATTTTCAGAAGTATAGTTAGGCTTTTTCCTTGTCAAAAGATTTCACACCAGCCTTGCATAAAGACCTCTAAGGACATTCACTTTCTTGATGAGAAAGTTATCTCTGAGCCTTCAATAAGTGAGACCCTACATCTAAAGAACGAATAAGTGTCTCCCTTAATATGAGGAATAAATTGAGTTCCTTAAGTATTTCATTTTAAAACTAATTTTCAAATTGCTGCAGACATACACAGTTGTGCCTTAAAGTTCTTTTCAGCTTATTGTTCATCTTTGGGAAGAAAAATACAATAAATACCCCAGTATTGCCCTTAAGGCGTTAACTCTAAATTAAACTCAAAGTCAGTTATGTGCATCTGTGTAAGGGGTAAGGTTGGTTTTGGTTTTTTTTTTTATTATTATTATTTGTTTGGTTTTTATTTTGGGGTTTAGGAGGGTTGGGATGTTTGGGATTTGAATTGGGTTTTTTTTGTTTGTTTAAGTGTGTTCCACAACAGCACCCAATCTCTTGACTTGTTACATCAAGTTATTCATTATGATTTTTAACTCTTTTCTAAAAGCTTTTCTTCAAGATAACATTCCTCAACCTGGTGCACGGTCAATATTTTTTGTCCCTTGCCAAATAACTTTCATTTAAGTGTGGGGGTTTTGTTTGTTTTAACATGGCATTGATATGAATGTTTGACTTATGTCATGTTATAATGTATTGTTACCAATTTGTCATCCTCAGTAACTTTCACACATCCAATGTTTATGTTATGCCTCGTGCAGCTATTAGCTTTCAATAATAATCTCTGGCATCAACTCCAGCTCACTGATAAAAATATTTATTGTGAAATCACCTGAGAGATTACAACATCCATTTATGCTCCACAACTAAAAAGCCAGTTTTTGACCTTGTAAATGAATCTCTTACTGTTTCATTTTATATTGATTAAGAAAGGGTAGTATAAAATCATGTCAAAAGCCTTAAAATGCATTGATCACCATTACTACTTTATCAAACAGTATGTAATTTAATCAATAAAGGTTGTAAAACAGATGCATATATAGGTAAAATTTTGCCTTAAATACTAATTCCTATAGAGACACGATATTCTTAGAACCTGTGGTCAGAAGGAAGGTTAAGTCTGTGAACGCAGCAAAAATGCAACAAAGCTTTAAAGAGTATTCTTTTGCAGAAATGTAAGTGTCCAGGCATGCTGAGGTAGAGCCCTACATTCACATAGTCTGTTATTAATGCTATGTGCCTGGCCAGAGAATTACTGCAGTAATACCTTTGTAGTCTCTTTCGGGTTTTCCTTACAGCACCAGACCCGCCATGGATGTGGAGGAGAAGATCCCGTCCCCGAGTGCAAGGATGTTTAGGGTGACCCAAACAATAGAGAACATCAACTTCTCAACACATATCTGAGTATATGCATATCATAACTCTCACGTAAAATCAAAATAAAAGTCTCTCTGTCTGCTCTGAAGCTACTTTGAGAGACTAACGCAATATTTCCACTTTTGTTCTGTCTTCTCAAAAGGACAAATAAATGTTCAATAATATTTGCTAAAATTTTCATTACAGGAAAAAAAAAGATAAACAGGATTTTTAATTAAAAATTTTGCAGTGTTCTTCCAGTGCTTTGAGAAATTTACACACTGTAAAACACCAGATGAATTATTATATCACTGTAACTTGCCTGGAGCATGGAAAATTTGAACACTGATCACTTACAGCAGTTTCCAGTGTTGGGTTTTCTTGTTTGTTTGTTTTTAAATTGTTAACTGCCTATGTCAATTCATAACAAAACAAAGAAGCAAAACCACCCACCAGTGTGATATACATATATATCTCTATATATCTATATATGCACACATAAATTAGTATATCTAAAAAGTTGGATGGACATCAGGTGTTCCTACCTAATGGAAATGTGACATTTTGGAATGATGCCTTTTATGAAAAAAATTTAAGAGCTTTTAAAGGTTCCTCCCAACATTTTTGGCACTTTTTATTATTACTATAAGTGTTAGTTTTACTTTCTCATACCAAGGACTAAGGAGAAAGATTGCATCACTCTCAAATAGATGATATTTCTGCAAGTGAAAGGCTTATCAGTAACCTGTGATATGAGATACTCTGGAGGTTAGAATCATGTTCTGACATTATCTCACAGCCCAATAGATAAAAATAATATGACAGCTAAGCTAAAGATGTAATCTCTGTGCAGTCCAGTGATCTCCAATATTTCCACCTGAATAGCCTGTACAGTTTACTATAGGTGCAGAAAAGGGCTGAACACAAGGACTCCTCTGTTCACATCATTGGACTACGGCACATAGAGTGCAGTAGATTCAAAACAAACAGGAGATCCCACCCTTCCCTTGGAGGGGCAGAGAGGTGAGAGTTGTAGAAATTGCTTGGATTCTATTTTCCATCAATCCTCAGAAAATGTATACGTTAGAAGCAGACTAATGTGACCAGAGTAATTTGTTCCACTCGCCACTTCCTTCCAAAGTGCCCAGGAAGAATGTGGTCACTAGCAAGCATTGCAGGCTGGATGTACTATTCTGATCAATTTTTAATATGTTATAAGGTCAAAAAGCTTTGATCTGAAAAATTAAAACAAATGCAAACACAACCTAAAAGCTAGAAACATTTCTGAATGATAACATCAAAACTGACACATTCAGTTATGGGTACAACAGGCTTTTGTTTAAAAATATAGATTTATCAAAACAAAGTAAAAAAACCCAACAAACTCCAAAATTTCTGAAACTGCTCTGAAAAATCCAACCCAGAACAATAGGTTTAACATTATAATATTCTCATAAGAAATTTCAAGAACTGCTGTACTGAGTCAAACCCAAGGTCTGTCTGGTAGCACACCCTGTCCTGCCAGCTGTCTAATAATAATAAAATAGGACCAGTACAGATGATACTTTACCAGCTCTAAAGACTCTGAGGTGAGACTTTGATCACTCTGTTAATGATCTCTGGTGGATATATCTTTTATTAGTTGGTCTAGGCTTTCTTTTATCTATCTATACATTTACCCAGCTGCAATTTTCACAGTTTATTTCTTCTTCCATGTTTGAGAGCCATTCTACACACAAAGAAGTTGTTCCATGCTATGATCCAATATCTTAAGAAGCAATGAGAAGAGTTTCACAGCATATTTGCAGTTGTACCTGGATACAGATAGATGGATTAGGATAATAATGTTCTCCAGGTTTCCAGCACTTTCTTGATAAATTCCAAAACCATAATTTCTCATCTGACTAAGCACTGACCTCAAGTTTTCAGAAGTTCCAGATCGTATACTTGAAGAACACTACCTTCACTACACTAACAGTGACTGGAAAACAAAAGACCTTCCATTATAGAATAAAACTGGGTTGTTTTCATTCTTAACAAGAATAACTTCACTCAGAAAATGGAAGTAATATCTGGACTATCACTTTACGAGTTATTGTTAATTTCCAGTTGGTTAGACAATGCAAAACTTAAAGACAAACAAAGATGGTTTTGGATCTTTTCTATTTCTTTCATATATTAAAGAAACATTTAAAGCTCCAGAGAACTTACATACCTTCCATGTTTTTCCACACACATAGAGAGCTTAGGAATCTTTTTTTCCTTTATCTGATGTTGAAGAATTCAGCAAGGTAACTTGTCCTTCACACAATGAAGGAGCACATATAGGTTTGAAACCTTAAGCGTACCTATCTAATATACGCTGTCCTGTAAATAAACATTCTCACCCCATAAATACTGTGCTTAGTTTTCAAATATAAGAGGTCACGACATTGGGGACACGTCATAAAAACAGAAACAAAGTTGAATTACTTGAGGAATTAAAATAAATTGCACCTCAATACATGTGCTTATAATTACAAACCAAATTCATCCTATTCTATTTAAATTTTTCATTAAATAGATTATTAAATATAACTAAAAACTATGCTTTCCTTAGCAGGGGAAAGGTATCTGCAGAATATAGCTAAATTGTTTTTGCAAACAGTGGCAAAGAATGATAAACCTGTTTAGTAAAATACTTCAAAGGGAAAATATTTTCCATTCATGAGTTCACCTGATAATCTTCAGAAATACATTAGTCACTAGAACAGTGAAAGAGCCAGGAAAATAATCTCAATTCTTTTTCATAATTAAACTTTATAAAATTACATTTCGCAGCTATTCCAAAATTCAAAGGGAGTGAATTACGCAGGACACCAAGAGGAGGAGAAAGAAAAAAAAAGATACTGAGAAGCAAACACACATCAGTACTGAACTCTCTCTTTTCACAGTAGCCATATTTAATGTTACATTAAGTCTGATGAAGCTTGAAGACAACTAAATTAAAACCTACAGCACTCATTAAAGAAAGTATGGTATATTTTATTTCAACGTTCTATCTCTAAGTGAAAGATGGTTATGGAACATACCTTGTTACAAAGGTGTCTGTAAACTTTCAGAAAAAAAAGAAATGATGCTGAAATTATTTCTATAAAAAAGTAGGTCCCTATTAGTTTCTATGGATCATCTGCAAAGCCTGTTTCAGCTCAAATCGATCCACTATTACCCAACACACAGAGGCCTTGAGGACAGGCAGAGTCACAGTTCAGCATAAGCTTTGCTAACACAGTCCTTCAAGGACTGGGAAAATCAGGTTCTCACAGAAAATATATAAGTTGAGGCATCACAAAAGTTACTGGAAGAATTTTACTTTGCATGCAAGCAAGTTTTCATCACTACTCTCATATGATTTTGATGTTGGAAACCCACTTTAATTATTTGTTTATTATATATTGGTTACATTTCAAACAGTTTTACCCTACAGACGCTTATTTTCTGTAAACGTTATAAAATTTCTGCTATATTTGTGTCACTCCTTTGCTGGGACATTTTAAGTTCTGTCTCCCTCTGTTTAACGTGCTCACCTGCTTTCAAGTGAGCACCAACTCCTGGGCTGGCAAGACCAGTGATAGCTCGAAAAGTATTGCCATAGAACAAGCAACTTCACACATATTTAACTGAGAACTTACCATCTGCTTTCTATTTGTTTGGGTGGTTTTTTTCCCCTCCCAGTATCTAAACATTACTGTTAAAGAAAAGGAAGCCAGACCAATGGAACATGAAATATTGGTAACATGTAAAATGTTTGAGAAGTGAATGTTCTGTGTGCCTGTACTGCTACTCATCTGAGAGGAGGCACTTACACTCTGCAAACAAATCCTAAGCCCTGTGTCCAAGACAGAAGTTGAGGTTACTTAAACACTCAGTTTAAGGGTCTGAATAGAGGAAATGCACGTTTTTTTTTTTCCTCTCTCCCTCCAGGAGAACTGTGAATTTTATATGCATGTATATAAAAAAATGAAATCAAGTGCAACTTTGACAGGTGGTTATATACTATTGAGTGATGGTAACACTTAAAATAGGTTACCTCTTCTTTCTAATTATTTAAAATTGAATTATGTTGCTTCATTGATTTATTATTATTTCTAGGTTGCAACAGGTAGAGGAAATAATCTCAAAAAAATAGCTGACTACCACCTAATATCCTTGAACTCCTGGATGTCACAAGTAGAGACAAGTCTGTCAGATATAGTAACTGCTACCTTTGCCTTATCTTGGTTTCTTTCTCATCCTCCAACACAACACTAGAAAACACAATGGGAGCTTTGACCAAATGACAGTAACTATTTTCAAATTACCGTCAAAGAAAACATGAAAAAAAATAACTCCTAAATAGGAGAATAATTTGGCTGACCACTAGAGTGGTTAGGACAGCAGAGAGTGTAACAGCAGACAGCCATATAGTGGTACATTCTGAGCTACAGGAGATACGGTTCTGTTTAATGATCCTTGAGAGAATTTTCTTCTATGAATTTCTTGTAGTGTGGTGGTGTTGCTTGGTTGTTTGGGGTTTTTTTGTGTGTTTTGCTTTTCCCCATACCTGTATCTCACATGCCTTACTTATAAAGTAAAACATAAAATAAGAAGCCCCAAACAACCCCCAACAACCTAATGAAAAAAAACCACACAAGATATCTATCTACATTGTCAGCCAAAACAGACCACACTCCATGTTAGAGTTTATACAACTCATAGGCAGTTCTTGGCTTGGGAATCATGAAATCCATCCTCATCAGAACTTTATAACTTTGAAAAACATTCCTGGGGCTGTGTTCTCTATTGCACTGTGACCACTAACACAACTAAGGATTAGACTAATCCTTTTCTTGCCTCATCAGTTGTTATTTTACAGGAAGGAGATTACATCAAGCAGAAGTCTTTAAAAAGAAAGATTTTTAAGAATTAGCATCCCACTTGTGACTTTATGAAAATATTTTCTTTCAAACACAAAGTAGATAGTATAGTTTCATCATGCCTATGGATTATGAACGCACTGATTTATTTTTTGCTCTGCAGAGTAACCGTGTCTTCTGTGTAGACCTAAAAGTGTGGACCTCTGTCCTCTGAAAGGAGCACTGCAGTTAAACTACACATTCCACATAAACTATCATTGTATCAGTTTTTGCTGTTCTTTCTGAAATTATCTTTATTTCCCAAGCAAATATTTAGTATTTGTGCCTTTAAAAATAAATGAATATGTATGTTTTTAAATACTTATTAAAATACTTTGAGTAACAGTCTCAGTATTCTGAGAGTAGGAGAATATGTGTCTATGCACGGACTTTTGGAAACAGGTTATTTACATAAATTCTTCAAAACTAATTTTATTTTTTCCATGGCTGCAGTAATCTACTACATTTGATTTATGACTTGTGTTACAACAGTGTCTAACAGTTTACCTGGTAAAAATCCAACTGTACTTTGTTGTACAAAGAGAAGGTAAAAACAACTGCTATCTAAAACAAAGCTTGTAATGTAATAAATCATAGGCATTGAATAATGAATGTAACTGTAAGAAATGAGTAATGGAAAGATACAGAAGCATTAGTAGAAACTTGAATTTACATACATAGAAGAATGATTCATACTTAGATGTATTAAGTACATTAAATATTCAAATAAATAAACCTAATTACTAAACATTCTTTAATAACAATCCCGGAAGTTTCTATGCTATTTGGTATAGTTGTTTTCCATGCCCTGTAGCAGAAAGCAGGTGCTACCACAGGGAAGCAGATGAGACAGATAGTGAATTTGCAGTCCTTCTTCTACCCCTTCTTGCAGCCAGTGGAACTGTTATTTCTTTTTGGGAGAAAGTCTACACACACTTTGCTTGCTCTGCATAAGCATACGTAGACCTATAAAATTCACACTTAATACAGCAAGGAGATGTGCACAAGAGGGGAAGGAAGAGTAGAGCAAAACAGAATTATTCCCACCGTTGTAATTCACAGCTAACACAGCCTCTCTTCAGGAGGGGTTCTCTTAACTATTTCCGTCCACTGCAAGTCTCTTTTGTTTTAAGTGGTTTATTTATTTTTAACCTCTACATACTTGCCCTCGCAGAAGTGCACTGTCTTCCAAGATGATCAATTATAGTTGACACAGATTACTGTAGGCTACAGTTCCAGTCACTCATACATCCGTCCCTCCATCCTGGGAAGGGATCATGATTAACTTTAAATAATTTACTAAACCTTTTCCTATTCCATCCACCTTCTTTAATATTTATCACTTCAAACATCTTCTCACACATCCAAACTCCCCAGAGAAGTAGAGTTCTCTGAAACATTACTTTGACTTTTTCTCAGTGTCTCAGACACTTAATAATTAGTAAAGTCTCTACCAAGATTGATCACCTAGAGTCTAATTAAATACTCAGTGTGAACATTTCCTGATTACATTCAATTGCATTATGCAAAACTAACACCAAGCCCATACACCTATTCTTCACTTGAGCAATTTGTACCAGCAGTCCTCTCTTTTACAGCTTTGTTTCATCCCAGCTTCACTTTCCAAAGTTTGTTATAAAAAGATTACCATTTTTCATAATTCTAAATTTCATAATTTAAAATATTCAAATGCAATCCTTTTGCAGAATAAAATAACGAATAAGGGAGAACAATGGCTGCATATGAGAACACCTCCTTCTTCAAAATCAGTGAGCATTAAGAGGATCACTAGCAGATTTCTCTCTTATTCAGAGGGTCACCACACTGTCACCCCTCAGCTACTTGCAAAGCAGAGACTAGTATATAAACTGATATTACACACAGTTGAATTCATATAAAGAAAACAAATAAAAACAAAACAACACCACCCACTCATTTTTCTCTCTCTTCACAACACTACTGTCCATAGTGACCATAAAGCCATAGAAGTACCACTAAATCCAGAATTCAAGAATTTAAACTTTCTTCTTCTTTATTTCTAAAAGCCTAATAAAATCAAATTTCTTCTTCAGAAAGAATAAACCTTTGAAATTCAGAGATACTGCCCTAGTGAACTTTTCACAACAATGTCCATATTGAATCTGGAGATATGATGCTTTGAAAAAATGAAAGGTTACTGTAGAGAAAAAAATGACTTGGCAGTGCTAGGTTAATGGTTGGACTCTATGTAAAGGTCTTTTCCAACCAAATGGTTCTACAATTCTAAAATCAGGATGAAAAATAAAGGCTAGAAATCTCTTGGTTGCATTATTTTTTCCTTTTAGTGCTCAAGTTCAAGGAAATTTTACATTTTTACAAGGTAAGCAAGACCAAAATAAGGTTTAAAAAAGTCATACATTCTACATACAATAAAAATATACCACTATAATTGGCATTAAAAGGTTTGTTTAGACCTGAAACTTCAAAATAGCCAATTTGAATTTTTTATTCTGGAAATGTTCCCTGGTATTCTCACTTCTAAAGAAGATTGCTTTTCTGTCATTCAGCTGCACAGGAAAAAAAACCTCATTATTTTGATTAGGAATGTCTACTTACAAATTAATTTAAAAAGAAAAAGAAAATCAAAATAACCCAAAAGAACTACGAATTCAGAAATCATCTCAAGAAAAATACTCCTCCCCCAGAAACAAAGAAAAGGTATCCAGACACTGCTGTTCTTATCTGTATTTCTACTTTTAGATACAGTCTGTACAAGAGTAAACCCTGGTTGCTCAGATGACCTACCACTATGAAATTAACCTATATTTTAGTCTGTGAGAGAAAAGCTTGTAATTGTTCTTTCCTCCTTGAAAAGCAGCAGACGTAATCTGGTCTGCAGTTATTTATCACAGCTTATAAAGGAAAGCCACAGAATTATTGGGAAAAGGACAGAGGTAGCTTTTTTGGTTAATTTTATACAAATGAGATTATGTCAATATGTACTGTTTTAATGCAATGGAATTAATTCGTGTAGATGTTTCTCTTCTGATGACTTCTTTCTTCAACACCTTATTTAGGTTCTCGCTTTGGAGTTAGAGAAACTTATTTTATGACCTAGCGAGTAAGGAATTTCTTTCTCTAGAATCAGGCTGGCATTCTCCACCTTCACAACCATTCCTCCCAATTCAGTTCACTCCGCTGCTCCTAGAGCCACAGGACGCTTACACGTGTAGAAACAAACATCACCTCCAACTTAATTGTCACAAATCAAAAATTAATGCCTGAACACTGTCTAGTATCTAGATATCCGTACAGTGACAAGATGATCTTTCACACTTTGTAAACACTTTATCCAGTTTTGAATGAAAATAAAGTTTTGAAAGTTAAAAAAACCAAACCAACAAAACAACACAACAACATCAAAACCCCAAACAACAAAACCACACAACAACAACCAAAAAACCACCTCCAAACAAACAAAAAAAGATAAAAACCAAAGCAAGCAAAAAACCCCACCAAAGTCTTGCTGCTCTCAAGTCATCTATGCTTGAACCACAGTTCCACCACAGTAACACCAGCAGGGCTGTATAATACAGAGTTTAGGAGATGGATACATTTCACATCTTGATCAAAAGAAACACTCTAGTATAAATGCTCTATCAGCCAGAAGATAAATTCAGAGAATAACTAAGTAGCAGCTAAATGAATTACTGTTGTAGATGCCTATCAAAGCATCAAACAGTACCCTATATCAACACTTTCAAATGGGCCTTCACTGAATATCTTATAGTACAATAGAAATTTAATTTGAAAGGTTTTTTCAGTTTGGGAAACAGACAAGTTTCATAACAATGTTTCTTGTCTTTAAATGCAACCATACTAAAAACTTCCTCAATGATAATTTTGCAAAACAACTATAATATTGCAAACACAACAATAAAAATACTTGATTAGAAGTCATGTATAATGGTAACTTTACACTCAAAGCTCAACCATTACAGAAAGAAGTAAAAAGCAAAAAGAAACATCAAAGTCATCACGAGATTTATAGCACATTAAAACTAGCTATGTCTACAATGCTAATGGTTTCTGGTTTTTATATTACCTGAAGCAGTTTCATTCTTTTTAACTTGAAGTTGATTGTTCTTGCTTTTTTCTTTCACTATGTATCAGGTGAAATAGCCTTGGCTCATTTATGAAAGTTAGAAGTAGTAGTTTTATTGTTGTATTTATTACAGTAAAGCCATTTAGTTTTAAATAATTCACATACACTATTCATTTGAAAGACCAAAGAAAAGGCATCTAGATTTAAACAGGAGAGCAGGAGAAAGCAGGCAAAGAAGGGTAAGAAATCCAGCACACTTAGTGTCTGACATGTTGAACCACACGGTTTCAGATGGAAGACTGCTACTTTGAGAAAAACTGACAACTTCGCAAAAGTATTCCCAACCTGCAAGGGAAGGTCTGAAAGTGGGCACGAGTGATGCATTTTCATGGAAAGCTTCTTCTGACTTTAACCACTTGTACTGTAGGAAGAATTCATTTAGTATTAGACACCTCATACTCATTACCTTATTCCTACCAAACTATTATTTTTCAGTCTTACTGGAAGCACCTGGTACATGCTACTAGATGACCAGAACCTCCAGTACTTACACAGGATTGACAGGCAAAGAAACAAAGAAAAGCCTTCCCCCTACAGAACTAAACCTCATCTATAGCACTATTTTAATAGAGATCTGTGATTAAGGTTTTTCTAAAGCTTAATCAACATACATTAGCAAATCGAGATTTACTTTTGGCAATGCAGTTCAAGAAGAAGGAAAAATATCTGGGCAAACCATACACCTGTTAAAAATAGGGTTCTCTCTAACCAGAAAGATTCAGTATGCTTTAGTTACCACAGCTCAGAGTCATTATCTGTTATGGTACAAGAAACAGAGAGAGCAAAGAACAGGTCTGTTTGACCATACAGAAGTTATACAAAAAGTCTTTCGAAGAAACACATTCTAAAAGCCACACCACATCCCACTCTTTCGAAAAACTTTTTTAAAACACATGTTGTTTGGAAAGTGTAACAGGTTCAGGAGTTTGATAGGCACAGAATAGCAAAAACATTACAGCAAACTATTCTGAATGAAGGGTCATTGCATATCTGTCTGTGACTACAAAACCTGTATTTCAAGAAAGTACCATTAAAAAAACCTCTTAATATCAAGATGGTGAATTTTCCTAATTTGAATAACAGTACATACATAGCAGCGTCGTGAAGATGTTTCCAAGAATGCCTATAGAGGTTTCTGCACAAAATTTGATGCCTGTAAAGGAGAAACAAAACCTTGCAGCTACATTTATGCTTACTTAGTTCCCAAGGGCATTTTTAGGCCTCTCTAATTAAGGCAATGCTTTACTAGTGCTCCTGCAGTTGCAGGTAATTGGCAATCACTAACAGCAGGGTTCTGATGAGGATTTACTTTGCTAAAGTAGAAAAAAACACAACAAAAACCACCCAACACCCCAACCAAAAACATAAACCTGTTTTCTTCTTTTATTTCTCTAAGCCTAATTCCAAAAACAATGGTAATGAATTCCAATTTAGCTTAGATTCTACTAGGGCAGTTATTCTATCAGTCGGTTACATGAAAAATTCGAAGAACCTAGCTACCAAAATAGGGATTTCTCATAGCTGCAAAACACTGAATTTAAACAGCAAATGTTAAATTTTAAACAGCAGATTTATGTTGTTTTAGAAATACCGTTAATACAGAGATAGAGGAAAAAAAAAAGAGAAAATCACAGGAGACAATTCATTTTACTTGAAAATATAAAGACATATTAATTGTTACATATGAGATAATAAATGTTAGATATAATGTGATATTGCATAGTCCTTGCAAACATTAATTAACTGTTATATGAAGTCGGGACTGATCCCCACCAGCTAGGTTTCCCAGACCTCTCAGAGAAACAGTTCAAAGAAGAGAGCTACCAGCAGTAGATGAGGACCAAAACAAGGACGAATTGAGAGAACTCAACTCATACAAGTCAATAGGATCCAATGGGCTGAATCTGAGGGTGCTGAGAAAACAGGCTTTATATATACTTTATACAAAATATGTACACTATCAGATGGGCATCTACAACTATTACCTTTTAAACCATTCAGATGAATTAGGCAGATTATTGTCTTGCATCAAATAGAAGGCCAAGAATTAAATAAATATTTTTTGCAAGCCATTATCTATAAGCTGTTTGACAAAAGAATTTCTTGCAGCAGGTGAAAAAATAACCTAACTAAACTACTTTGGTTTTAAGTTTTTATTTTTCCATGGCTTAAAATGCAACCACAAGAAGAGCAGGTATGAATTTAGAGCATTTAGTTTACAATTTTTGTAAAGTTTGGTAACACAGCTGATAACGAATTTAATATTTCTTGTTTCATTAGAAGTGAAATGATTAATTTATGAAAACAAATCACTGCATGCTAGGCTTTCACTATTTTGATTACACAAAGCACTTTTTAGGTTCAAATATCTGACCACAGGTTTCAAACTGAGAATATTTCACTACTGAGGCATTGTTAGGGAAACAAATTAAATTACAATATTACTCACAATATGTATCAGGTCCAACAACATATGTCTTTATAGTGAAATAAAATTACTTTAAGATGGGAAACTAGTTTCTGCAAAATATTAATCTCAAAAGTGAAAACTGTCTTGTGAATCTTCATAGTAGAACAGAGAGATAGGCACCTGCCAAGTTCTGTGAGATAAAATATTGGCTTTTTCTTCTTTATATGAAATTCAAAGTGTAAAGGTCAACAGAAACTCAATACGAAACACATTGATAAATTGAAGAGAAAGTTTAGAAAAGTGTAAATGTGGCAAAAACTTTAATTTGAAAGATCTTCAGAGTTACAGAGAGGAATCAAAGTGGTATGATCTGAATGAGAACAACCATTAGGTGAAAGAAGAATTCTATAACAATGTTGTTCAGTTTAGAAAGTCCAGTACCTAGGAACTAAATATGAAAGCAAGGTACAATACAGACAAAATGCATGTACTTTCTTGATATCTATAACCCAGGAAGTTAGACTAAATGACCACAGTAGATCTTTAACCAGCTGTGTGATGAATTAATTCTCCTCCCTCCCCTTTTTTTTTTTTAATTACAGTACTGCTTAGAGAAGCTAATCATGTTAAAGTGGTTATGATAGCTGCTACACAGAGCATTATTTTTGATGTTTGCAAATTAACACAATAGGAAAGACAAAGATTACAATAAGGTAGCAGTGAAATATCTCTTTACTGACTGGTTAAAGTGATATCTTTGCAGATGGCCACTTTAGGGAGCTGACAACAACTATACCTTTCTAAGCAACCACCTCATTTTTGTATAGGTTCATTTATGGAAAGAGTGCTATAAAATAGCCAAATTCACACAATATTGTGTATAATTAAACATCTCTGAAGGATGTACAAAAGAGTCACTGTTGACTGGATCTTGCTGACCAAAACGGAAACTCTGTGTGGTCAGAACTTAGCAATTCTGATCTTTTAAAAACAGAACACAGATAAAACATTGTAAAATAAATACACTGAGAACAAAAGTGTGATTTCACAGCAACAAATTGCACAGTATTGACGGGATGCAGTTTTACAAACAGGACCTACATCTGTTCTATACATAAATAATATATGCATATTAAATAGTTTGCCACTACTTTCTGATCTAGATGATGCTAAACCAATGAATAGCCTAACAACTGGTTAGCTAAAATCAATCCAGAATGCTCACTGCATATCTTACCTTAAAGAATTACTGCATGATTCTTTAATCACTTGCTGGGTTTAGAGATTGATCACAGTACACAAAGGAAGACATATAAGAAAAATATGTTTGTACCATAAAATACAGATTTCTAATTAAACCAGCAAATCTAGGTAAGTCATAAGCAAAGCTTAGATTCCAAAATACAAGAACCCCACCCATGCACATATTTTCTATTCGAAAAGGCAGCATTTAAAAATTTTTAACTATGTCTTGAACTAAAATCTTGAACCAAAAGTCTTTGATAAGTAACTCAGGTGCTACTGGTAAAACTGTGAAATGCAAAGACAGATAAACCATAAAAGAAAAAATGGGAAATGTCTACATCTACACTAGTAAACAGGGCTAGAGAGTTAGCTCAAGAGCTGGACCACCAGTTCTCAATGCTGAGTGACTGTTAGCATACCTCCTGGCACATTTTTCTTGCCCAAGTTTTCCACTCAGGCACACAAGTAGGGTGACGGGAGAGCACACCCCATTCCACCCCCTCCATTGACCATTGCTGTAGGCAGCATGTACAAGCCTGAATCAGATTTGCATTCCCTTGTTATTCACCATGCTTTGGCAGTCAGGGAAGCTCTCACCTTCAAACGCAAAATGCTTTTGTGTTAAATGCTAGGGTATACAACTTTCTGACTTTCACACTATGCAAAAAAGTATGCATGGGCTACATTATTTCAGACAACTTAAACTAAAATCTAAAAATAGTAACTGTATTTCTGAACAAGAGGAGACCATATGGGATCCAAAGGGGAGACAAGCCAAATGTTAGGTAGTATAGATGTAGCTAATCTATGCTACTTGGCCTCTAGGACAGTGGTTGTTCTTCGATCCTCTTTAACTTAGCAATAACACATAGCTGGCAATAACAGAATAATAGTAACACTTATTGCTATAAGATGTGAAATAGTAAGATGTTCAGGCAGAAAAATAAGAAGTTTTATCATTTCTATAATTTTAAGACACTAATCCATCACTAACGCCTTGAAACAATGGCAAAATTAGCTTAATTCTGTTACTTAGAAAGAAGAAGAATATATTTAATTCCTTCTCTCCACTCACAGCTTAAGCTGAATCTCCTTGATCTGGACACTTGTTCGACTAAAATAATTTCTTTAGCAATGATGCTTGGGCAAAAGGGTCTCAAAGTAAACATCACCTTTTTTATTATTGTTTCTGCCAAGTCACAGTAACAGGAGTTCAGTTAACATAGTTTTCTGGTGGTATCTGTCATAGAAAACAAACAAACACCAGCCAACCAAAAAAACCCACAAAACAAACAAAAATCAATCAAAAAAAACCAACACACCACCACAAACAAACAAAAACCTCAAAAACAACCCAAAAAACCCTCAACCATGAAGAATTACTATATGAAGATATGACAGCCATTCCTTTTACGTTGTCTTCCGAAGACAACCACAAATGTTCTCTGAAAACATTTATTACAGATGCAAACAGTATTTCAGAACAAAAGCTTCAGTGTAGCTTTCGGAGATGGGTAGATTTACTATCCCTTAAGTTCAGGGCATCTTGAAAAGGTATCACAGACAATTTAACAAGCAGCACCTAACATAAAATACAAATTCAAAATATACATCCAATGTACATATGGTATTTTTTTTTCACAATGACACTTTTGCAAGTCACTGAAATTGTACAAAACATGAGATACTCTGATCCCATAATTGCAAACCAGTATCCTCCCCAAAAAAGTGTGGCTGACGTTCCTACAAGAAAAGTCTATGCAGTCAGAAATTAGTATAACAGCTTATTGTACTTGAATTTTTATGAAGCTGAATTTAATTTAGGCAATACTAGATGAATCCTATTGTAGTTAACAAAGACAAGTTCTTTAGAATGTTTTTTTTAAGTACCAGTGGTTGTGGCTACTCATTTTAAATTGAATCAGTGAACATCCAAGAATTTTAAACAGCGGAGCTCTGTTTAGATATGCACATTTCTACTATCCAAAAAAATTAATTAAAAAAAAAAAAGACTGCAAACATCAATTGAAAAACAAAATCAATAGTAACATGGTACTTATGATAATCTACTCATTATCCAGAAAAATGAAGCACTAAGACCAACCTCATGACTAATTGAGTTGTTGCACTGCTCAGTGCTTTTTGCCAAATCTCCCTTTAACCACAGTTAAACTGGACAATTGGAATGCAAATTGAATGATCAGCTTACAAAAGCTGTACGTGGAAGCATTAAGCAAAGCAAATCAATAAGAGCGACATGAGAGAAAACTACTTTTGAAGAAGAGCTTTCCTAAAGTAGGGGTAGAAGGTCAAGGAGCACAGAGTCACAGACTGCTATTTCTTGCATTCTACAGCCTGCAGAGTTTGTCTGCTCCCTATTGGTTGTCAAATCTCCTGAGAAAATTAGCATATTCGGATGCAGTTCTGATCTCCTCAGTTTAACCTAAATTCCTTTAGAGTCAGAACAATTATAAGTACCTGCTGCACTAAAGGAACGGGATACGAATGGGATCAGAGTGGAAATCTATCAGCTTGGTCTTACAAGTGATACAAGAGGGCCTTGTTTCCTTTGGATAAAAGGTTAAAAGGGCTAAAATGAGTAATTTATCTCCATTCTTGATATTTCACTTGCTGTTGCTGTTTCTTTTTCCTTTTGTGAAACTGAATTTAAATAGAAGAGTTGAAGTCAACTTAATTATAGGCTGATGCTGGTTCTGGGGCATCTGTTCACCCTTGCTGTTGGCCAAGCGTACCTGGCCTCTTCATTGTGCCAATGTTAGCGCTTCTGCAGGTTGTGCTACTCTTAGCTAGCTGTGAGAACTAATCTGGTTGGAGATGAAACATACTTTCTTTGTGACCACTGAGCTACGAGTTTCCAAAAGTCTCTGTATACTACATAGCTTGATAGGTTTCAGCCATGCAATAAAAAAGTATGCACAAACATTAATCGGTGCAATCAAGTAGAAACAAATAGGTTGTATGACTAGCTATTGGGGAAAATTATCAAATAGAAAATTACTTTAACTGAATTAATGCTGCCAGTTGGCTTACATGTATCTCAGAATTATTCACAGAGGTTTTGTGGTGCTACTGATAATTTCAGTTCCCTTTGGGGAGCCCTGAGGTTTTAGCTGAGGAGGCAAATGAGTAACACAGGACAAAATCTCAAACTGCTCTTCCCAGCTGTGCCTCAGGCTGCCACTGTGAGATTGAGAAGACCAAAGTCTTCTTGTGCCTCATTTCATATGTGAAACGAGGTCGATAGCATTTTGTATTTCCACTATCATCTTTCTTTTCTTAGGAACCAGGTAGTGTTTTTGAGAAAGAAGGCTAGCTCCTGGAAGAAAGGTGGAGGCCTTCTCTACACTTCCGTGGTGCAACAAAACAGCATCCAAAACCACACAGCCTACATTTCATTATACATATTATACCCTAATTCATCATTCTGCCTTTTTTTTTTTCCTGCTGAAGGGATAAAAAGTGAGGCATTTCCACACACTATTTTTGTGGTAAACACGTTAACGTTTATTTACAATAAGTATATTCATCTGTATTACACTGAAGAATGCTGTAAGGGCAAAACAGATATAGGCATACAGACACATATTCTTCTCTTAGCACCCCAGTCTTTCTTATCTTCTCTGCATCCCAAATACGGAAATTCATACAAAAGCTTGAAATGCATACATATCACTTCCTGCCTCTTTATTAGACTCACATTTTCCAGTCCTAAATTTGGCTATTTTATTGTTGCCAATTTGTTCTGTCTGATTAGAATAGCAGGAATTATCCCCTTTATATCAGTACATATGGGAGGTAAGTAAATTTCTTGAAGGTCGTGCCCCATTATAAACAGAATAGTGTAACATTATTCATTTTCTATTTTATGGTTTTCGTAGTTTCTAGCAGCATTATTTAACATAACAAGTATGCAAATTGTGCATTATTCCCTTTTACACTGAAGAAATACTGAAGAACAATCATAGACACATAGAATGGTTTGGGTCGGAAGGGACCTTTAAATACCTTCTAGTCCAACCCCCTGCCATGGGCAGGGACACCTTCCACTAGACCAGGTTGCTCAAAGCCACATCCAGCCTGCCCTTGAACACTTTCAGGGATGGGGCATCCACAGCTTCTCTGGGCAGCCTCACCACCCTCACGGTGAAGAATTTCTTCCCTGTATCTAATCTAACTCTAGCCTCTCTCAGTTTAAAACCATTACCCCTTGTCCTATCACTACAGGCACTGGTAAAAAGCCTCACTCCATCTTTCTTATACGCCCCCATTAAGTGTTGAAAAACATTAAGAGAACATTTACGAATTTAAGAATTAAATTAAGAAACAATTAAATTAAGAAAACAATTGGAAAACATTATTAAAAACATTAAAACAGCACATAGGGAGGACCATCTATGTTACATGGTGAGAATGTGTTAGTATAAATGTAATCATTTGGAGAACAATAGCCTTGCCGTCATTATTCAAAACCATGAAGTTGTTACTATATAAAGAGTTCTGTAATGTAAGTTAATATTTTAAATTACTAGTGGCCATCAAGCACAATCTTGCTTTCTTTTAAATAACTGTAATTATATTATTCCAGTATTAATTTACATAAGCTGTATGTATTAATTTTCAATACATTTGGGACACTCCTAGTGCTTTACATTAGAGTATAAAATATAACCCCACAGAAAACAAAACAAAACAAACTTTTTTGAAAAAAGAAATATTTGAGCCTGTGCAACACACAGCATAATACCAATATTGGTTTTCCATCATTTTTGACTCTGTCAAACACCAACAAATAGATTCTATACTTTTTCCCTACCAAAAAAAAAAAAAAAGTGATGACAGATCTATTTTTCACTCTGATGTGAAAAGATGACTAGTTGCAGAGCTTTATCTTATTATCACAGGAAAAGTTGCTTTGTTTCCATGTAAATCAAACTCTTGATACAGGAGGACATATTTAATAAGAGTTCTTCATGCTAAATTCCTGCATCCCAAATTTCACTGCAAAACAGCTGTGCTCTATATTCCTTACCTGGCTTGATACTAATTTTCAAAACTTCTTGCAGGCCTGCAGAAGCCTTGGGAACAACTCTGGGGGTGAATATAAATTCATAGTTTTAGTTCAGGTGCGAATCTGCCAAAGATTATCTCCAGATAATTATTCCCACTTATGCTGTTTAATTCTCAAAGCATAAAAACAGCTGAGTCTTTTCTAGTGAAACTACTAATGTGCTCTAACCACTAATGGGTATTCAGTCCATGGGAAATACGATTCATGACAATAAAACCATGCTTCATATTTTACCCCAAAACTTTTAACTTTATGAAGCACATCAAAGTAGTTATTCACTTTTCATTAACAAGGAAATGCATCCTAAAAGGAGGCTTTCTCATGAGCAGTTTGATATCTATGATGATATTAAACAAGAAAATGAGCCCAGTAGGTTGAGCAGAAATCAACAAGAAAGGCAGCCACATACCCAGATGCTACTGCTGCTGCAGAAAAGCAGATTTTTTTAGTTTACCATCTGGAGTTCACTACTGCCAAGCACATCTCGTGAGTGGTCAATGGTAATGAATCCATTGCTGAGGCACATTACCTAAAATGGCAAAGATTTACACAAAGCAACTTCTCTAGTACCCGCAAGAAAGATTAACTGAAATTATCTTATGTGTCAATCCAATCTGGAGAAGTCAGTTAGAAAAGACCTTCACATATACAAAAGTGTAGCCTATGCTTTAAAGTTTGGGCTGAGCTTTCCAAAAATGCTATAATAATACTTGGGTGAGCAAGGGAATATTTTTGTCAGTGTTGTTTTGCATTTTTTTTCTTTTTTGTTTCTTTGTTTGTTTTGTGGGTTTGTTGTTATTGTTGTTGGTTTTGTTTTCTTTTTAAGTATGCCCTATTTACATTATCAATACACAGCTTTGGTATGTAGTCACATACCAGATGCTAATGTTTTAGACTACAAAGGGAAGCAAACAAAACAACAGAGGCAAATTATATGCCAGTGTCTATATTCTGTTCCCTTTCACTATTTTATTTCTACTTTACATGAGCACTAACCTGTATGAATTGAGTCAATCACCAAAAACAACTAAAATATAACTCATGCAGTCATCAGACTATTCAATCAGTTGTAATTCTAGTAAGCTCAAGATCATATTCACAAAAATCTTAGATTTCTCAAGCATAATCTTTATGAAAATAATTTAAAAGCCACAGTCAGAGAGGTCTGTAAAAGCCTGATTTTTAAGCCTTAAAACATTATGCAATGAGAGATATGTGCAAACTGTAGGATTCTGTTTCAATCCTATTTTTTTGTCTTCAACTGAATACTTCTTTAATTGCTGGGACAGGAACGCGAGTTGTGACGAGGGTTATATAACCAGAAGAGATATCCCTACTCATAAAGACCACCCTCTTTGACTTTCACTGAGCAGTAACCTCAGTAACGCCTCTGATTTTATCATCCTTTCACTGCCAGGCACTGGCTTTATAAGAACAGCCAGAAAAGTGTAGCATCATGAATATTCACACGCATGCTGCGGTAATATTGACAGAAAGGTAATGCGGAAAATCACATCTACACTACAGTGGAGTTAGCAAGTAAGTAAATAAATAGTGTTCTTGGCAGCAGAAAAGAGTTATTATTTTTCTACATTGTAAATGACTACATCCTTGTCATAAGAGGCAGTATGTGTTTACTTCTTCCATGGGCAGACAGACTTTGATTTACACAGTAATTGATTGCTAGTTTCTATTAAGAACCAAGATTACTTCTCCAGTGTAATCTTAGACTGCAATGCACAGGTAATGTGATGGAATAGGCACAACCTGTTTGTACACTGCAGTTGGTCCAGGTTCTGCTGGTCCTGGACACTTTCTGGTTGCATCCTTGTGCCTTGTCTGACATTACTCCACTCCACACCCCCATTCCTGTCTGATCACATGGCACAGATACAAATAATCTTGTGAGACTCCAGCCTCAGGTTCCTGTATTATCTCATCATGTAAGGCAATTCGTAGTTAAGCCCTTGCCAAACAATGAAGTCTTTCAAACACTACAGGTCAGTGCATTGCTGTGATGTAGCTAATGCATTTAGTTATTTTCTGTAGTGGATTTCAATGTATGAATGCAGTTAAATATGTCCACAAAAAATGTTGCAATCCACAATATACACTGAGACAGTGATGTAAATGAACTACATCTTAATCACCAAAAACTACTTGATTGTTTTTTTTAAATTTTCTAGACGATAGAACCTTTTAATTCATCATAACATCAACTACCCCCAAAATAGCAATGTTCTCTTTAACTTTTCCGAGATGATTTATTCTTCACTACAAATTCTGAAAAGGCAGTGCTGGTAGTTGAGAAATGTGCCACTAATAGGGTCAAAACACATTTCCCAAGTTTTACACACACCTAGCCTGTATCAGACGTACATGATCACATCTAGTTTTGCTATCTTATATAGCAAAGACCACATCCTGGAATTTATACAATATTTTTATATGGCATGTCACAATGTATGGGCTTTATCTACTAAAGCACAGCAAAAGGAGCTTATGTATTAAAATTGTTCGCTAGGTTTCCCAGTTTCCTCTCCTTTTGATACTGCTAGTAGTCTTTTATTTCTATATACATAATTTTGAGCTCTACTGTACTTGAATATATAATCTGGGCTATATTCATTTCACAAGTAAATGCAAACCCATTTATTTTCACTGATGAAAAACATGATCTGAATATAAGGCACCGGGAAGTCTGTATTTAAATCTTAACTTCATATATTAGTATTACTATTTAGTCTCTTCAAATATTTTTATGTGTTATTTTATCTAACACTGGAATAATTTGTGAAGTATGACTTCCACAGTGATAATCCATTATTCTGGCTACCAATATTATTTCGCCATTCTAAAAACAATAGTAGTTTTCATTGATAAGAAATTAATCACATTTTCTTCATTCCAATATTTGAATGTAGTTTCTAGCATTTCTTGAAGGCTTGAGACCTCTCCTTAAGCTAAAGCTCTGCAGCTTTCCCCCACCCCCTCCATTTTCTTATATATATATATCTGATCTAAAAAACCTGAAGTTTTATCCTTTGAAAATGTTTCCCTCTAAGTTGTACCATTATTAACTTTATCCAGCAAAAAAGTACAAATCTCTGAAAAAAAGGAGGGAAAGAAGGGGAAGGGGAAGGGGAAGGGGAAGGGGAAGGGGAAGGGGAAGAAGAGGAGAGAGAACTGTCTTTTTTACTTTAGATACTTGAAGAAGAGGAAGGTGGGGGGCAGGTTTGAAAAGTTTTAAAAAATTCCTAAAGACAAAATAAATTAATCACCCATACATTAATTAAAAATAACATCAACCATTATTTCTGAGCAAAGCTTTTTATTTCTGATTTTTTTTTTTCTGGGTTCAGTGTGTATATTTATCATCACTCTACAAACAATTCAGAATGTTATTGATGCTTTGATGTATCATTAGAGGAGTAGGGGTCAGCACCATCAGCAGTCATCCTGGACCATGCTTCAACTGAGAAAAACTTGGTAAGATACCATTACTGGCATAAACTACTAGAGAATTTATATATTACACAAAATTTCCCATAGTGAATTTAGAAAACATAATCAACATTTTCTAAGGCTTTCTCTATTCCCACATTAAATGAAAATGTGTATTTCCATACTCTACTATCACAACATATTTCAAAATAGGCTTAGAATATTCACATCCACTGCCCTTTTTTTTAAAGATAGCTTTACACTAGATTAACCTGCAATGATTTGAACACGCTTCTTTATCTTGGTAACACTAGAGCTTGGGATTGGCATTGCTTTGTTGCAAATAAACCTACGAAGTTAAAGCTCATTAAGCTCCTTGATATAGTTTGTCTGTGCTAGGAAGGATGTAGCTTAGTTTTCTTTCTTATATGACTTCATCAATCACCAGTATCATTCAGGAAGGAAACAACACAGCATTGTATGAAGGCCATTAGACTAGAACCTGAGCAAGTTTTCTGCCGTTTTCCAGACCTCTTAAAATAAGCACCATTGTTAATTTCAAAGAATATAAAAATGAGAGTTTTACTTCATCCAAAAAGATTTCTATCTAGCTGTAGGAAACTTCATTGTATTCCTTCATGAAAAGATCTAATGAATGCTATAGAGCTCATCGCAACACATTTTTACCCTACAAGTTGGAGAAAAAATGGTTTTTTGATAGTTTATTGTTTAGGCTGTTTTCTACTGATGTTACTTCTAGCAAGTTTTTGGAAAGAAAACATAGGAAAGTCCAACTGTAGAAATGAATCCATGCTTTGAGTGACTGAATACCAGAATTCACTAGGGTTGTGTGAATACTCTACAAGAAGGCATAGAAAGTTTTTTAGTTTTCATGGTTTCACAATTAAAAGCACACTGATGGTGAGGATTTGGAAGAGGAAGGTGTCAGAAAATGAGTCATAGGCTTTACTCTAAGATACTCAGAAATTATGTCTTGCAGAATATCTATTTTTTTCCTGATCTGTCACTGTTAATTCCCATTTAGGTGACATCTGAGAAATATCCTCCGTGGGAGGCAGGTTTCAACTCAGTAGTCAAATGAAAATATCAAATCTAACCACAGAGCTAAGATATATTATTTGACACGCTGCTGCCTTGCAGACTGAGTTATCAGCTGGTTACTGAAAGGGGCAGAAGATGTTGTCTACATTCTGTTGCAGTAAGCTTAGAAATTTTGGGACACTTTCTGAAAGGCAATATATGGCCACAGGCAGGCACACTTGCTAGATTTGTTTTCTTCTATCGATAAAATTAAGGAACAGCCTGGTAAGAGTAGGGAGGGGTATCTATGCCATGGTGTATAAAAGTGCGTTCACATTAAATATTTGCATTCAGTTAATGTAAGTATTTTGAGACCCCTGAGATAATTATATTAAGCACAGACATAGAACCTGATCAACGTCCATTTCATTATAGTAACAGAATAGAACTGACCATATCCATTCTTCAAATATATCCTGTCAGGTATAGTTTGAAAGACAATAGATGCATTGGCTGATTCAGGTGCACTTCTGGGATTCCCATATGGAAGAATGTGACACAGGACTTCAGCATAATTCCATCCATGTGAAACAGCTTGAAGTGTATGTCATAATGTATAAATTCACCAACACACTGCCAGACTCTTCAGGACAATTAAAGGAAAAAAAATAAAAAAGGTCTTGCAAACAAAAAAGCAATGGACAAATAATGGTTTGAGGCAACAGTTGGAATGTGGTGTTCTGATTTCTCATAGGAGGAATATTAGTAAATCCAGATGCTTCAGGAGCTTTCATACCAGGAAGTATAAGAACTTGGCCATGACCAAGAGTATATGGGGAAATTTCACTTTCACGTGCAGACTGTGTTATTCAGTAATGTATTATGTTTGAGATTTTTTTTCAGCAAGGAGCTGTATGGCAGTAAATCCTGATTTAAGTTGTTTTGGGGTACATACTGATATCTGTTGCCTTTGATATTGAAATGTTTCAGAGACTGCTTTTATGATAGACTTCTGTAGTCATTTCTATTGAGATACTGTGCATCTCTTCATAAAGCCCTTGCTATCTCACAAGAAAGCATGACACTAGTAAGTTCTATCACTTTTTCAAGATACCATGTGTCAACTTAATCATTCCTTTGCTGAGAGGTGATTATTGAACTTCCCAGATTGAGATTTCCTGAATCAGACAAATTTCTTGATGGTCCTTGAGCCTTTAAGTTACAGAACTTTTCTCTAATACCAGTAATCCAGGTATGGAAACAGTCCAGATAGCTTTCCTAAGCCTACATTAATTCCTTCATTAATACCTCAGGCACAAATACAAATTAGGTCCACATGACTAAATTTCTTCAATTTAATTTTCCTTTAATAAATGGAAGGATGAAAAGAAGTTAAATTAAGGTCCAACTGGGAAATGAACAAGAACACGGTTACTTAAATAACCCTTGTAAGATTTGATTATATTTCTTTTAGTCATACTCTTCCTGTTCCCACAGATGTAGTACACAATTACATGCAAAGATCCTAGATGACCAAACTGAGTGATATGAGGCAAAAATACTGATGTTAACAAGTGCATTGTCATAACAATGCTGATCAGCAGAATCAAGAACCAATTTAGAGATAAATGTAACAGAATGAACTAGGAATGTTAAGGAAAATCCCTCATACATTGCATGCTTTCTTATACTTCTCTACAACTTCCTTCAATAATCACTGTGAAAGATGTGTGAGTTTTTTATTTTTTAAATATATGTTAACATGATCCAGGAAAAATATCCATTAAATAAAATTATGTTAACTTATAATTTATTATATCCTTTAAAACTACTGGAGTAAATGCCAAGAATTTTTCTTTAATAAAAAAAATAAGTATTTAAAAATTATAATCAACTTTCTTTCCCACCCTTACTTATTTACATATAATTTTTAATTTTAAGTTCAGCAAATATGTATGCAAACAATTTCCATAATCACAGCAAGTACAGAAATCACTCAAACATTTATATTGTAAATTACCTATATTTTTAAAAGTAACAGAGCACACAGTTTATAACCATTTAATTTCAAGGGCTGGAGAAACAGAAATGGAAACTGGAAAAACCAAACCAAACCAAACCAAATCACACCAAACAAACAAACAAACCACCCAAACCAAATTAAAACAAACAAACAAAAACCAACAAACACAAAACCAACACAAAACCAAAACAAATGAACAAACCTCCACAAAACCACAACAGAGAATTAATTAAAGCAAAAGCAAAACAAATAAGATGGTTATAAATAAACATACTTGCTTTGTTTACATGTCTGAATTACATCTACTCTTCTGCAAACCAATGGAATTTCAAAGCTATTCATAATGATTAAGAACTATCACAGAACTGTAAAGTTACCAGATATAAGAAAACATACTAACGTGTAATATCTATGTACTGCTGCTGAATTAAAATGCCAACCCTTTGAAAACAGTGTTAATCAGAGCAATATAAAATATATTAATGTTGATATGTGCTGATATAGTGACTTAATAAGCACGTAAGGCATTGTTCAGGAATAAATAAGGTTTAGATTCTACATTGAACAGACCAAATCTATCTCTAAACTTGGTTATTTGCTCTGCAGTCTTTTTCCATAACCCCATTGATTGTGTGCAGCAATTTTTCTTTCTAGTCTAAGCTACACGTGCAAAATCTCTGAAAACAGAACTCCTTCATGTTGTAAACTTAAAACAAGTCATGAATCCTCTACTTAAAATCCTTCAAATCTTGTCATATCCCACATTCTTCTCCCTGCTACTATTACTGTGATATTTTATAGAAAAAGTAAAAGAAAGTATCATCAGGATTGGTAGGAATGAACTTTACATTTCCCCTCTAATTTATTTTGATGTTGTTTCAAAAATTAAATATTTTGAATGTTCAAATATTTTCTGGAAATGGAAGAAAAATTGCAGCTTTGAAAACTTCTTTGTATTTAATTAAAATGTGATGACTTTGCTTTTAAAAACAACAAAAAACCCAACCTTAGCTCCTTTAATCAGTCCTTCCTTTTGTGACAGTTGATGGATATTTCAACCTATCATATAAAGATAGGGAGATAGATTACCAGTCTTTTTGCTTCTCTGCTCACACTAGGAGATGAAATGATTGATCAGTCAAATCTAGAGTTCTCTGCTGTGTTATAGTTGACAATGATATCTTTGAGAACTCTAGGAAAACAATAATTTATAAATATGTTAGCCCACTTTATTTTGTCCACTATTTATTTTGTAACTAATATCTTACCTGTATCTTTTCCAGGAATAAAATTCGAGATACACATTTTTCAATGCTTCAGCATTGTTTTAATAGGTATTTAGCAACAGAGTGAAATATAATCTGACAGACAAAGGAGGCTCTACAGTATGAAAACACAATTGCCCTGCCAGTGGTAGCTCTGTGCAACCTACTCTTTTGGTTGAAACTCCATCCCAAGTCACCTTTCATAAAGTCTTAATAGATCTTCTTGCTTTTACACAATAAAGTTCAAAGCAAAGGAATTCTTCCTGCAGTGGGGGAACTCCCATAAGAAGCTGAAGTCTCAGAAATGTACAGGTTATACAGAATTATTTGAAATTGAATTGGCCATATTTTTTCTCTTTTTCTTGTGTTCCCCTATTTTAATGTCACTGCAAACATCAAGAATTCAAAAATTGAAATACTAAGTCCATTACACATCCAAATTCTTCAACAACTACACAAAAGGAAAGCAACTAAACATAACTAAAATCAGTCAATTATACTGTGAGCTGATTGGTGTCAGAAATGGAAAAAAAAAGAAAAATCCAAGCAATTAAATCTATAAACTGACAATATAGGTATGGGTGTAGGAAACTATCTTTGAACGTTTTTTTTCTATTACAGTCCATGCTCTAGCCATTACTTGAAGTAATTTTGAGTTACCTTGAAAGTATGTCCCCTTTAAATATAATAAGCAGGGCTTATTTAGTAAGATTTTTGTTCACTTATTTAGAACACCAAATCTGACTGTAGAGTCTAAAGAAAATATTAATGACAAATGAAAGAACAATATTCTGTTAATTCTTCCAGTGTAATCTTAGCCTTGCAGTTTATAGACTAGGTTAAATGTATCTTTCTTCCTAGGATTTATATGGTTCTATGGCATCAGTTTTGATGAGAAATATACTACTAGTTATAAATAATTCCAGCATGCAGCATATTTCCAATTCACAATATTAAAATGACCAAATATGAAAGACACCAAACTAATTTTATTTCCAGCTCTGTATGTAATAAACTACCAGAAAACAGGTTGTGTAAACTTTCTACATGAGAATAAAATTGAATGATCTCCAGGTGCTGTGAATCAGCTTAACTTTCAGAAATTCAACCCTTAAAATGACTAAATTGTCAGAATTTATGCAGTTCTTCCAAAACATTTTCACATAAAAAGAAAAAAAAATACAAAAATCTTGATGAAATCTACATGATAGAGAAAATTAATATTCTAAGAAGGTCTTATTCAGAATTTTTAAACCTGTTGAATAACGCCACTGTTGCCTTGAAATATTACAGAGAATTTCTGCTTAAAGCAAGGCTACAATGTATATTCTCACTTAAGAATATTGAATAGTCATAATTTAAAGAGAATTTCTAAGTAACCGATACATTTGCACAACTTTAATATCTAAACCCATCTAATTTAAGATAAATTTCTTTTGTAATGATATAGCAAACATTCCTTCTACATCAAACTTTAGTGCAATGCAAGTATGCGTAGAGATTGAAATATTTATCTTGCTTCCACTCATTTCTATCAAATACCTCAGAACCTAGTTTGTGTCTTAACTTGTAAATGCTGTAATCTTGCTGGATTTATTCAGTGCAATGACTAACATTATACAGGTACCAAATATTTTGTCTTTTATGATCGTTCAGTGATACTGCAAATTGCTGGTTTCCAGATTTCTTTGGAGGCAAAAAAAAAGTTAACTTGGGGTCATTCATTCAGGACTGAACATTTTTTCTACTAATTTGTTCTCCTCTGGTCTGAGCACAAGATGCTTTTATTCTACCTGAAATCCAAACCAGATCTTTTCCTGCAACTTGTTTTTACTATTTCTCTTAGGTGGTTGATGTAGTAATTTCATAAGCCACTAATATAGTCTCCCATATAAAACTACACACACACACAAACATTAGTTTTTCCATTATTTTAGCAAGGAGTAATGAGATGAACTGTATTGGAATTTCAAAGACAGCATCATATTACTGCACTTAAACTAATGTGAAACTGTAGAGCTGATAAAAAACTTGGCCGTCTGTTTCATGCTAAAGCAACTTGAACAATATGAACATTTTCTTATTGCTAATAGACTTATTGCACAATCTCTACTTAATTTTTTGATAGGTCATCTGGATGACAATAACCTACAGTACTACAGCTAAATCACTGTTTTATAATCCTGCAATTCCCATTTAACCTATTTGTACTGATGTCATCTGAGTAACTATCATAAAGCTTTTAAAACAGATTAAATGTTAAGTTGGTTTCTAGTGGTGGATCACGCTCTGTCTTCTGGTCAGGGTGACTAGAACTTACTTCACAATTGACTTGGCATTAAATTATCACTGCAGTTTAAACTAATGAGTTTCACTTTTGGGATTAGCAACAGAGAAACCTTTAAGGAAGAGAAAAGGTTATTTGGGCAGGATTTGATAGTTCCAGATACAGCTAGTCAGCAAGTGTCCCTTCCCCCCCCGCCCCGCCCTGCCCTTGCATTTGCACTAGAATTGTGTGCCAGTGTGGCATTTGCCAAGGTAAAGAAGGGACAGGATGGATTTTACATTATTTATAAGAGTAAGGAAGAATCAAGTCTGGAAATATAATTCATTTCTAGCCTTCACATTATTTTCTTTTTATATACTTTCATGGAGTCATGTTTTTTCTTTTAACAATACCAGCTGGAAATGCTGCTTCATTTTCCAGTCCTATTTGGAAAAGATAGCTATGTACTAGAATTTTACTAATGTAATTGATTATAATATATTTAGCATTCTCAGATCACAGTCTTTTTTTATTATTATTTTTTTTATTTGGCTACAATTAAGTTTCAATCTCAGTAGCATGTCATTCTATTTATTTACTTTTTTTTTATCACGGTTAAAACATTCAATGATATTTTCCCCAATTCACTGATAAAGACTCCGGTCACTCCTCTTTTCCAGAAGGAGCTCTGACCCAAGATATTTGTGGTCTTGGTGGCTTTGTAAAAGTTACCAAGTATGAGGTATTTTTCTTTAAAGTCAGAAAATAATGAACTAATTACTCTGAAAACAGGTGGAAAGACTGTCCCATTATATTAACCTTTTGTGCCACAAAATATAATAGGAAGAATCATCTTAACGTTTTAATAACGTTTAAAATACTTAAAATAATCCTTAATAACAATTCCTGTTAGAAAATACAGTAAGGACTAAAGTAGTATCATGTTCACTGCTTTGAAATGCAGCCGTTATCAGAGAAAAGAGGATATATGAGGTACCCTAGGGTGGTAAAACCAATGGAGAATAGGAGTCTGGGAGAACACAGCAACTGTGAGGATTTTGAGGGGTGAAAAGAGAAGCCTTTGAAGATGCTTTTGCTCTCCTGCTCAGCAGTTTCACTTTTTTCCCTCCCTTTGTAGTCTGTCTTGTTCCTCTCAGACTGTTACCCTCAAATATGGAGGAGAAAGATGGAGGTTACTAATTCCGAGAAGGGCAAAGTCTGGGAGACACAAGGAGACAGATAAGTTGTCCCTATAGGCTGACTGGAAGATCTAGGACAAGATGCTCCTGGTGCCACCAGGTGAAAGAGTTTAATGCAAAGTTAAACCTCCCACAAACACACGGATACAGACACTCAAGCATCCCTTCCACACCCCAGCAGCAGGGGAGGGAAAGGAAAATAGGGGAAGGAGATTATTTACTCTGATGACAAAGACACCATGCTGATAAACAGGATATTTTTCTACTTATAAGAAAACACCATCATAATGTTGTTTTTCATAAGGGTAAGATTTACAGTTTGGAGCACCACCGGAGTCTATTACAAATCTTTCTGTGAACTTTCTTCCCCTCTTTTAGGGATGAATCCATTCTGCTATTTTCTCCCTCTCCCTAAACTGTTCTAAATTGTTCTATCACCACTTACATTCTATTTTGAGATGTTTCTAATGAACGACACAAGACATGCACAAATGTAGACTAGTCTAAAAATAACCTATGGCAGACACAGCTGCATTCACTGGGAATGAGAGTGGAGAAGAAGCGTGCAGCAGTGTGGCAGATCTCCCAGTCATGTCACCCTGAGAGCCTGCCTGGCATCTGGCAATGCCCTCAGAGCTTTAGTTATCCCTTCTCCCAGTGAATTTACCTCTGTGTTACTACTATCCCATACACTGCATTCTGTAAAGATAATTAATGTTACATAATTAAACTATGAAGGCATACAGTAATATGACACTTAAACAACATAAAGTTTATGCTATGAGTTTCTGAAATTTGGCCGATGAAATATAAACTGATTTCTCTATCAGTGTTACTGAATGTGCCACTATCTGACCTTTTTACTTCATCTCTAGTAACATAGTTTTGCATCGCTATAAGATTATCCTGAAACAGGATTGTTATCTGGTATAGTATTTTTAAAATATGTTAATATCTCAGCAAACAATGATCAAATTTTAAAATATGTTTGCAGTTTCATATAAGACACATTTGGCTTCTATCATCAAGCTTTTGTGCTGCATAATCAGTTAACCATAGGTGACTTCTTTTAAAACGAGAAACACCTTTTCTAATTTTTGTTTTATGATGTACCTTATTAAAATACTAGCAATAAACCAGTACAGTTAACAATGTATGGAAACATACCTTTGTCTGAAATGAAAATCATCTGTAAATAAATAGGTACAGAAATAAGGCAGAGACAGTTACTTAAACTGACTGCCAAAGGAGTTTTAGCTAGCTAAGGCATTCACAGAATCACAGAATCACAGAATCACAGAATGTTAGGGATTGGAAGGGACCTCGAAAGATCATCTAGTCCAATCCCCCTGCCGGAGCAGGAACACCTAGGTGCGGTTACACAGGAAGGCGTCCAGGCGGGTTTTGAATGTCTCCAGAGAAGGAGAATCCACAACCTCCCTGGGCAGCCTGTTCCAGTGTTCCGTCACCCTCACTGAGAAGAAGTTTCTTCTCAAATTTAAGTGGAACCTCTTGTGTTCCAGCTTGAACCCATTACCCCTTGTCTTACTGTTGGTTGTCACCGAGAAAAGCCTGGCTCCATCCTCGTGACACCCACCCTTTATAGATTTATAAACATTAATGAGGTCACCCCTCAGTCTCCTCTTCTCCAAGCTAAAGAGACCCAGCTCCCTCAGCCTTTCCTCGTAAGGGAGATGCTCCACTCCCTTAATCATCTTTGTGGCCCTGCGCTGGACTCTCTCCAGCAGTTCCCTGTCCTTCTTGAACTGAGGGGCCCAGAACTGGACACAATATTCCAGATGAGGTCTCACCAGGGCAGAGTAGAGGGGAAGGAGAACCTCTCTCGACCTACTAACCACCCCCCTTCTAATACACCCCAGGATGCCATTGGCCTTCTTGGCCACAAGGGCACAGTGCTGGCTCATGGTCATCCTGCTGTCCACCAGGACCCCCAGGTCCCTTTCCCCTACACTTCTCTCTAATAGGTCATTCCCCAACCTATACTGGGACCTGGGGTTGTTCCTGCCCAGATGCAAGGCTCTACATTTCCCCTTGTTATATTTCATTAAATTTTTCCCCGCCCAACTCTCTAGCCTGTCCAGATCTCGCTGGATGGCAGCACAGCCCTCTGGTGTGTCAGCCACTCCTCCCAGCTTGGTGTCATCAGCAAACGTGCTGATAGTACACTCAATTCCCTCATCCAAGTCATTGATGAATATATTGAACAGTATTGGTCCCAGAACTGACCCTTGAGGCACTCCACTAGATACAGGCCTCCAACCAGACTCTGCCCCATTGATCACGACTCTCTGGCTTCTCTCCTTCAGCCAGTTTGCAGTCCACCTCACTACCCGATCATCCAGTCCACACTTCCTCAGTTTTGCCGTGAGGATGCTGTGGGAGACGGTGTCAAATGCTTTGCTGAAGTCAAGGTAGACCACATCCACTGCTCTGCCATCGTCAATCCACCTTGTTACGTCTTCATAAAAGGCTATGAGGTTGGTCAAACACGACTTCCCCTTGGTGAAGCCATGTTGACTGTCCCTGATGACCCTCTTCTCCTTGATATGTCTTAAGATGGCAACAAGGATAAGGTGTTCCATCACTTTCCCAGGGATGGAGGTGAGGCTGACCGGTCTATAGTTGCCCGGGTCCTCCTTCTTGCCCTTTTTGAAGACCGGAGTGACATTTGCTTTCCTCCAGTCCTCAGGCACCTCTCCCGTTTCCCAAGACTTGGCAAAGATGATGGAGAGCAGTCCAGCAATGACTTCAGCCAGCTCCCTCAGCACCCACGGGTGCATCCCATCTGGACCCATGGATTTATGGATGTCCAGATTGCTTAATTGGTCCCTAACCCAGTCCTCATCAACTGAGGCAAACTCCTCCATTGCCCTGCCTTCCTCTGGGGCCTCAGGGGTACGGGGCTCCTCAGGACAGCCTCCGGCAGAGTAGACAGAGACAAAGAAGGCATTCAGTAATTCTGCCTTCTCTGTATCTTCTGTCACCAGGGCACCCACCCCATTCATCAGTGGGCTTACATTGCCTCTGGTGTTAGTTTTATCTGCCATGTATTTGAAGAAGCTCTTCCTGTTGTCCTTGACCCTTCTCGCCAGGTTTAACTCTAAGGAGGCCTTAGCTTTCCTAGCTGCCTCTCTACATCCTCTAACAATAGCCTTATATTCTTCCGAAGTGGCCAGCCCCTCCTTCCATGATTTGTAAACCCTCCTCTTCTACTTGAGTTTGCCCAGCAGTTCCCTGTTTAACCACGCAGGTCTCCTGGCTCCCTTCCTTGACTCACATGGACTAATAGTCTTAAAACATAAAGTTATTTTGTAGTATGCTTTCTTGTATGATCTAGTCATATCTAATGTCCTATATGTTTTAGGGGTAAATTTCTTATTAAGATAGTATCAAAATAAGTGACCACGGGATTCAAGTTCAACTCATAATAAATACGAACAGTATTTCAGTTGCATTTACTGTCCTCTTTTCTGACCTTTTTGCCCATAAAACAGCTGTTCTCTCAATTTTGTTTTATGTTTTATGTTCTTTTTGCATCTAAATGTACTCAATTAAATTTAAAGAAAATACTTTTTTTTTTTCCATATTGATAGTGGCAATCTTTATGACCAGAGTTGAAAAGCATTTTCCTTTACTATTAAAAATTATCACTGATATGTTTTCAGAGTTAGACCTTTTTTAGACTGTAGTTGATTCTTCCTGTTCTGTTGGTTCTTCATTTGCCTGAATTTCTTTATATTTTGGATACAAGATATTAATGCTTTGACTTCTTATATACTTTCCTACTATAAGGACTACATGTGATGTATCAATAGATCTGAAGTTTTATTGTACTTATTGCCTATAAAATAATTGAACCTATATAGAAAAATGTGGCTGTGCATCTGCTGTATTTCTGGTAATTCATTTCTATTCAAGTGCAGATGTTCATGGTCCACTCAGTTATTCTCCCCAAACTGAGTTTAAATGTTAATACCAAGGGGCTTCCTTGAGGTTACTTTATTAATGTAATAATTGCAAAGCAGCACAGAAGCATTAATAATTAACATATTATTTCACTTCTCATTTATTTGTAATCTATTCCTCCAATCCCTGCTCCTGTGGAGGGGAAATTTAAATGTAACTCATTAAAATCTCAAAAGTTAACAGTAAACTGAATTTATTCTATTGCAAAGCAAACAGTATTTTCTTTGTTAAAAGATTTAATATTAAATTTGTGGTTTAACATTCTAAATATATTGTGTTAATCTTATTTGTAGCTGACATTATTTAATATTCCAATTAAAGGACAAAAAGGATAAAAAAGTGATTTTTATAAAATCACACCTGATTAAAGTAACTGTTTATATAATCAAATTACTATTTCTGTAGATGGGAGGGAGAGCAGATGATGTAATTTATCTTGATCTTAGGAAAGCTTTTGGATGCAGTCTTCCACTGTGTCCTGGTAGCCAAACAAATGATTTGTAGGATGGGTGAGTGAACTGTAAAACTGGCAGAAAACTGGGCAAACCATGAGTACCACAGGAATAGTCAGGGAGAAAACTTAAAGAGGAACAACAGAGCAACACTGACAAGCAATTCCATATGACTAAATAGCACATTACTTCACAAGGCAGCAAAATCAGCCAATCCCCAATTTTTGTCTAGTAGGCATTACACAGAAAATATAACATTCTGCTATCACTCACATTGACAGAATATGTCAGACTCCAGTAACAAACACTGCCTGAACAGACATGAGAGAAGGTTATGTACTTGCTTTTTCCTTAGTTCTAGACTGTGCTAATATACCTTGGGAGTCGGGCAAGGAGACATAATTTAGACAGTATAATCAAGCTTTCTACTTTATCAGTTTAGATTTTCGTAAATAAGTGTTTGAGTGCGTATAAAGTAGTAGCGTATACTAAGAGACTTATAAATTGTCATATGCTTGTTATCATGTGAAGTTTATGACCTGTACATAATTTTTAATCTACTTGGTGGAGATTTAATCCTTCCAAAAGGAAAATACAAATGAAATTTTCATGGACAAACAAGAACTTTTTCAAACATACAGGAAAATAGAAATAGTAGTTGGATTTTAATGGGATAAAAGAGTCCATTATACCTAGTTGAATTTTACATCCTCCTAAATTTTGATTAATATTCTTGAGTACTTCGTGAATGTTCAGAAAAATTAAACTATGTTGACAAAGGAAGTCCTCAAAGAGCGCACATAGAGGTCAATACACTTGAAAAATTGCAATAGCCTCTAAGTTACAACATGTTAAGGTTTATATACAAGCAGAGAAAGTGTCAAAAAGAGTAAAGAAAAATGAGTAATACTGAAATACACAGCATATAGTCACTGAGCAAATGACATTGAATATTTTGGAATCAACTGCTGGTTAGGTGCAACATAAAACTCTAATTACATATTCTTTTCATCCATATAATCTATTAGGTTTTAGCGATTTTAAGTGTACAGTTTTCAATGAATCACAGTAAACACTCTAGGTGGACATGGCCTGTAAAACTCTCAAAAAACACTGAAAAATGTCTCATATTTTTGCATCTAAAGAGGTAACCACACAGCATTGTGAAAGAAAAGATGATGCTGCTTCTCTGTAAGAGATTATTTTAGTGTGTCTTACATCACTATTTATGACTGTTTAATTAGGAGTTCATTCTCCAACATTACTAGATAACTGCTGCATAAATTGCATTAGCTAAAAAACTGTTACAGCAAAATAATTTAAAAAATTAAACTCTCAAATCTCAAGGTATCCTAAGATACAACCTACTTTCTTATATACAGGTATTCAAAAAATGTAGGCCCAGACCCTATCATCCTTTACACAGTTTACTGAAGCAAAGTTCACACTGGACTTAATTAAGTAATTTCAACTAAAACATTTAAGTTAAAGTCCCTTCCTTTTGATCTTCCAAGTTCAGTTACTTTTAGAGCTGAGTTACAGTACTGAATTCTAACCTTATAAAAGAAAAAAATTTCCATAGAAGATAGTGGAGTAAATTACAAATACCACAAAAAGTTTCAGAATATGTTCCTTCATTCAGTACAGATTTTTGCAGAGCTTCCAGAAAGCACAAAAGCACAGTCCCATAAATCTACATGAAGGTAACACTACAGCACTCAAAGAAATAGATCCTATTACCACCATGTATTGAGAAGTCACTAATCTGTTACTCAAGACAATACTACAAAAATCTGTGGGGAAACTTTTGGTGTATAGAAATATAGTGTTATATCAAAAAAGTCAAGTAAATAATTTTCAACTCGTGCTACATCATTGAATCATTTTTAGTTTCTGAAGCAATTTCCTGATTGTGTTCTGTCTCTATCAACTATTGACTGAAAAATGCATGTTCCATTGCTTTGCACAGTTTCCTGTTTCTTACACTACTGAACCTATACAGAGTTTTGAATACAAGCATGTTCTTTTATACAAAGTTACAGATACCACTTCACAGATTCCATTTCAAGGTGGTGCCAAATTGAAGGAAGGCCTCTGAAGAGCAAGCCATACCCACCCGACTCACTCCCTTTGCAGACTCACAATTCCTTGCTGTTTGTAGGGAAACAGAGCATGCTTTATCTTTTCATAAAGGGTTAATTCAAGTGAATGAGCAGGCCTGGGTTGGTAGAAGGATGCGGACAGAGCAGAATGCTATGAAGAGACTTCTTCATACCACATCCCATAAAAGAGAAAACTGCTCCTTCTGAAGCAGTTAGTGTCCCAAAACAGTTTTCAGAGTTGCAAATGAGCAGTTTCATTTCACACAATAGCCTTAAAAAAAGGAAACTATGGTGTAGTATTGAAAGCTTACTATTAGCAGACAACAACAAGCTATTTGTTTTTCCCTCAGTGCTTTCTCACCTACCAAGAAGCTGTGGTACAAATAGCCAAGAACTCAACACACCAGAAAGTGCTCTATTTCATTTTTAGAACCTGTATTAAGTGACATGAATGTTTAGTCCATACATTAAATGTATCTGTTTTACAAGGAGCAAAATTCATATATGCTTTTACAGAAACAATATTTGGCAAAACTAAGTTATGCACTACCTATGCGATAACTATTTAACTACTGAAGGTTTTGGTACAATTAGAACAGATTTTGTTCCAGAAATTGTTTTAGCTATCCACCACTCAAACAACCACTCTGTATCTCAGTAATAGTTTATGTTACTGCTATTTTTCACCATTTGCAATTATCTTCTCACATGAGTGTACTAAATAGATCTAATAATATATTACTGTTTTTCAAAATATCTTAGAATTCATTGCAGAAGTCCTATCCTACCTAGTTCCAACTGCTATGCAGTTATCTCAAGATTTGTTTCGATCTCTACTACTTCAGTTCTAAAGCAGATAATAAAACCAATATTTTATTAATGTCTTCTCATACCCAGAAGTGAGATAATTGTAAAGTCGGTGCATTTCATTTTCCCTTATTTGTCTACCATAAAGATATGGCTTCTTTGGCAAGCATTCCTGAGGTCACAACCGTGTTGCCAGTAGGTTCCTGTGGCAGACTCTTGTGGGGATTTCATATCAATGAGACCACTTTAACACACCAGAGGGGAAGAAAGATGCCTAACGAAATACATGGTGTTAAATTCTGTGCTTCTAAATGTGAACTCTGTCCTTATTAACTTTCAAATGATATAACTTAATACCAGTTCAAGGACATGTGAACTGGCTATTCAGTACTGCCAAAATGATGATTCTGGGTTTTGTAAAACTGACAGAAGGTATGAATAAAAGCTGAGGCTAAGTCCTCTCTGTTAAGTATACAATAGCTTATTCTACCCCAAACTTTTAAGACGTATGTCCTCTGAACAAAGGCATAAATTGCCATCATACAAGCACTGACTGTAATAGTAAGATCTTTTCATGTAGGTGTGACGGCCCTGGACAAACCCTGTTATCTGTTCACAATTACATATTATTACTTGAATCAAGCGAGCACAAAAAACACCCATCGAGGTCTCTGCCAGACTCTACAAAATCAAATGGGAGAGAGTGGAAGGGGAACACACGAGAGCTGGGAGACACGCGTAGCAGCAGACAGCCCAGGCAACAGCAGCTGCATCCAGCACTGACTCACACTGGCTCAACATGTTGTCTCACAACATGAAATCTGCAGCAGCAACAACTGCTGTTCCAGTTCCTTCTATTTTTCTCTCCAAGAACTTTACCATGGGGAAAATGGCAGTAGAAAAAAAAAAATCTATATATATATACACACACACGCATATATACATACACCTATATATAAATTTATACACATACAAAAATTAAAATATTTATTTTTCCTTACAGTTCCTGATTCTGTGCCCCAATGCAAAAAAAAAAAAAAAAACCAAACACCAACCCTAAATATTGACATCGAAAGCCTATTGTGCTGAAGGGACAGAAATGCATATTGGGAGAGAGGAAAGCATATGTGAAAATGGTATTGCTGCTGAAAATTTCCTGTCCTGGCACTGGGGTATAATGCAGAAGCTACGTTATTCATTGTTTTAAAATCAAGAGAACAACATAGGTTTACAAGTGCCTAAGAAGGTGTGACTCCATCCAGCCTCAGGCTGCAGTCTGATATAAAAGTGACCTTATATAATAACCCACGACAGCAGAAAGGGAGTTCTGATTGTGCCCACTGTCCCAACTGCTAGGGCTCCTCACGTGCCATGACAAGCCCAGTGAATTCATTATGCTGGTAAAAGAACATGGGAGAAGAGCTGGAGTGGTCATTTTTGCAGGACTGTGCTCACATATGCAAGTGAACACTTGAGGAGTAAGTAATTTTGATCAAGGCAGCCTCTTCACCTATATGCCAGTCTAAAAATGTTTCATTTCGGATGTATGCCTTCCCAGTGAACAAAGTATTTTAACCTTGCCTGTAGTTCACTATTGTGAAAGAAAAGGTGGGTTGGTTTGTTTATTGAGATCTATTTAGGGACTGTCTTTTTGCTTGAGTGCGTACAGCCAGCAGCAGGTCATGAACTGAGAGCCATTTCCACTACCAGAATAGACTACATATATATAATTCACAAAACAGCAACTAAAAATTTTTAAGCAATTTTACTCGCAGGATATCTGATTTAAAAAAAAAAAAAAATCACACATCATTTCAAAGCTGAGGATTTACTATGGGGAGCTTTTCTGTGGTTGAAACTAAAACAAATTACTATAATTTCTCACAAAGAAAATTATGACATTTTATTATATGTTCAATTAATGTAATCCAAGAAGTGCATCCCATTAACTCGGATGCATTATTTGTCATTATTCAGGTAACTGCAAAATTTTCAAATAATAAACTTTTCCAATGAAAGACACCTCCTCGCAATTACTAGAAAATGTATCATTTATGCTGACTTCTAATTTGAAAAGATTTCTTCACAAACACTGGAATATGTGGTCAAACACATTCAAGCTGCTATACTACCTCCTTTGAACTTTGTCTCCTACATGCTATAATTGCATTTTAGTGTGAGACTGCTGGGGAGTTCTTAAAAATAATGAAAAGTTTTTTTGTGTTTCAGTAGGACTCAAGAAAAGTTTACAAAAAGCTTGAAATATTTTACTATGTATTTCTCACTTATTTACACCCATTTTTATTTGTCTACACATTAATCATTATTTCAAAAAGAAGTTTTACATTATATTTCACATCCTTCCCTGCTTGTAATCATTTCAAGTGCACTGACTCTGAGACTACCCAGAAAACAGTTTCCATAGCAGCAGAGATGAGCCCACAACTTGGTGAAGTTTCTGTTTAATATGGTTGTATAATAGATCTTTATTCCTGCATTCTTTGCTGACACCTTCCAAATGTTCTTCTGGTTTGCTGACAGCCTCAACTTTGCATTCTTTTAGTGTAAACTCATTAATCTTTGGGTTTTCTCCCTGTAAACTTAATTCCTGGTAAATAAAGTTGGATAGTCTTGCTCACAAGGAATCAGAAAGAGAATGTCATGTTACAGTACAATGTGAAAAACAGTACAGAAAAATAGAAAAATATAAAACATATTCATTTAACTAAATCACTGTTAATATAAGAAGGCTGCTAATTAAACACTGTTTATGTGCTGGAACATAAG